>NC_090446.1:170946844-171250094 GCF_031143425.1 Pleurodeles waltl | reverse complement strand
CCAGCAACTCCGCCGGCTCCATTCGGAGCCGGCTTCATCGTTGCTGGGTCTTTCCCGCTGGGCCGGCGGGCGGCCTTTTGGCGGTTGCCCGCCGGCCCAGCGGGAAAGCCAGAATGGCCGCCGCGGTCATTTGACCGCGGTGCGGTCATTCAGCGGTCTCCGCCTGGCCAGCGGCGCCCGCCGCCCGCCGGGGTCGGAATGACCCCCAAAGTACGCCCTGTGAAGAAAATAAAAATGAATGAGTCCAATCTTGGCATTGTGTGTGGCCTTACTCAAATATTCTAGGATATTCTCCCAATCCTCATCCGTGATGTTAGTATCCAAATCCTCCTCCCATTGGGCTTTCAGCCGCACCAAGAGCTGGTCAATATCCTGTCTCAGCTCATGGTTCAGACAAGTCTGGTGCCTGCAGCGGTCACCAGATATTAACAGCTGGCGGATGGACTTGGCTCTGACATACCTTGACCCCATGCTTTTGGAAAGCTGCCATGACTGCCCTATGCAGAAGAAACTGACCTAGCTGAAGGTTGTATTGTTGACTGGACTCTTCAAACGGGAGGAGGAACTCCTTCTTGAAAAGACACCCCACCATTATCACTCCTGCCTCACTCCACCCCTCCAGACCACACCAGCTCCCACCATGCAGCAGTTCTTGGAGAAACCGCAACGGTAGGTCCAGAGAATACAGGATCGGAGTCCGCACCTTCTGTTGACTCCTGACCCAAAGGCATTGTAAAGTCTGTGTCTCACGGCTGTCAGCGACCTTCCGTTGTGGAACTCTAAGCACCAGTCATGCCAATCTCTCCCCGGAGGGGATTGATGGGGGCACCTTGCTGCTCTCTGTAAGCCTTCCAGCCACCCACTGGGTTGACAACTGTAGCTGGGCAGTCAGATAATAAGATTCAAAGCCTGGCACCATAAGACCACTCACCCTCAGAGGTCACCGGAGAGTTGTTAGTGCTGCTTTGCAGCATCCCGTGCCGCATAGGAATTCCACAAGAATGGAACCTATCGTCCTGAAATTGGTCAGAGGAATCCACACCTGTAGTGTGCCGAAGAAATAGAGCAGGCAGGGAAGGGCAATCATCTTTAGTAGGGCCACCCTGCCCACCAATGATAGCGGCAATGTACGCCAAAACTCTGCACTAGTCTTCTGGGCTCGGATTTCTGTACCTACATTACCTTCCATGATGTCTTCTGTTTTATAGTACACATGAGCCACTAGATAGGACAAGCAACGAGGTTCCTAAGGGACGGGCCCCAAGCCCTCCGGAGGCAAGCCAGAGGGGTGCACCAGAAATAGGTAGGACTTGTCCCCGATAGATTGCTAAAATGATCAAGTAAGTCATGAGCCCCATCCAGATCTGCCTCCGCAGCCCAGAGGAAAAGCAGGAAGTCGTCTGCATAGAGGGTTATATAGTGCGTCTGAGTCTGCACGGTGATGCCACGAAAGGCCATACCTGATATGGCCACACACACCAGGGGTTCTATAGCCAGAGTTTATAAGAGTGGCGATAGGGAGCAACCCTGACAGGTGCCCCTCCCAATACAATAGCTAGAGGAGATCGTATGTCTTGTCCTGACTCTGGCCAAGGGCTTTGTACATAAGAGCCGTGTCCAAGAGACGAATTCCTGACCCAACCCAAACTGTTTCAGTAGCGTACAAAGGAACGGCCTTTCAAGGCTATCAAAAGCCTTCTCAATGTCATTTGCAAAGACTGCAGCTTCAGAGTCGTCAGATGGTGGAGGGAGGGAATCGACCTGTGTCCCGGACAACTTAAATACCTCAGCAAGCTTAGAAGCCAAGCTCTCCACATAGGTGTGTTAGAATTCCACCGGGAATCTGTCTGTTCCCGGGGTCTTATTCCGGGACAGGGTCTTCACAGCCGCTCGTATTTCTGATATGGTAATATTGCCTCTTAGAGCCTCTGCCACCTCAGGCGAAGCGCTAGGTAGATGCAAGACAGCTAGAAAAGCTTCCATCATGTCGGGTCAACTTCCCTGGTACTACTGTACAGCCTGGTATAGTATTCTCAGAATTACCAATTGATGTCCTCTTGGTAGTACACAATGTCACCCGCCTCTGTGACGATTCCCACTATAACTGATCCCCATTTTGCTGGGTTTGCCAGCCATGCCAGCATTCTCCCCGCCTTGCCCCCCTTGGCATGCATGCGCACCTTGTGCGCTTTGTAATTGAAGCATTGCAGCCGCTCAGCATGTTCTGCTAATTTCTCCTTGTCGTCTAACTTCTCTTGGTGAACTTTGGGATGCCATACCTAAGTCGTTCACAGTTGTGCAATGTTATCTCCGTGATGCAAATCTCAGCTTCAAGAGTCTTTTGGACCCCCACAGATTCTGCAATAAAGAGCCCCCTCAACAAGGTTTTAAATGCCTCCTACTTGATTTGCAGTGTAGATGCCGCTCCCGCATTATCCTCAAAGTACTGCCTGATGCACACACCTAGACCCTCGCGAAAGACAGGGTGTTCCAGAGACTCGGTGCAGTTTCCATGTCAGGATATTGGGGCTTATCCTTCCCCAATCCAACCTAGTAAAAGAGGGTTGTAATCAGATTTTGTTTGTTGAGATACTCAATGGTGGCCACCCTTTCATGGATCTCCGTGGGCACAGAAAGGTATCCAACCGCACTTGCAACTCAGGAAGGGAGGAAAAGAAGGAGCAGTCACCGAGATTGCTTCGCCGCATGTACAGCAAAGCCCACTCCAACTGCAGGGTCGCGAACACTCTGGATACCCGATAAACAGGGGAGTCTTGCAAAGGGGAATGCAACCGATCCAGAGACACTTTGGCTTTACAGTTGTAGTCGCCTCCCAAGATCACCAGAATCGTCATGCGGCGCTAGAGTTCAAGACAGGCCCTCAAAAACCAAAGAAGCTGCTGGGGACTACATCTCTGCCATCTAACCGTCCCCCAACAACTGGGTAGCGTCCCTCTGGATCTGTCACCTGGGAAGTGCACTGAAAGGGAACTCCCGGGTGAAACCAAATAAGTACCACCCTGTGCAAAGGCTCAATATGTGGTATAGTAGGCCTGCCCCATCCACCTGCGCTGGAAAACTATCCCCTCTTCAGTGATAATGTGTGTTTCCTGCAGTAGTGCTGTGTGCGCCTCCCTCCTATTTTTTAAAAGAAAAGACCTTGTGTATTTTACTCATCGTGTGCATCCCCCTAATATTGCAGCTCAAACATCTATGTCTTGTAGCAGTTGCCATGAGATTGTCATGTTATGAAATCGGAAGAGCCATGGTGGCCTCAGCATTAGGTCATAAGGGAACAGCACTTCGTCCCCAAGCCATGTGTCGTGCCACGAACACACATAAAGCACAAGCAAACATTCCAGCAACAACAATGATAACAACTCCCTCAACCCCAGCTCCCTCTCCCCAGGATAAGCAGGCTTAGACCCCCTCATCCAAACAAGTGACAAACTTAAAAAACAAATTAAGGTGCAGAAATCCACCCTAACTATCAATCGGAAAGGGTTGATAGAATTAGTTCTCCCCCCCGGATTCCCTCTATCCAGGTCCCCAGCTGAATACGCAGAGAAGATGGGGATATAAACCCTGTGGCACCATATTACATAATAGACAGACTCTATATGTTGATTGGGGATTGATAATGTAGCATACCCCGTCTATCTGGGCAGGGAATCCCTCAGGACTTGCACTGTAGCTACTAACAGTTCTGCCCTAAACAGCACATTAGAGTCATTAGGACCAGATGGTCAGAACACATTGTCCGCTGTGCTTGGGGTCACCACTGGTAACTCCATCGCTGAAAACTCAGACCCACTATCCTCATTGTTGCTCGAAGATTACAAAGCCCTCCTCTGCTCCAGATGGGAAGGCTCTAGGCCCTCTACCACTGAGCATCGCCACTTCCTCAAATGCTCATTGTTTGCACCCATTGGGCCTCCTCCTTCGACAGGGTACCTACTTGTTGATTTTTCATGCAGCATGTTCTCTTTCATGACCCTCGCCCCTTCTATGGAGAGTCTCAACTGTGCCTGCCTGTGGTTGTGCCTCAATCCAGTCCCACGTCTCCAGGGGTGTATGGAAGAAGATAGTCCCCTCCGGTGCAACAACCCGGAGGTGGGCCAGGAACAGCATGGAGTATTGCATCCCTCTCTGGCGCAGTTGGCATTTGACTTAAATGAATGAGGCATACTGTTTCTGGATTCACTTTGTAAAATCAGGGAAAATCATGATTTTGTTGTTGTCAATGCGGAGGTTGGGCTTTTTCCATGCCTGGGCAAAGATTTGGTCTTAGGAATGGAGAAGACGCACCACCATTGGTCGTAGTGAAGCCCCAGGCAGGGGCACTTGGGCCAAAACCCTATGCACTCATTCAAGGGCATAGAAGGGGGAGAGGCCCTCGAGGGCCACATCCTCCCACAGCTAACATTCCAAGAATGTAAGCATATTCTGACCTTCTACGTCCTCTGGTAGGCAGATAAGGCGTATGTTGTTTCTCCTCGATCTACTTTCACTGTCCTCGGTTCTAGCTTCAAGCTGACGGACTTTGGTTTCCATAAGAATGAGTATCTCCTTCAAGATGGTAACATCGGGGTGTAGGCCTGTTAAGGAGCGTTCCGTGGTGGTGACCCTTTCCACTAAGCACCTTTGATTATCTTTAAGTATACTAAAATCAGCACCCATTGTGTCAATTTTATTCTCAAGGGCTTCTCCGGAGACAGTGGTTGTGTGCAATATGCTTGCAATGAAGGGTCGTCAAGAGATTCCATTTCCTGTGGCAGAGACGACCCTGCACCAGCATCCGTCTGGTTTGAAAGGGCCCCCCAGCTTTTGCTTCTGAGGGACCTTGCCCATCATGAGGCCCCCGCCATCAGTAATGACCCAAGAACATTCCCACCAAACTTCTTCCACTCCGGGTGTGGGGCGAGTAGAGCAGACCTCAGGTACACCCCTCTTCCCAGGACCCACCAGCAGTCTCAGAAGGCAAGATCCACATAGTCCCCTGCCCAGTGGGCCCCCCTCCACTCAGCATACTTTTCAAAGTAGCCACGGGCGCCCCCACCAACAAAAGGCACATTTCTAGGAGCCGTGACAGAGGGAAGGGTGCACCCAACCATCTCTACGGACCGCCAGCACTCCCCAATGCTATAGGCCGCTGGCCTCATATACGGCCATGTAGCACCAGTGTGGGGGAGCGCTCCTAGTCCCCTAGTGCAGGGGTCCCTACACTGCCCTCCCTCTGATTCCCAGATAGCTCAGGGCATCCAAAGCCCCTCCTTAATGCAGCAGTCAACCAGGCAGGCCCTGGGCCCGAGCAGGCTCAGCCTTGGGCCTCCACAGTCTCTGACCCACCCCGGGAGCCCTGGCACTACCCCAGGTTGACGCAGGCAAGGGGCTCACCAGGCACCATGGCAGGAGCCACTCTCCTCAGGCTCCCGCCCTACCAGCATGCTTCGGCCGCAGCTTTTGTCTCTCTTGGGCTGGGATGGGTCCCCTCGCAGGGTTAGCTCAGGCGGCACTCCTGCCAACAGCGGAGCCCGGCTGCTGCCTCGCCGAGGCAAATATCCCCTCGTTCTGCAGGCCTCAGGCTGCCATTGTCGCTCACCGGTCCTGGTGCTTCCACCACTTCACGGGTCTCCTGTCTGGGTCCTTACACTCGGTCCTACACCAGTGTCGTGGGTACTCCACTGGATCCCTCCTTTGAGCAACATAGGACAATTAAGGTGCTAAGGCCCTAGGTCGCCTAGCCACCATATTGGGCCTTACTGTGAGCCTCTGCTCAACTCCACCAACCGTCCACATCACAGGAGCTGCTAGGGTCCATCCAGGCGCTCTCCGCTTCTAGCACAAGTTGTAGGAAAACTTATGAGCTCAGAAGACTGTGTAAGTGAAGAGTTCAGTTTGCCAATGAGATATGTTTAAAACATTGCTAACCTCTCCTTTACATGTTGAGTCTTGCTTTCTTTATTCTATACAGAACTTTGCTGCTCCTTCTATAACATCCTGTGTGGGTTTTTGATTAAGATATCCTTTCGTAAGGCCCTTGTTTTTACTCTTACCCCATGTTAGACTGTCTGCACACTCTAGCCCTCTCACAGGTTCCATGGTGAATGATCAGGCTGAGATCATACATGCTCTGCAAATTGCAAGACCTTTTTAACATACAATTGAGTAAACTGTCTTCTGGCCATCAACTATCTGATATAAAATTGAAATATACATATGTATTTTGCAGCTTTTCCCAATTATTTTGTTGTCCTTTTTCTTGTCCATGAACCAAAGAGAGTTAGAGCAATGCAATCAGTTATTTCTTGATTAGGATGATTTGTTACAGCAAATTGTTATTACAGCGGTCCTCAGCCTGACTGCACTATTTAGCACATACTTTTATTCTTCTTGCAGAAACTGGTTTACAACAGATTAAGTGACATTCCTTCATATTATCTCGTTACTGCCTGATAAAAAGTAAGGTATATTGAGATATTGTGGTGTTAAGCTGAATATTTGCTATTAGTGAATATTGAACTTCTAAAAGAAGTTAAGGGAGCTAATTTATTAAATTCAAGGGCGCTAATTGATACATTTCATATTACCTCTAGGAAACAGGAAAATCTAGTGTTCACAGAAGTTTGAACTGAGAGAAGTCTTGCATATGTTCACACCAAGCTAAATAAGGTACTGTTCACTTTCAAGCCTTTCAATTATTTGGACATCCTGGGTTTAGCCCCATTGTTGTACATCATCTAAAATGGATTTAGTGATTATACTATTGATGCATTTAGCCAGCAAAAATCAGATTTGAATCTCCTATTCATAATGAGAAGAATCTTTGAAAGAGTAATACATAAAAAAGGGCCAGATGTACGAAATTCCGGGTTTGCGACTCGCAAATTGCGAGTCTGAGCGACTCGCAATTTGTGAGTCGCAAATCCGGATGCAGGATGGTGTCCCTGACACCATCTGCAAGTCGCAAGGGGGTCACAAAGGCCCACCTCATTAATATCAATGAGGTGGGTCGCAATTTGCGACCCCCTTGCAAGTCGCAGCACTCACAGGGATGGTGGCCTGCTGGAGACAGCAGACCACCATGTCTGTGACTGCTTTTAAATAAAGAAGTTTTTTCTTTTTTTTTTTGTAATGCAGCCCGTTTTCCTTAAAGGAAATCGAATTCAATACAAACGAAAAAATTAGACGTTTTTGTTCCATCTTGTCAGAGCAGGCAGTTTTCCATAGGAAAAAATGTTTTCAGGGCCATTCACAAAGGGAAAGGGGTCCCATGGGGACCCCTTCCCTTTTGCGAACAGGTTACCACCAGTGTAAAACTGGTGATAACTGTGAATTGCTTTGCCACCGCGTTCGCGGTCACAAAGCAATTCTGCATCGCGATGCGAATCGCAAATAGGAAGGGGAACACGCCTTCCTATTTCCGAGTCGCATTCCCATTTTGCGAGTCGGTAAATGGGAATGGGCATCGCAATGTGCTTTTTGCATGGCGCAAACAGCAAAATTCGCTGTTTGTGCCATGCAAAAAGGTTCCTACATCTGGCCCAATGTGTGCACCAATGGTAAATCTTTTCTAGATAAGTTAGAAAGCAATACAACAAGACTTCAAAGGTTTCCTTAGTTTACCACAAGAATGAGTCCTCTGCTTTATCCAATATCACAGCATTTTTTAAGAATAATTACGATTTTTTTTTTTATGATATAGTTGGAGTACTGTTTATGGTTCAAATCTCTTTTTTGTCATTTTAGGTGTGGTAATAGAAACCTGCAATATTGCGGGCATGCAGTACTCGTCTGAATGGATCATCCAGAAGGAGACATAGAAGTCCAAACAAACAAACTCCCCCCACCCGCTGAACCTGCAGAAACAGGAAAGCAAGAGTAGAGCTGCACTTCCTATGTCTACCGTTATCTGCCTAAGTGGACTCCTCAGAGCGGGCATTACCGGCATGGTCTGTGAGTCGAAGTGAATGGAGGTACATAGGCAAGTGAGTTCCTGGAATTTGGATGACAGTAGTGCAATGTATGGATGCCATAGCAGCTCGCTGTATGAATCTCCCTGTGCGGTGAGAGGTAGGATTGGTTTCTCCTTCTTTGGAATGTGCCACAAGTGGTGGAGCCATCCCTGGTGTGTGCAGACTTTGGCTGTGCCCCAATGTGCCATAATGTTCTGTACGGAGGCATTCTAAACGAGTCCTATGGGACAGACCCTCTGGAATGTGAGGGAGAAGTAAGCACGTTGGGGAGCCCTAGAACAGTGTAAGAGGGAAAATGGGGTAGCTATGTATGTAAGTGTGTGTCAATGTCATCTAAAATCTTTGACCAATAAGTAGTGAGGACCAGGCAATCCCACAGCAAATGTAAGATAGTCCCAAGGGATCTGCAGCTGCACCAGTAGTTAGCATGGTGCATGGGGTTACCTTTATGGAGGTGCACCCGTGTGAGGTACCAGTAGGTAGCGATTTTGGTGGCTGTTTTTATGCTAGCCGTGTTGCGGGCCATATGCTGCATGAGGTAATATATGTCTTCCCACTCTCATTGCATCAGCTGTCGTCCAAATTCTAGTTCCCAATGCCTCTGCCCTGCTAATTAAATCTGCAGAGCAGTCCATTGCAGGAGACAATATATTTCAGTAACCAGTCGTTTAGAAGTAGTGCATCCTCTCTGTTTCAGGGAGCCTGTAGTTGGTGTGGAGTTGGGCAAAGGTCAGGAGGTTGTTCTCATCAAAAACATGCCCAACGGATCGACATCTGACTCTCTGCCATCAGTGAAACACAACTTGATAAAGTCCAGGGGTAAAGTCTGCATTGCAGATAAATGGTGTCAGTGGAAAGGGGAACAAGGTCAGTGTTCCCTGACAACCCACCCATCCAGTCACAGACCTCCATCGTAGATTTAGTCATAGGGGATAAGTAGAGTCTCCATGGTCAGGCTGTATAATGTAAAAAAGGAGACTTTCCATACATACAACCCCGCAACCGCCGGATCTATGAAGAGCCCGTGCTTTTTACATTCTTCTCTAGAGCATTTAACCAGGAAATGGAGTTGTGCCACCTGGTAGTAGTGTAGAAAGTTACTACACTACTACCAGGTGACACAACTCCATTTCCTGGTTGGTTCAACCACATCAGTAGGTTTGCCAGTTCGAGCAGTTCTGTCACTGGGGGTGCAGATCACGGGGCAAGCAATGAACAGGTGGCAGGGCGCAGTGAATAGAAAGCATGTGCATCCAGGGCCTTGTGAGTGAGAACCTCAAATGGCAAAGAGTTTATGAGGTAGGAGCCCCAGTCTGTGCCCCCCTTCTGTGCACTCTATGGTAATGAGGCACATATTCCTTTTTACTTAGGGTAGTGCCACTGGGAATGGTACACCCAGACTTTGTCCTGTAGCTCTGGTGGTAGATGTCCACCCCCCTCCACATCAGGTTCAACTCAGAGCTCCTATGCTCAGTGGGTTATTGTGCTGGACGCATGAGTTGATCAGCAAAGGCCCCAGTGTTGATGCAGCCCTCGTCGCAGCAGACCTGCTGCTAGACTTGGTTCTTGGGTTCAGAGGGGCCTCCCTCTAAGATTTGAGGGAAGGAGTGGTGAGGCCTTTGCTACAGAGCTGTGCCAGTAAAGTAGGCTGCCAGGCTGGTCAGTGTCACACCAAAATGGCTCTTCTCAGGAGGGTAGAGGGAGTGCAGCATGCGGGTAACTGTGCTTCAGCAGCACAATTCTTCAAGCACGGGGAGCTCTCAGTAGCTCTTCGGAGACAGCCAGCTCCAGTGAGCTTGCAATATATAGGTGGCTGTGACTCGCTGCTGAGCGGAGTCATAGAGGCCTCTTCCTTCTGCGTAGGGCTAGGAGCAGTGCGCATCAGGTGAGCCAGAGCACTGTCTGATCTCTGTGCCAGAGATCGCAGCCCAGCACTCAGGTGCTCTGGTTAACTGTGGTTGGGAAGCCAGAGCAGGGCTTCTGCTGTCAGCGGATCTGGTGCTGGTGGCTGGATGGTCACTGCAATAGCATATGCAGACACACTTCAATCGCGGGAAGGCCCGGCAGGCCCACAGTCACTCATCTGCCATTTTAGCACAGGCGGCATGCCTCTTGGAGTCAGCCGAAGCTGCTGCAGTCTTTCGGGCCACCTCACAGTCTCCCCTCTAGTGAATTGTGTGCACCCTTGGCCAAGATTGCCCTGAGGGCTCAAATTGCCTGAATGAAGCATTAAAGGCAGGCAGGGCTGGTGGTGGGAGCAGGGGGATGGAGAGACAGATCCTAACTATCCGCCATCTTGGCCACACCCCCTGCAGCACTGTTTAGATTAAAGCTTTCATGGGTATCACATGGCTTTCCCCAGAGAGTCAGTGCAAATTTTCCTAGCTTTTTCTGGGAGTCAATATATTCATCCCTCTGAAACACTCAGCTTTCCTTGTTCTTAAGAAGATTTTAGGTCAGGGCATACCTTAAAGTCACGCTCTTGCACAGTCATTATGTTGATTCATTGACTTCCAATTAGACTTCATCTTTTAGTATCCCTTAAAAATCTGAAAAGGGGTAGGACAAGCTGTAGCAACTTATGATTTGTTTTTTAAAGCTTTCCACCGGTTTGCAACACTCTCTGATTCAATTCCAAGGCATGGATATCTTGTGTAGAAAGCTCCCCTCTGTGTGCTAATCACTGTCCCAGAAATTCACTCAGGTTTTAGCAGCATTGCTTGAGCCTTCATTATGCATCTCAATCACCCTCCCATACATTATTCATCTCCTTTGAGCTCAGTGGGCGCACCTCTGAAAATTCATTAGCGGTCCAACAGGTTGAGAGGCATAAGCCACAAATCCTTATCCCATTTTCCAACAATACATCCCAGAATACTTCACAAGTGCTATTGCTTAGCCCTGCAGTATATAAGTAAACTGGAAATGGTACAAGAGGGGACGTCTGGTAAAAGAGAGGACTAGACACATTTTAACATTGATTAAGTTTGTCCTGCTTTTGCAATATTCATCATATGAGTGTTTCTGATAAAACCATTCCATATATATATATTTTTAAATGCATCAGGACACAGGTCATTGAAAATCAACCTGTGCACATTTTTGTTGGTACTCAATTCACATATTTTTCTTACAAGCTCTAGTTATGCACATTGTACCAAATGTATTTCTCTATAGGTTTCTGACCAAACCACATTTTATAGAGTGTTGGACCTGGCCCTCTCTGCAGGGTCAATCCTAAATTGTTTGCCTTGACTTGAATCGTTTTCTACATTTTATTTTGTTGGCATTAGGACTCTGCACTTTACCACTGCCAACCAGTGCTAAAATGCCTGTCCTCTCTCTCCAAAAACATGATCAAATTGGCCTATATCTGATTGGCATATTTAATTTACCTGCTACCAGAGAGCTGCCCTGCTGCTTGAAGGACTGACTTACTGCTTGAAGGAGAATTGGACCACCTCCTTGAATGAAGGACCACCAGAAATGACTCCAAGGACTAGTTTGTTGGACTCTTGAGAAGGCTACGGGGAAATTACAAGAGCAAGCTCTTGAGGCCTTGAACCCTGCACCTATCTCTGCTGGAGTGAGTCCTAACCCTCCTAAGAGTTGCTCCATCCAAGTCATGGACACTTGGAAGTGGTGTCGTTTGCTGATACTGCACCTGCCTAACTCTATAACGTGGGACTTTGAAAAGTTTTCACCAAAAACTTCCTGGAGAACCAACAGAAGATTGAGGGCCTACGTGTCAGCCAATCCAGCAATGGTGCATCGCTAGTCAGCCTGACTTTGCAGTAGCTCTTGCTATGGTCATCTCTGCAGCAGCAAATCTCTTTCAGCTGCATCGCTAAGCAACAGAATATGGCCTTGTTGAACTCTTTTCGCTTACAACCTGTAGCTTTGCTCTGCTGGATGTTTTCAACTTACAAACAATTGCTTAAGTCCAAAGCTAAATGTCTTCATGAGGATCTAAGGCATCGGGGTCCATATCGATGATGACAACCTCCTCATCCTTGAAACCCAGCTTTTCCTGCTCTGAGCTATTTTCCCTCAATCATTGACTGCTTCACCAAGACTTCATCTTGTGGCTTCTCAGTGACAATGACTCCTCATTGGACACAGCGTGATGCTCTGCCCGTATAAACTCTATCATCTTCTGGGCTTTTCTTCTCAAATGTTTCCACATCCAAAGGTAAGCAGGGATCAAGCCCAATCCACTGCTTGTATCCAACCCAAGCTCCCTTGCAGTCGGCCTTACCGTTTGACTTTAAGTTTGTCTTGCCTGACCAGATACCAGTGGTTGGTGCTTTTTTCTTTTAGGTGGTACTAAAAACCTTTAAAAGTTCATAACTCTGTTTCTATGGGTTTGATGTAATTCATTTTGGTGTAATGTTATTCATGAAACTGTTCTCTAATTTCCTAAATTAGTTTGTATATTTTTTATGTTATGTTTTTACTTTATTACTGTATGTGTGCTGCATAACTACTTTACACAGTGCCTACAGTGCCTGTAAGTTAAGCCTAATTGTTTTTTGTGTCAAACTACCAGAGGATTAAGCACAGGTTAATTTAGTGACTTTTATGCTTTACACTGTGAAGGATTGTAGTTGGTGCCTGAGTGCGGCGTCCACCCCCAAACCACTAACCCAATGACTTATATAACTTTTATAAATGTCAAATGAACACCACAATATATATTGAGGTTCATATTACACAGTTTTAGGATGCAATGAATACATAATCACTCACCCAGCTCCGCAATTTGGATTTCCAGCAGGTCCTGCTCCTAGACGAGGTTGTCAGTTCAGGAGTGTGTCAACCAGTGCTGGGTGCGCTGGACTCCAGTTCTCCTATACAAACACTGGCACACCCTCCCCCACAGCAGCTGACACTTGTAGATGACTTCCTCCTGTCTGTACTAATCAGCTGATTTATTCTGTTTGGTTATTTAGCTTTCCCTCTCCCCTACCTTATATTCTGTAAACTGGTACTGCAAGACTAAGGGCCTGATTTAGAGTTTGGCAGAGGGTGTTACTCCTTCACAAATGTGACAGATGTCCCGTCCGCCATATTATGATCCCATAATAGCGTATGGAAATCATAACGCAGGGGACGGGATATCTGTCACATTTGTGACGGAGAAACCTGTTCGCCAAACTCTAAATCAGGCCCTAAGAAAATAGATTAGGTACTGTACTGTGAAGATTGCAGAGTTTGCAGACCGAAGCAAGCTCTCCTATGCTTATCTGTTGAGATTGCTTTCTTTTTCTTTCTATTCTCAAACAGTAAAATGACAAGATGGTGGCCATGGCTATGGCGAACTCCCAATGTTGTGTTGTATGCATTATTCAGTATTCCAGAAGTTTTGATCACAGTACAGCATGGCCGGAAAGTAGTATGAGTATGGTCCCATTGCATTTGCCAACCAAAACCATGGCCTTGATTTATTTATACTTTTCACACAAAACTGCACTAACGCAGTTTGAGTGAAAAAGTATACCGCTGGCTAGCATCATCCCAAGATGCCGGCTGGGCGTCATATTTATGGTATGACGGTAGCCGGTGGTAAGGCGCAGCTAGCATCATAAAAAAGGATGCTAGCCGGGTGGGGAAGGCGTAGGGGGAATAGGAGGTTGAGCTTCAAAGGATGACGCTAGTGTGGGCAGAGGCATAAAAAATGCCTCTAACCAGACTAGCGTCATCCTTTGACGCACAACCCCCCATGGACATGACTCGTGTCTTAGCAAAGACAGGAGTCATGCCCACCACCCCAATGGCCATGCCCAGGGGACATATGTTTCCTGGCTATGGCCACTGGGCCCAGTGCCATGTAGGGGGCCAAAATTAGGCCCCCCTATGGCACTTCGTAAAATAAATATATATACTTACCTGTACTTACCTTACTCGCCAGAGGATGGGGTCCCCCCATCCTCTGGCGTCCCTCTGGTGTGGGTGTCGCTAGGGCTAGGGAAGGGCACTGGGCCCATTCCATGGTTTCTGACCATGGAAATAGGCCCACAGGTCCCCTAACACCTGCCTTGACCCAGGTGTTAAATAATGGCGCTAAGCAAGCTCAGCACCATTATTTAAGGCCACCTTACCTCATGCTTGATTTTAGCACGGGGATAGATATGGTGCTAAGTCCATATCGTCTTTGTTTGCCCGGGAACGCCTACCTTGCATCTCATTGACACAATGTAGTTTCCCGCAGGCAAAAAAATACTTTAACTCCAAAGTATAAATTTGGAGTTAGGTTTGAGATGAATTTATAGAAAACAAATTACACAAATTTTGTGCAAATGGGGTATAAATATGCCCCCATATGTCTTTCATCAACCAATTTATTCTAACCCTTCATTGGGCTTGGAATGACTCAGTCATTATAATATCTTTGCCCCTCCATTATGAAAAGTTTTTGGTTGGCTTGACCACCTTGCTTTTCTAACATTGTCAATCAACAAAATGCCCAAAGTGATATTTTTGATGGAAGAGAAGATACTGTGACCCACACTGTAGTGATGTATTGCAGTTGTATTTTGTAAAAAAAAAAAGGGGGAGGCGTATCTGGCATCTATGATGAGTAATGTTTTTTCTAGCCGCACAGACCACCTGTGCCAGGGCCAGCACGAATGTGCCAGATGCAGCAGTTGAAGGGGTAGTCCAAGTAGTGGCAGGGACAGGTGGTAGTAAATCACATAGCCTGGTTATTGACAAATACTAGTACACCCACTGTATTTGTTAAGCGAGGCAGATCCCACCCATCATCATTCATGAAGTCCCTGTCCATTGCATTTCGCGTCCAATTTGCTATGACTGAACTGGAGCATGATTCAATTCAGGTCCACAGTTTTGGGTGCAATGTGCTTCTGTTTCAGTTAATGCAGCATTTACAAAATGTTCAATTAATTGCTAACTGAAACGAAAGCAAGGTGTGTTTCCCTCCCAGTGCCCGCTCAGTCACCTCCTAGTACTTCACTCCTTTATTCATTCTTATGTTCTGTTCCAGTCTACAAAAACAATTGAAAAATCAATTCTTGGCACGTGCCACATTTTACAGGCCACATGGTTCATCTATTTATTTAATGGCTTCCATAATAGATTTGCACCTGTTCAAATATTTCCCTTTTGGCATTCACAAATTTCAACTATAGTGACTGACTGAGCCAAAGCTTTGGCACATGATGATCAGTGGCACCCCACTATGTTATAGCAAAACCTCTACCTACCCGTCTTTTCCCTCCAACTTACCCTGCAGAAGAGTAAGTCAAGTGTCCCTTCCTTACTGGCAAGCAAATGTGTTGGTTTGAATAATTTGTGTTTGAGGGTGAGGCCAGAAAGTAACATGGGATTCCGGCTGTCATTAAAAACATGGTGGGTTGGCCCGCCATGCCAGCATTGGTGGCTGAAACCACCAGCCGGCATGGCGGGCCAACCCGCCACCTAATAAACACGTAGAGGGCGCCATCGGTAGCCCTCACTCACTGCCAGGCTTCCGCCGTCAGGCAGCCTGGCGGTGAGTGGAAAGACCATCTGACAGGGTAGCTGCGCTACCCTTTGGATAATGTTTCCATATCCGCCAGCCTTTCCCTGGCGGGTTATCCCGCCAGGGAAAGGCTGGCGGAAGGGGTGCCCCGGGGCACCTCTGGGGGCCCCTGCACCGCCCATGCACTTCAATTTTCGGGCAGTGATCTACGCGACGGGTGCAGCTGCACCCACCGCACAGAGGCATTGGCGGGGCTCCATGTGGAGCCGCCACCAATGTCCCGGCCTGGCCTTTCTGTGAGCCGACGGGCAGAAACAATGTTTCCGCCCGCCAGCCCACAGAAAGGTTCTTTATTTGGCCGGCGGGGTTCCAGGGTGTCTGGCGGTCAGTGTTATGACCGCCAGCATGAACACGGCGGTTGTTACCGCCATGTTCATAATGACCACCTAAGTGTCTGTGATTTCATGTTTTGCAGATGGATACTCTGTGACAAATGTGTCCAATAAAATCTATAAATCTATGTATCATGCTCCTATCCCTGTACTGCAGTGCATAATTTTTTCCACTGTCTACTTACGGGAGACAGGATATCTATTATTCGCATGTAATACATGACTTGTGTGACGTATAGTATTCATGTGCCTCTTTGGAGTCAAGGTAAAATTGAAAGGCAATTGGAGAAAAGCAGGGCCATGGGAATCAAAATAAGATAATTGTCCATTGCAGCTGCCTGCAGACTGCAGTGAGCAGCAAAGTTGCACCTGATGCATTAGCTAGCATGCCTCCGTTCATTTAGCACAACAAGAATAGAATACTCACACTCGATAGTGGATGATGCCTTATTCATTAATGAGAGTTAGTTTTTATTTTTCCACACAAAGGCCCTTATTCAGACTTTTTTTGCGCTGCATTTGTGTCATTTGTTTTTTTACACAAATGTGGCGCAAACTTAACTCCATATTTATATTTTGATGCTAGACATGTCTAGCGACAAAATATTGGAGTTTGCACCATTTAGTGGATGCGTGAACCTACCTTGTGTCAATGAGATGCAAGGTAGGCATTCCCATCCCAAAAATGGCACTATCCCTATAGTCATAAACCCATACAGAGTACACTGTTCCTAAGGAAAAAAGAAAGTCTAGGCAACCAAGATGTTCTAGAGCAAAGCCCTCATGCATCACATTGGATGACAGGCATTGCTCCACGCCAGGCCGGCACTGCAATGCCTGACGTGCTACCAAGAAGGGAGCTGTCAGCCGTAATTATTAGTGTGAAGGCTAGTGGAAGAAGCTAACCACCAGGCCAAAAACAGGAGAGCAAGGAAAGAAAAATAGGTTAAAATTGGTTAATCACTTCTAACCTCTGTCATAATTTTAATCAGATAAGAGAAGTGACGACCAAGATTAAAAATGCAAAAAGAAAGCAAGAATTGAGTGTAATGCTCAGCAGCTTTTGGAATAGACTTAGAGGATCCCAAAAAGTATGGTACCTCTACCAAGAGGTCGACATGTTTCGCGTCTGTTGGTCCAGATGGATCCGATGACGCTTCTCAGTACCAGAATAACGCTTCTCCAATTCGTATTTAGAAAAGAAGTCACTCACATTTGATCATTTGTCCAGTGACATCTAGAAAGGGGGGGGGGGCTAGAAACCAAACACAGACACCAAAGGTGAAGGCTAAAATGTGCATATTAATTCAATAAAGTGATCATCATAACCAAAAGAGAGCAAAGGTGCTTACCGACCCCAATTAGGGGGGATGGCTCCATAGGAAGTGTGAACCCAAGGACTGCACAGATACTATAAATATTATAAAAATTGAAAAGGGGGAAGGTTCAGATACTCTCCAAATTATAAGAGCAAAAATCAGAAATAAATTTAGTAAGTTCCTTCAAATTCCACCCCCGACCCCCCCCCACACCCCCCCCTGTGATGTCAGCGCGCGAGCGCACGCTGATTATTCACAGGGGCCTCCCCCATGCTAAGCATTTCTCTTTCAATCACGTGGGGGAGGCCCGGAGGGGCTTCAAAGGGAAGGAAATGTATTTCCTTCCCTTTGAAGTCTCTCCAAGGGTTTCAAAAGCCGGATTGCTTGCAATCCGGCTTTTGAAACCCCACTAGACACCAGGGATTTTTTTTTTTTTTACTGATACTGACAAAAGGGAGCGACCCCTTTGGGCAAGTGTCGCTCCCAGGGGGGGCATGTTTTCGGGAAGGCCTTTTCTGCCTTTAGGTGGGGAGCGACCCCTTAGGCAAGGGTCGCTCCCCTTGGGGGAAAATTATATTTAGGCCATTTCTGCCCCCCTTGGGGGCAGATTGGCCTATTTTGATGAGGCCAATCTGCCCCCAAGGGGGGTAGAAACCACTAGACACCAGGGAGTTTTTTCTTTGCGTGAATTTCACGCAAGGGGAGCGACACCTTAGGCAAGGGTCGCTCCCTGGGGGGGGCAATTTATTTTAGGCCATTTCTGCCCCCCCTGGGGGCAGATCGGCCTATTATTAGGCCGATCTGCCCCCAGGGGGGGCAGAAACCTCTAGGCGCCAGGGCAAATTTGATTTTTGTGGGTTTTTTTTGTTTTTTTTTAGAGATTGGGAGCGACCCATCAGGCAAGGGTCGCTCCCCTGGGGAGCAAATTGTATTTAGGCCATTTCTTCCCCCCTTGGGGGCAGATTGGCTGATTTTAGGTCAATCTGCCCCCAAGGGCGCAGAAACCACTAGGCACCTGGGATTTGTTTTTTGGCGCCAATGTCACGCAGGGGGAGCGACCCTGTAGGCAGGGGGTTTGCGGGGGCAAATTTATTTTAGGCCATTTCTGCCCCCAGGGGGGGGGCAGAACCCTCTAGGCGCCAGGGCAAAATTTCTTTAAGTGTTTTTTTTGTTTGTTTGTTTGTTTTTTTAGAGATGGGTAGCGACCCATCAGGCAAGGGTCGCTGCCCTGGGGGGCAAATTGTATTTAAGCCGGGGGCAGATTGGCCGATTTTAGGTCAATCTGCCCCCAAGGGGGCAGAAACCACTAGGCGCCAGGGCAATTTTTTTAATTTTTATTTTGCTTGTTTTTTTAGAGATGGGGAGCGACCCATCAGGCAAGGGTCGCTCCCCTGGGGGGCAAATTGTATTTAGGCCATTTCTTCCCCCCTTGGGGGCAGATTGGCTGATTTTAGGTCAATCTGCCCCCAAGGGGGCAGAAACCACTAGGCACCTGGGATTTGTTTTTTGGCGCCAATGTCACGCAGGGGGAGCGACCCCGTAGGCAAGGGGCGTTCCCGGGCAGGGGGGGTTGGGGGGGGTCAAATTTATTTTAGGGCATTTCTGCCCCCCCCCCTCCCGGGGCCGGCTGAGCTAGAGGCCAAACTCCACAGGTAGGCACTTTGCAAAAAACACCTCTGTTTTCTGTGAAAAAATATGTTGTGTCCACGTTGTGTTTTGGGCCATTTCCTTTCGTGGGCGCTAGGCCTACCCACAGAAGTGAGGTACCATTTTTATCGAGAGACTTAGGGGAATGCTGGGTGGAAGGAAATTTGTGGCTACTCTCAGATTCCAGAACTTTCTGCCACAGAAATGTGAGGAACATGTGTTTTTTAGCCAAATTTTGAGGTTTGCAAAGGATTCAGGGTAACAGAACCTGGTCCGAGCCCCACAAGTCACCCCATCTTGGATTCCCCTAGGTCTCTAGTTTTCAAAAATGCACAGGGTTGGTAGGTTTCCCTAGGTGCCGGCTGAGCTACAGGCCATAATCCACAGGTAGGCACTGTTTTCTTTCAAAAATTTGGATGTGTCCACGTTGCGCTTTGGGGCGTTTCCTGTCGTGGGCGCTAGGCCTACCCACACAAGTGAGGTATCATTTTTATCGGGAGACTTGGGGGAACGCTGGGTGGAAGGAAATTTATGGCTCCTCTCAGATTCCAGAACTTTCTGCCACAGAAATGTGATGAACATGTTTTTTTTTAGCCAAATTTTGAGGTTTGCAAAGGATTCTGGGTAACAGAACCTGGTCCGAGCCCCGCAAGTCACCCCATCTTGGATTCCCCTAGGTCTCTAGTTTTCAGAAATGCACAGGTTTGGTAGGTTTCCCTAGGTGCCGGCTGAGCTAGAGGCCAAAATCTACAGGTAGGCACTTCGCAAAAAACACCTCTGTTTTCTTCCAAAACTTTGGATGTGTCCACGTTGCGCTTTGGGGCGTTTCCTGTCGCGGGCGCTAGGCCTCCCCACACAAGTGGGGTATCATTTTTATTGGGAGACTTGGGGGAACTCTGGGTGGAAGGAAATTTGTGGCTTCTCTCAGATTCCAGAACTTTCTGCCACAGAAATGTGAGGAACATGTGTTTTTTTAGCCATAGTATGAGGTTTGCAAAGGATTCTGGGTAACAGAACCTGGTCTGAGCCCCGCAAGTCACCCCATCTTGGATTCCCCTAGGTCTCTAGTTTTCAGAAATGCACAGGTTTGGTAGGTTTCCCTAGATGCCGGCTGAGCTAGAGACCAAAATCTACAGGTAGGCACTTCGCAAAAAACACCTCTGTTTTCTTTCACAAATTTGGATGTGTCCACTTTGCGCTTCGGGGCGTTTCCTGTCGCGGGCGCTAGGCCTACCCACACAAGTGAGGTATCATTTTTATCGGGAGACTTGGGGGAACATAGATTAGCAAAACAAGTGTTATTGCCCCTTGTCTTTCTCTACATTTTTTCCTTCCAAATATAGGAGAGTATGTAAAAAATACATCTATTTGAGAAATGCCCTGTAATTCACATGCTAGTATGGTCACCCCGGAATTCAGAGATGTGCAAATAACCACTGCTCCTCAACACCTTATCTTGTGCCCTTTTTGGAAATACAAAGGTTTTCTTGATAGCAATTTTTTACTCTTTATATTTCAGCAAATGAATTGCTGTATACCCGGGATAGAATGAAAACGCACTGCAGGGTGCAGCTCATTTATTGGCTCTGGGTTCCTTGGATTCTTGATGAACCTACAAGCCCTATATATCCCCGCAACCAGAGGAGTCCAGCAGACGTAACGGTATATTGCTTTCAATAATCTGACATTGCAGGGAAAAGTTACAGAGTAAAACGTAGAGAAACATTTATGTTTTTTTCACCTCAATTTCAATATTTTTCTTTTTCAGTTGTTATTTTCTGTAGGAAACCCTTGTAGGATCTACGCAAATGACCCCTTGCTGAATTCAGAATTTTGTCTACTTTTCAGAAATGTTTAGGTGTCTGGGATCCAGCATTGGTTTCATGCCCATTTCTGTCACTGACTGGAAGGAGGCTGAAAGCACAAAAAATTGCAAAAATGGGGTATGTCCCAGTAAAATGCCAAAATTGTGTTGAAAAATTGGGTTTTCTGATTCAAGTCTGCCTGTTCCTGAAAACTGGGAAGCTGCTGAGTTTAGCACCGCAAACCCTTTGTTGATGCCACTTTCAGGGGAAAAACCACAAGCCTTCTTCTGCAGCCACTTTTTCCAATTGTTTTGAAAAAAACGAAATTTTCCCTGTATTTTGGCCAATTTCTTGGCCTCCTTCAGGGGAACCCACAAAGTCTGGGTACCTCTAGAATCCCTAGGATGTTGGAAAAAAAGGACGCAAATTTGGCTTGGTTAGCTTATGTGGACAAAAAGTTATGAGGGCCTAAGAGCGAACTGCCCCAAATAGGCAAAAAAAGACCTGGCACAGGAGGGGGAAAAGGCCTGGCAGCGAAGGGGTTAAGAAAAGAGGCCGGTGCCACAAAGTAAATAAGGTGTTATTCCAATCAGTACTAAATTAGTAGCAATTAATAAAGATTGTGATGCCCAGAACAGAAAACAACATGAAAAAACAGAGGAGACCAAACGCGATCTTAAAGTGCAAGGAGCGCGACGGACTCCTATCACAGGCACAATGTGTGGCAATACGCGGGTAATTACTTACTTATCCAAGCGCGGTCCTCCGCCGGGGACCTACCCTCCGGAGTGCATTCCCGTCGAATGACAGGGAGTGCAACCGGAGTCTGCGTTATAAACGCGTTGCGAACGCGGAAGTAGAATACTTCCGATGTTCGCATCATTAAAGAACACCTTGGCCACAAAGGAATGACCAAACCCTGGTCCAAACGAAAGGCTCTAGACATAGAGGAAGGACTCTATGTTAAACATTGAAAAGGAGTCTGCCATAGAGGAAAGGCCACAGTCTAGTGTAGAAATGAAGGAAGGACTCAGGACTGAAGGGAAACCAGGTTGTTAAGATGAACTTGGAGAAAACTCTATTAGAGTTTCAAATGAAGACAAAAGAATAAAATACAAACTAAACAAAGAAAAAGAAAAAAAGAGGGAAAAAGGTTATAAATAAGCCACCTTGAAAATGGGAGGGAAAAATTCTCAGCCACAGGCAATAAATAGATGGTATTTCTCCAACTTAAGCACGAGCCCTGGGCTGGGAACTTCTTGAACCTTCCTATGCCTCCGTATGCCCGTGTTCTATATCTCCAGCTAAGATATGGTACATTGCCTATTAATGGTTTTACGGCCCACTGGCCATCTAACATCGCCTCAACTGATAGATGTATCTCTTGCCAATACTGTAAAGAAACAACAGAGCATATACTATTCTTCTGCCCTTTGTATAAGAGTCCCAGAGGGAGGTGGATCATTCCCCTCTGCAAAAATTTATCATTGCAGGATAGAGCAAGCGCCATCAGAATTTGCACATATGATACATCCTCCGTGGTAGCTACTACAGTTACCAAATATCTATTGGAGAACTGGCTCATCCGTCGCAGGTTTATTGTATCAAAGGGCATTTGAGCTATCCTGACAATAGTCCACAGAAGGAGTCTCAACTGTTATATTCTATGTAGTATCAGTAGGAATTTTCACTAGGAACTTGCTGCCCTCTATATGACTAATAGAGATTGTACAAGCTTTTAGAGTCATTTTTGCAGCAGAAATCTAATAGGCTTCTCGACAAAGTATTTTACATCTGAACGGGAACTCTATTTGTCTTTTTGAATTGAAGAGGGCCGGGTCTTATGGGAAAATAGCTGCACACATTGGCATGTTAGATAAAAGTTTTATATCCTAGCTTTTACCTTTTCTTAATTCTTTTACCATTTTTAGCCTTGTTTTATCTTTATCTATTGTATTTTTATCTATGATCAAAAGCCTAGTCCTGTTGATTTTATTGCTATATTGTTCTGATTACTATTGGTTTTCATATTGTTACTACGAATTTTTAACATAGATTATTTAATATGTAAGATTGTTATCTCTGTTATTCTCAATGGTCCAGATTTCTAGACCGAATGAATTCAAATAAATAAATAGATGGTAATTGATTAGAATGAATCTCATGTCACCAGAGACCAGGGTATGTCATTGTTTAAACCCTGTACATGAGTTTTTAGTTTGAACACCCATCTCTGTTCAAGTCTGAATAAGAAAGTAGGATCCTCAGATCGCACTCTTGGAGCCTCCAAAATAGTCCACCATAAATCATCTGGAGTATGAGAAGTGTTGAGAAAATGAGCACTGAGTTTTGTTGTAATCCTATTACATCTGATGTTACTCC
The DNA here is from genome assembly GCF_031143425.1 of Pleurodeles waltl. Taxonomy (NCBI): domain Eukaryota; kingdom Metazoa; phylum Chordata; class Amphibia; order Caudata; family Salamandridae; genus Pleurodeles; species Pleurodeles waltl. Next base: position 171,227,090 of record NC_090446.1, on the reverse strand, counting down.
TATGCTCGTTGATGCGTATCTTCACTGGGCGCGATGTCATGCCAATGTATCGCAACTCACAGGGGCAGGTGATCATATAGATACAATTTTTTGTATTGCAATTAGTGTGTCTTCTCAGTTGCCCAGGCCAATCGGTTCTAAGTTCAATGTCGTCAGATGTCTTGTTAGAGAACACACATTACAGAGGCCACAGGGGTGATGCCCAGTGACTGGGGGAAGATCCCATAGCGTTCTCTGTATTGGAGTGGTCTGTGTCCCTATAGTGTCATATCTATCCCCCTTTTCAAAAATGACGCACGGGTGGGTGGCAGGCCTAAATAATGGCGCTAAGCTTCCTTAGCACCATTATTTAATGCCTGGGTCTGACAAGGCGTTAAGGTACCTGTGGGCCCATTTCCTTGATTAAACACCATGGAATAGGTCCACAGGTACCCTCCCCAGACCCAAGGAACACCCCCACCCCCACCAGAGGGACACCAGACGATGGGGGACCCCATCCCAGGTAAATCCAGGTATTTAAAAAAAAAAAACATTTGCCATCGGGGGCCCTAACTTGAGGCCCCCTGCATGGCACAGGGTTCAATGGCCATGCCCAGGGGACACTTGTCCCCTATGCTGGCCATTGGGGTGGTGGGCATGACTCCTGTCTTTCCTAAGACAGGAGTCATGTTTTTGGTGGTTTTGCAGCAGGAAATGGTGCTAGTCTGGTTAGCGGCATTTTTTTTGCCTCTAACCAGGCTAGCGGCATTTTTTGATGCAAAACCCCCTCCTTACCTACCGCCACCCCATCTGACTAGCGTCATTTTTCTGGACCCTATCTGGGACTTACTATGAATATGATGCCCATCATGCGTCTGAAAATGACTCAAGCCGGCGGTAAAGTTTTTGAAGCAAAACTGCATTAGGACAGTTTTTGCACCAAAAACTATAAATATGGGCCAAAGTGTCTGTATGCTTTTTTAGGAAATCCTTTGCATGATAAAAAAATACTCAGTTTTTTAAATCTGGGGTTCTGTTACCTTAATTCTTTTCATCCAGTCACTGCTTTTATGTGAGGCAAATGTGGATAAAATCATGTCACTATGACTCTCCTAATCACTTAAAAAGTTTCAATGGCCCAGGGGGACCAGCAATGCACTGCTACTGTGCCACTATTTACATTTAAACAAGTGTTTACACAGAGCATTGTTTACAATTTGTCTTTTTTACCCAATCTTAATATAGCTACTCCTGCTGATCCCCTACCACCTGTAGTGCAACAGCAGAGGTTGGACGCCACCCAGGCAGAGTTACAGTGGCTGGTGGGGGAAGAGGTTGAGGCACATGCCCCTGCCCCAGACCCCGGTTTTTCTAGCAGCTATCTGCCCCTGTAGCTTCCTGGCCACGTCAATGCCTCCAGCAGCTGGTAGCTGCCTGGGCCTTTACCTCCATTGCTCCCCCACCCAGGTCACCTATTACACTGCCACACGCTGTGTGAGTTTGAGCTGGTGCACTTGGGCCATCGGATGGCATACCTCGAGACCCAGCTTCAGGAACTGTGTGCAATTCTAGAGAATGCCTTCTTTTGAACCTTTTTTCTTTTTTTAGGTTTGGTGGGTGGGAGATTTGTTGTGGATGGAGAGGGTTGGAATTAGATAAGGCAATTTCTTTTGGACTTTGTTTCAGACTTTTACTTGAACATTTACTTTTGGACACTGGTTGGGGAGATATTGTTTTGGGGGAGTGGTGGGCCTGTTGTGGCCTGTTGTGGGTGGAGAGGGTAGGTTTACTTTTGTTGTTTGGATGTTTTTGAGTAAAGGGAAGCATTTCTAGTACACTTTATGCATGAAGAAGTTATTTGTGTTTTACTACAACTTTGCACTTCTGCCTTTTTGTGCAGCCTGTTTTTTAAAATCTGTTTCTCACAGTGGATGCCAGTTAGTTATAGCCTTGTCCTACTACCCTTTGTAACAATATTGACCATTGCAGGGTATGCTGCCATTCCCTTTATTGCCTACAGCTACCTGGATAAACAATTACCTGTCTGCGGTTGACTTTAGTTACATACTAACTTAACTAGTTCACTTTATTCCATAGTTCTCTTACTTGAATGGATGAAGTGATGGCTGCTACCTTTCTCAATTTTCCAAAACCCTTCCAGAGGGTTTACCAAGGTGCCTTCTTCACAGTAGTGGCAGTGCACTAGCAGGTAAGGCATCACAAGCCAGGTCCCACTTCCACCTAGGTGAGCTCCAACTATAGGATTAATCAAAAGGATTATCCATCACAGGCAACTAAACTGAAAGAAAAACATATTTATAACATAGCTTTAGAAAGACTGAGACCAGACTACTACCACCATGACACAACAAAGAATACCAGATTTTATAGCAAAAAACAGAAATAGTAAATTATTCTGAGCAATGGGGAGCATGGAATTTAATGAAAATCAAAGTTACTAAATCCTCTTGTCATGTCAGGAAAAGTGTACTCAAAGGCTGGAGTGGACAAGGTTAAGCTTTCACTCATAGCAAAGGCCTGAGTGATGATGTTGATGAATTTGTTCTTTTATGCGTGGTTGGGTAGGTGAAGCTGAAGTGGGCTATTGCTCAGGTATGGAAGATTCCACAGAGTGTTGTTGTTGCACATAAGCACATCTGCCCAACCAATCACATAGCCCAGGGGAATAGGATTGGGGGGTTTGATGAATGGATGGGAAAGTGGATTTATAGTAAGGTGTGACAAAGCCAAATACTACACAATACAACCACAATATTCATCAGGGCGATGAGCAGCACTTCATCATTAATCTCTTGTGGAAGGAACTGAAGGGATGAGCATGACACAGTTCAGTTAAATGCATTGCAGACAGTCATTTAGGTTTGCAAAATACAAATGACTAAAAAATATGATTGTTAAAAGAAAAAAGGATACTGAGTTGCCAAATTGGGCTGTGCATCTGCATTCTTCTCGGAATCTCCATCACTCTTGGGTGCCGGGCTTGACTGGACCGGTAGGTAAGCAGGAGTGTTGAGTTCAGCTTTTGCTTTTTGTGCAGAAGAGGAGAAGGCCTTTGTATTGTAAAACAGACAAAGGGCCTGATTACAACTTTGGCGGAGGGGGTTAATCCGTCCCAAATATGACGGATATCCGCCCACCGTATTACGAGTCCATTGTATCCTATGGAACTCGTAATACAGTGGGCGGAATATCCGTCACATTTGGGGCGGATTAACCCCCTCCTGCAAAGTTGAAATCAGGCCCAAAGTATTGTTGAGTCAAGGAGAAGGACTCATCAGGAATAGTGCAATCTTGTGGTTTAAAATGTTGGTTTATTTTGATCGTCAATCTGTCCGTGTTTTGAGGAGAGAGACTAGTACTTCTCACTGTGACAACTGCCCCAGCAGCACTGAATAAAAACTCATCTAACACAGTTGCTAGCGGACAAGCCAGATACTTTATTGCCAGCCTGCTGAGCACCGGCCATTGGCACATCTTCCGATACCAATACATCAATGGGGTTTTGCTTCACATAGACCTCTTTTGGGTTATCCAGATACTCCTGGAACATCCTCTCAATGGTCATTGGTTCTGCCACTTGCTTGATCTCATCTGCCTACGCCTCTGACTGGAAACCAGGCCAATTCCTGCAGATGTGCTTGTTGCTGGTGTTCTTCTTGTTGGTGTTGGCTGCTGTGAGACAAGACTTTCCTCTCTGGAAGCTGAAGGCGGCATCCCAGAACTTCTGCCCGAGTGTAATTTCCAGCTGTTCTTCTTCTAGGTGTCCAGCTTGCTCAACAATCCCCCTCTTGTATTTTGAAACATCCCCTTCAGAAAAAGGAATGAAAGTGGCCAGAACTCTTTTGTACCGTGGCTCAATTAGCGTCACTCAGATATACCCTTTAAACAACATGATGTATTTTTGCAACCTTGCATTAACAGCTAAGTGAAGGATTAAGCTCTCAACCAAGGCATGCGCTTCTGCATTTTTGCTCACACCTCGAGCACAAACCTTGCAGACACCTTGTTTACTGGTCTGATAGCCGATACAACAACATGATAGTTTGGCCCATCGTACTGTGCTCCTTGTTAACTTCCAGTGTGAGAACCTCTAAAGGGAGCAGCATCTGTGTCAGGCATTTAACTAGGCCCCATTTGTCCGTTTTGGGCAGATGGCCGCCACCAATTCTAAAAATCCCACTCCTTCCACAAAAGAAAAAGGAAGAAGGTCCAGTTCCAATATTTTAGGCAGATCCCCATTGTACAAATGTGTTATTGGGTGGTTGCGGTCGTAGGGCCCCTCTACTTTGAGGTCACTGAAGTGTGTGATGCTGCTGCACTGCTAGCAACAGTGCTGCTTTGAGTAAAGGTGTCACCCTCTTCTTCCTCAACACCTCCTACCATAACTGGAGCTGATGATTCTCCTTTCTCCTCATGTCCTTTACCACCATCACCTTCAGCACCTTTTTTGAGGTGCTCCTCTCACCGGATTGCGTGATGTTTTTTTCATATGGGTCGTTTGGCCTCCAGTACTGTAGTGTGAACCAGACTTACCTCGAGGAACACTTGCGTGGCAAATGGAGCATACTACAGTGTTACCCTTCTGCTTTCTATTTGAAAGTCCCAAACTGGGAAGTAGAACTTTCTTAGTGTGCCCGTGCCAATGCCTGAAGAAGAACAGAAGCTAGGTGAGTGTGTTGTCAATTGCCTCCCTGCAGTGCATCCTTCCACTGAGGTAGGGGTTGATGCAGATCTCAGCTGGTGGCCTTACAAATATGGGAGCTGGTGTAGTGAATCCTAGTTTGTTTTAACGGGATAACAGGAGTTAGCTTAGCCGTAGGCTTGTAAACTCATGCCCCCGTCACCCAGTGACTTTTAACCTACTTAGCTTGCTCTGTCTTAGCCCATTTAATTATTTATTTCCTTTAAAATGGCGGCCTTGTTTATAGTTAGGCCACTTGTTATGGGTTCTATTATCGGTGTCACTGCGCCAAGGCGTCAAGATCAAGCACGAAAGACAAACATACAGTAGGCATTCACACTTAGGGATTTTCCCTCTCTATACTTTCGAGGGATTGTTGATATTAATTGTCGTCCCAAGCATGCCTGTTATCTATTGTTATGAATAACACTTATGTCAGGGGACCTTGTAGATCTGTATAAATACAACACACTTTTAGACAGATAATCAGAGGGATTCCGACCAGAGGGCATCGCCACCATCGCTGATACCGATGCTGCAGTCATCTTGACGCTGACCCAGTCTTCGTGTCCCTGCGGAGTCTGAGATAGAGACCTCATTCCAAGGTAACGAGGGTTGGGGGGTCCTCTCATGGACACGGCTTTGGCAGATTAGGTTTAACAAACCCAGCTCTCCTTTTTTTAGGTAGGAGGTTAAACCTACTCTCCTTAGGGTATTAGGGCTTATTCCATTTCTTACATATACATATATTTCTTTCATATATTGCATAATGGTGGGGGTCTTTATAACAATGACTCTCCTCTTCACAATACTGTTGCATGGTATATTCATTCTCCTAATCATTGCAGTTCATGCAACTTATCACAAATTGCAGTTATGTTGAATAAAAACTATTATAACTTCACTGCATCTGTGTTATTGCCTTTGTTTGTATGAGACATAATAAATCTGTGAGAAAAGGGTAATTTCCGTTTAACCACGGCAACCCTGAGATATCTTATTTTGAGTCCATGCGTAAGGGACTGCTACAAATCACCTTTTACTATTGTGTTTCTGGTGAGGTACTGCTAGTAAGCCGGTAAGGTTTGGACAACAGTTACAACTAGTTGTAGGAAGAAACTTAGGGGGTGATTCTGACCCCGGCGGTTCCTTACCGCCGGGGCCAGGGTCGGCGGGAGCACCGCCAACAGGCTGGCGGTGCCCCGCAGGGCATTCTGACCGCGGCGGTTCAGCCGCGGTCAGAAGAGGAAAACCGTCGGTCTCCCGCCGGTTTTCCGCTGCCCTGGGAATCCCCCATGGCGGCGCAGCTTGCTGCGCCGCCATGGGGGATTCTGACAGCCCATACCGCCATCCTGTTCCTGGCGGTTCTCCCGCCGGGAACAGGATGGCGGTATGGGTTGTCGTGGGGCCCCCGTAATAGGGCCCCACTTTGTATTTCAGTGTCTGCATTGCAGACACTGAAATACGCGACGGGTGCCACTGCACCCGTCGCACCTTCCCACTCCGCCAGCTCAATTCTGAGCCGGCGTCCTAGTGGGAAGGGGTTTTGCACTGGGCTGGCGGGCGGCCTTTTGGCGGTCGCCCGCCAGCCCAGTGCAAAAGCCAAAATACCCTCAGCGGTCTTGCGACCGCGGAGCGGTATTTTGGAGGGGGGAAGTCTGGCGGGCGGCCTCCGCCGCCCGCCAGACTTAGAATGACCCCCTTAGTCACCTACAAACGAAAGTACTGTCATCCTGAGACCCGCAGTCTTGCTCAGAGCAAGAGTCCAAACTACGACATGGCGCCACCAACGATGGTGTTTAGGCACTAATTTACGGATACCCTGACTATCACTGTCTCACAGACAACAGGTACCCTCAGTACCATTATACGGAGACGTCCGTGGTCTTGGGGAGAATCCTCCTCAGCCAAACAGGTAACACCTAATTAGGCTGTAGGTTGTTCGAGCTCGAACTCACAAAAGGAAAAACTTCCCCTATTCTGGTGTTCCGTTTCTCTAAGACAAATATGGCTAATACCATAGACATTCCTGCAAATGCTAGACATGCACTTACACGACATTTATTAGCGCATGGCCTTACGGAAGAGGGCGGGGATGTTACTCTGATTATATAAGCGAGTGAAGCCTACCAAACAGAAACATTTTACTGTTGGGTTGCCTTACCTGAGGCTGACCAACGGACGCACACATTTCACACATATGACATTGCGGACGTACCCGTGAGATACGAAGCATACATGTATCATGAAATATCGCTCACATATCAAGAGCATCAAAACTGGTTTGAAGGCGCCCTACCACATGTACTACGACGGGTGAGGCTAGGTCCTTTAAGTAATGAAGGGCCTACATGGCCCATGTTTGCCACATATACACCTCACCCAGGCATACAGACTATGCCGATTGTAGATTTAAGAATATTATATAATGACTTAGTGGCATTATATAGACGATTGGTCCAGTTCGTAATGCGAACATTGAACACTACACCAGTCCAGCACCGCCAGTAGCTGGTGGATATCAATTGGCTACTGGGATTAATCCACAAACAGTGCATACCATTATGGGTAAAGTGCCCTCGGATCGAGAAAAATTACAGTTCTGGATTGCCCAGAAAAACAAATCAGCTGGAAGCTGTGTTCCCCCATACGGGGCCACATGAAAAACATAGATTGCTCACTATGTGCTTGCCGTTTGGGATGGTTCCCTCGGTGGATGAATGTGCCACATGGGGTACAGTCTTCGCTGCCGTTTATACTACCACACATGGTACCCCTACACTTGCCAATTTACCGGAAGTGTTAAAACAAATACAAAATGAACATGGGGCCGCACCGGCCCTGGATCTGGGGATGAAATTGATGCGTAACTTTGACGCCGTCTCCTCGATGATATTAAGTAATATTAAAGGGGAAGCAGTGGCACTGGCGATACGCCAGCGTCTCCGGGAAACTCCACATGTGGAACAGGAGAGACAGCTACCAAAAATAATATCTGATACCTATACTAGTATAGGACGGGATGGGCTGGGAGCCAAACCTAAAAAATTGGACATACCGAGTACCACCCACAAGGAAGGTACAAAGCAAGCACAAGAGGGCTTTAAAAAGCGCTGGGACAAACAAAAAGATTTCAAAGATAGGAGAAATAAAAGAGCTGATTCTCCACATCCGGAGTACTCCGAAAGGAGGTATAATCTCAGGAATAGGGATAACATTAGAACTCCAGACAGATATACTGATTCACGTCCTTCTCGTTCCTTTCAGGACGCACCGGATAGACGTAGCGAGAGAGGGGGCCGTCAGGATCGACATCCGGAATACGTGAAAGAAAAGAAAGACTCGCCGCAGTCTACCATTAAAAAAGAAGAAAAGACTTCTCAGCAAAAGCCACAATTTAAAAAGAAGAAAGTGGCAGCACTGACCGTTAAAAATGCCAGTAGTATTGAGAACACTGTTGAGGAACAAGAGGTGGGCAGTGACTCTGTTGGACAGCGCGGCAGAGGTCACGATATGTCGCCAGAGTCTGAAAGATCATCTGGATGCGACAGCAACTAGCGATTACATCGCAGTTGAGACGGCGGATGGCTGCGTTCTCCCACCCGATCGGGTTTATGATTTAACACTTCAGATAGAGGGAGACGAGGAACGCATTATTAGTGTAATATTCTGGGATGAGCTTACTAGTGATATCCTGTTGGCCGAGAGAGATTGGCCACCTGAACATGTCCGCAAGCTCCCACATGGGGAAGATGTCATTTTGCCTTCTTTCTCCGATCTTGTTCCGGAGGCAGACAAACAAGCCTATGCTGCTGTATGGGCTTTAGCGCAGGCACCTGCATTATACCGTAATCATGTAGGTTGGGACAAGGACTCTCCTTGTCATGTTATTCCCGTTCGGTCTACACCACACCCGCAGCCACAATACCCTGTTAAACATGAAGCAAAAGCTCCAGTGACGGAGATACTGTCTCAACTTGAATACCAGGGAGTAATTGAGCACTGTACATCAGCAATGAATAATCCGCTATTTCCCGTTGCGAAACCTGATCATTCCTATAGAATAGTGGTTGATTATAGGCACTTGAATAGTCATACACGCACTCATGCTATACAAAATTCACACAGCACAGCGCTGATTAATAATATAGTGCGGAAAAACTACAAAACTACATTGGATATATCCAATGGTTTTTTCTGCCAGAATTTAGCACATGAAAGTAGAGACCTAAGTGCATTTTCATTTGGTTCCCAGAAACGCTTTTGTCGTTTACCCCAAGGTTATAAAAACAGCCCAGGACTGTTTTCGGCCCGTGTCACATCAATCCTGCACGAGCTTGATTCCGAAGCATTATCCTATGTGGATGATATCTATCTCACTGATGACACCCTTGACATTCATCTTGCAAGGGTCGATCGGATAATTCTGGGATTTGCTGCCTACGGATATAAATTTAATTTTAAGAAAAGCAAGATTGCCTTTCTTAGTGTATTGTTCCTAGGATATGAGCTATCAAACGAGGGGAAGAGCCTGGCCCCGCACTTCCTGGAGAAGTGTGCTCAGCTTCAGCCTCGGAACACGCTTAAGAAATTACAGTCATTATTGGGTTTCTTTAATTTTGGCATAACATACATTCCAGATTATGCTGAACGCGTCAAGCCACTATATGACTTAATTCAGCCCAATTATTCTAGCAAGCGATGGACAATTGAACACACACACATCCTTAGGGACATACAACGAGACATGCTGGAAGCTAGACACTTGTACACACGGGACAATAAAACGAATTTGGTCATCAGAATAATAGCTGGTGCCCGAGGATTTACCTATGTCACCTTTAATGAGGGTGACACAGTGCCAATAGCATACAAATCACATTTGTACTCCAATGCAGAGAAACGATTTGCTCCTACTGAAAAAATTCTGACAGCAGTTCAGATGGCCGTTATAAAGGAGAGACCGCTTGCCCAGGGGAAACGCATTATTGTTGTCTCCCCGGTTCCGGCATTACATCCACGCTGGATTCAATGAGCAACGTCTCTGACCGCCACTGATGTTGATTATGTGTTTGACCCAAGACTTCAGACACAAGAATTTCTCCAGTATGAACAGGAGTACCCCGCTCCCTTACACATATTGCCAATAGACAGTTATGATATAATCATTTATACTGACGGATCGGCACAACCGGCTGTGGGTACTAAACATCAATACTCTGCAGCTTGCGCAGCCGTGTGCGGGGTAATGGAAGACGGAGTTTTCCATCCTCATAATACCTACACTCAGACCTTAGGGGACTGCACAGCCCAGTTGGCCGAGCTTAAGGCTCTTCTTCTAGCGCTCGAACATTCAGAGCCAGGAACACAGACTTTGATTGTCTGTGATTCGTATTACTGCGTCCAGTCATACAATGAATACCTCAATCATTGGAAACTGAACGAGTTTAGAGATTCTAAAGGGAACACCATTAAACACAAAATGTTGTGGGGAAGGGTGGCTGATCTTAAGGATAAGCTGCCATGTGTCCATGTAGTTCATACATTAGGGCACCAACGTGTAGGAATACATGTTGCCGGTAATACATTGGCTGACGAAGCAGCCAAAGCATCAGTAACTACGGCTTCTGTGGCTGCAGTGACTCGTTCTCGAACGAGGTTGGATAATGAAATACTGATTGCCGTTAAAGCCTCGGCTGCAGGCAGGACACTTCCGAAAGGATACCCTACGAACTATACCTATCATATCAGTGCACAGAATGTTGCATTTGCAACAATTCCTGATGTTGGTGATCGAGTGATCCCAAATGAAGACCAAAGATTGGAGCTGATCACAGCTGCACATGAGGGTGTCGCTTCTGCACATGCTGGTATACAGGCAACTTTCACCATTCTACAACAACGGTACTGGTGGCCTGGTCTATGCAGACGGACTAAATAGTATGTCCTTTGCTGTGACATTTGTCAGCAGATTAAGGGTTCCAATATCAGACGCCCTCCGCAGACATCTCTCTTAGTGTCAGACAAGCCACTCCATTGTGTGTACCTGGACCATTGTGGTCCTTTGAAACCTGATGGTGCATACAAATACATTTTAGTGGCTGTAGATTCCTGTTCTAGATTCCTGTGGGTATGGCCACAGCGGTCGGCTGACGCCCGGACTGTTATAAAAGATTTGCTGATCTTTATCGGTACATATGCGGTTGCAGCATTCCATTCGGACCAGGGCCCTGCATTTGCCTCTAAGGCTTCAGGGACACCATGAGGACGATGGGTGTTGAACTCCATTACTCCTCACCATACCATCCCGAGGGAAATTCGGTCGTGGAGAGGCGGAATCGTGATCTAAAGCAGTCCTTAACAGCTCGAGTATTAGGTTCAGGCCGCAGTTGGTTACATCACCTATATGGGGTCCAGAGAGCACTGAATAATCTACCAAGACGGTCCTTGGGAGGAAAGTCTCCATATGAGGTTCTCTTTGGGACAACTATGTATGTCCACGATTTTGATGCCCCTGGTATGGTGGCAGCAGAAGCACCATTTAACATAAAAGAATGTCTCGCTGTTTTACAGGAGCTTCAACAATTCCGTGATGATAAATCATCTGCAAGTGCTGCCACCTTGGGAACAAGGGATTTGGCGAAAACTTCGACTGGCTGGATTCCTAACGTTGGGGATCTGGTTCGTGAGAAGATCGCTGTGAAAAAAGAGTTTGGTCCAGCATACAGAGCACCTGTACCGGTCTTGGGGATAAAAGGCACCAGGACTGTCATCCTTCCACCGTTGTCTGGTTCCAAATCAAACAGATTCATCTCCATTGATGACATCAAATTACACCATGTGGCCGATTCTTCACAGTAGACCAGGAGGTTCCTTGGGTAGTTCCCGATCCCCTCTCACTACCCAACAGGACATCCCTCTACATAGTAGGATGACCATCGCTACTACTGACTATGCGACTATGTCAGCTGCTGTTCCAGACACTTCCTCAACCATGGGGAGGGCGGAAAATGAACTTTTGTTGGCTCCAGTAACAACTTCGGAGAACACCCCGCTACAGGATTTGGCTGTATTTTACACGAACACTTCCACGACTGGTAACGTCGTCTATCAAGAATTTCCATGAGCGGTGGATGTGAATTCGATGGGTCCTGTGTTTGCGGAAAATTCCACTGGCTATTTTGTAGACATTGATGATTTTTCTTCAGATTCATCCTCAACTGAGACTGACAAACTTTCCAGAGGTAGCAAATTCTATCGATGGCTTAAGAAGAACTATTTGATATATCCATGGAACTATCTCTGGTTCTGTTTGACATTTATTGCATTATTTTTATGGATTGGTTTTGTGACTGTTTTCTTTTTACTAATTAATGGTTACTACATTGCTGATCGCTCCTCAGTGGAGCCTGTTGATGTAATTTTAACACCACATCATTCATCACATAAGGTCCGACGTGATTTGTCCCCAGTTAATATTACAGCTATTCCAATTCCTGATGGGATTGTTTGGGACAAAGTTCTATTCGATATATACGGGCCTACAGAGATAATTCAAATACCATACGTGTTCAAGATTTCAATGTCTGATGTTATTACACCTAATGTTGTCTCTGATGATTGGGATGTCCAAACAGTTGATTCCCTGCTAACTGAAATGAAGGACTACTCCGCTTTTGGAAGTGATGATGTATATGATTATACAATGAATTATGGTGAAATGTTCTGCTATAATAATTGGGGACATCACTACCTGCACCGTGCAACTAGATATAGGCCTCTCTTTAACTACACACAATGGGAACACTGTTCAACACCACTGGTGGGGAGTCCAAAGTATTACAGTGACAAATTCACATACTTTTCTGGGCATGATACGAAGAAAGCTGAATCATATTATTTTAAATTACCTACCACACAATTTAGAAAACTCTTGCTAACAGATACAAAACTAATTTATTCAGATCCATTTGTTTCCCGACTATTGATTGAAGGTTATGAATATTGGAAGAAGACTATCGATTTGAAGAGTGTATGGGGAACACAAGATTGGCAAATACAGGGTAGGGAGGCTTTGTTTCGAGCTTGCTTAATTCCTGTGCGAATGATTTTTTTGAATGACACTGTTGAGCAGACATCATGTCTGGGGTTAGCAAAGATTAAAGATCTAAACACGCTCAATATTCCTACACCGACAAAATTTTGAGATTGGCAACACTTTCTTAATGTTTCAGAGGACAGGCTAGATGCATTGGTTAAGGCTGGTGCTTATAATTCTTCACTTTCTCGTCCCGGGGGATGGTTGGTATGGCCCACCGACACTAATGAATGTCAGAGGCATTTTTTGAACTCTTCAAGGGGTTTTTCCATTCATAGGCCAGACCCTCGCTTTCTATCAGGTCAACATACTGGTATAATTACAACATACAGTGTGGGTAAGCTGTGCCAGCAATGGGTACAGATGAACACTTTAACAGCGGTAAAACAACACCTGAACACTCTTTCTGACAGTATAGAGTTACAAGATTTCCTATTAGGTCCTAGGAAACAACGCTTGAAATGGTTTTTATATGCTATGTATAATGAAATTTGGAAACTTTCTCAAATTGAGGCTGCTGCACGTTTACGGCAACTTGATAAGGAAAATTTTGAAAAAACATTGGCTGTTGTCGACAATGGCATGAACACGCTATCCAACAGGATTTATTCACTGTCGAATATCGTGTCATCTGCTATTGATATCACTCAGACTGATTTGTCCCGGTTATATCAGTGGCAAACACAGCTGCGTTCCATCATGCAGCTGAGTTGGGCATTGCAGACGCTGAGAAGTGGCCACATTCCATGGAAATACATTAATGGGAGTGAACTATTCGCTGCTTTTAATTTTTCCAGGGAACAAGAGACAATGGCTAAAAGGGAGGCTCGTTTCACCTTGCTTCAAGTTGAAAAATTAGATAAGTTGCCCTTCACGGTAGCTTAGAGTCCTTCAACTTTCTGGCTCTTACACGGCATTATTAATTTACCGTTTTCAACGTTTTGTTTCTCAAGCTGCCTGAGACATCTTGCAGTGGGACGATATGAACGGCTAGGAGATAGCTTTATTAAGGAAGAGTGGGAGTTGCCCTTTGAGTATCGATGTCTGAACGGCGAACAGGAGGTCTTTCTTAGCGGAAGTGATTTTGAGACTACTGTTCGTCATTCCATGATATGCAAACAGGTGTCTCTTCACGGCCTTTGCAATGCGGGGGTCGCGAATTTGGCCTGTTTTCTGAAGGGTACTCCCGTCCCCTTGATTCGTTCAAGTGTTTCATGTACTTTCTAATGGGAGTTATGTTCTTCTAAGCGATGACAGCTGTTGCGGCTTGCGACCTGGAATTGCCTACGCAATCTCAGTCACAAAGGTCGTAACGTGTTGTGGCCATGTTTTGTTTCCCCCCACACGAGAGATACAAGTATCTGAAATGTGGCCCCACATTGATACTATTAATGTGAACTATGACAAGTTGAGTAGACTGAAGGCGCTATTGTTTCAAAAACAGGTCGCCTTGACATCTGCAAAAGAGACGTATCCTCTCCAGATTGCGAGATCATCAGCCGAGATACAATCCCTTTTAAATACCGATTTCCCCAAACACTTTGGAGAGTTGGTATCCAGAATATTCAATGCTTCAAGCACAACTGGGATTGTTCATTTCTTTAAGGCTGTCGGGTCTGGTTTCGTGTCCATCTTCCAGACTGTCTTCGGAGTCATCCCATCAGCCATCCATTCTCTCTTTTCCAGTGTGTTTGGTGGCTTTCCGATTATTTTGGCTTTAATTGGCGGACTACTACTGCTATTTTTTCTGATTCGCGGTGGTTGTTTTTTTCCAGTGAAACAGAGCAATGGAGCCGCTCCCGTCAACAACGCTGTGCCGTGAACGCATGGTTCGGATCTTCGGTACACCTTTGCTGGTGGAACTGGAATTTGACTGGTCATTGTCATTCCGGCCTCTACTGTGGTGCGTACAACCAGTATTCCGCTGCATATGGTGTCTCTTTGAACATCTGCCTATGGTCTGTCTTGCTGTTGCGCCGACATCTCCTGTGGACCACGAACTGCTGATGTCCCCGATGAGGGTTCATACACGGTCATGCCCCATGAGACTGCGGTTGCTCCGCGAGGCCACCTATGAGCCTTCTGTTATACGTTCTAACATGGATGAGGACACTGCAGCGAGTGTCGATACACTGATGACCATGGCTCACTTCTGCTCTGTGGATCCGTTTGTCCGTCCAGCTCTCAATTTCACTTCAGAGGATGTTGACTCATTTTTGAGATCCTTGAATGGTGACTTCGATGACATTCTTCAAGATCCTGAATATAGCCCATAATTTGATGAATTTGCTTGCCAGTTCCCAGTTCTAAGAAGTAGCGATTATACTAAAAGTTTGCTATACTTGTCATGGTTGATATTAACATCTCTGAATGTTTTTTAACCGAATTTTAAACACACAGCATTTATTTTTTGTCATGAATTTTTTTTGTTTTTTTGGCTTTTAGTTCAGTAGCGACTTTTTAGCGATTGGGTTTCTTTACCTTCATCATACCTGTTACGGCAATGGGGAGGGTGTAGTGAATCCTAGTTTGTTTTAACGGGATAACAGGAGTTAGCTTAGCCGTAGGCTTGTAAACTCGTGCCCCCGTCACCCAGTGACTTTTAACCTACTTAGCTTGCTCTGTCTTAGCCCATTTAATTATTTATTTCCTTTAAAATGGCGGCCTTGTTTATAGTTAGGCCACTTGTTATGGGTTCTATTATCGGTGTCACTGCGCCAAGGCGTCAAGATCAAGCACGAAAGACAAACATTGAGTAGGCATTCACACTTAGGGATTTTCCCTCTCTATACTTTCGAGGGATTGTTGATATTAATTGCCGTCCCAAGCATGCCTGTTATCTATTGTTATGAATAACACTTATGTCAGGGGACCTTGTAGATCTGTATAAATACAACACACTTTTAGACAGATAATCAGAGGGATTCCGACCAGAGGGCATCGCCACCATCGCTGATACCGATGCTGCAGTCATCTTGACGCTGACCCAGTCTTCGTGTTCCTGCGGAGTCTGAGATAGAGACCTCATTCCAAGGTAACGAGGGTTGGGGGCTCCTCTCATGGACACGGCTTTGGCAGATTAGGTTTAACGAACCCAGCTCTCCTTTTTTTAGGTAGGAGGTTAGACCTACTCTCCTTAGGGTATTAGGGCTTATTCCATTTCTTACATATACATATATTTCTTTCATATATTGCATAATGGTGGGGGTCTTTATAACAATGACTCTCCTCTTCACAATACTGTTGCTTGGTATATTCATTATCCTAATCATTGCAGTTCATGCAACTTATCACAAATTGCAGTTATGTTGAATACAAACTATTATAACTTCACTGCATCTGTGTTATTGACTTTGTTTGTATGAGACATAATAAATCTGTGAGAAAAGGGTAATTTCCGTTTAACCACAACAACCCTGAGATATCTTATTTTGAGTCCATGCGTAAGCGACTGCTACAAATCACCTTTTACTATTGTGTTTCTGGTGAGGTACTGCTAGTAAGACGGTAAGGTTTGGACAACAGTTACAACTAGTTGTAGGAAGAAACTTAGTCACCTACAAACGAAAGTACTGTCATCCTGAGACCCGCAGTCTTGCTCAGAGCAAGAGTCCAAACTACGACACTGGTGCCACAGCCCTCATAGCAGGTTGAATAAGAAGGGGAATGCTAGTCTCCTCTCTGCCAGCTTCCATAGCAGTGACTGGTTCGTCATCATCCTCGTCATTCCTTCAACAATTCTAAGGAGTTCTGGAACTTTTCTTTTCCCTTGCCTCTCCTGGTATCTCTCAGACTTTTGCGGGGCTCCAACCCATATCCAGATCAGCCTCAGATGATGTGCTTGGAGAAGATGGGGGAGTACCCTTCCTTTTTCTTGCTTAAGGTTTGAAAGCCAAAGATTCTATAACAGGAGGTTCTTGCTCAACAGGAAGCTCAACCTCCTGTTCTGCTCCACCTTCAGGATGATCTACTATTGCTGGCTGTGGCTGCTGTCCACTTTGCTCCGGTTCCCTGAAACAATTGGGTACTAATTTGCTAAAGGGTCAAATCCAATTCAACGTCATGGCTCGTCGGTGTCACCATGATTGCAGTGGCTGCCTCACAGACGGACATGTGCTTGGGCTTAGGTTAGGGTGGTGCCGTTGATGCAGGAGTGCTGACCCCAGCTTCCTCCCCAGAGGCTGATGCAGCAGACACAAGTTTCTTGAAAAAGGTTTTGGTTGGCCACCATTGGTGGAAAGCTGCTTCTTCTCACTGGCCACCTTCTTGGCAGCACTTATCTTTGGGGCTATCTTAAAGCCGTCATTGGCCGTGGCACTGAGCTGGACAAGTGGAAGCGATTGGAGGACTGACATCACATATTTTTGTACATGCCTTCTGTCTGGCGACACTGTGAGTGATATCTTTTCTGTTTTTCATCTAAAAGCAAACAAAGAAAAACATTTAGAGAAACGTGGCATTGTTGCAGTTTGATTTAGTACAGACAAAGACAATGTCATTTAGTGTGGTTGGTTACTCCAGTTATTACCCTAAATAATAAACAGCAGTATATCCAACCATTTTAAAGTCTAACCACACCACCATACCCTAAAATGTAATTTCCAATCAGGCTAACAACATACAAATGTAACTAGTATTTGCTTTATTTGCATCTATTGTAAAAGAGACACCTGTGGCAGTCAGGGAGATGCATTGGAAAATGGAATAATCCTTAAATAATGGAGGCTGGTGTGCACCTATGGCAGGCACGTGAGCCAGGTGGAAATGGAATAATCCTTAAAACAATTAATGATGCTGGTGTGTGTACCGCACCTACTAAGGCAGGCAGGGGGCCTTGAGGAAATGGAATAATTCATAAAACAATTAATGCTGTTGTGCAGCTGTGCGCTTATGGCAGTCAGGGGTGGATAGATCAATTATGGAGGCAAAATGCACACACACAAAAAAAGGAAATAAAAAAATACAAAAAGTAAAATAAAAAAGAATAAAAACAGTTAAATAAAAAACAATTAAAATTAAAAGTTAAAATAAAAAAATAAAATAAAAACAAAACAAAAAATAATTGTTGATATTTGTACTACAGGATTATGACAACTCTATTGGGAGGTAGGGATGTGCAGGTGAAAAATGCAAAATAATGCATAATATAAAGCACTGTTCGTCGTAAACATACTCATAGAACACATGCACTACAATGATCCTCAAGCATATTATTAAACTGATGCCACATGCAAGCATATGGCAAAAACACACAGGCTGGTTGCACAAAATGGCCACCAGCCACTTGGTGAAACAACACCAAAGAGCAAGGATGCATGGAGACCAAAACACATGCAAGCCTATCGCAAAGCACACTGGCTGGCTACACAAAATAGCTGCTGACCACATGGTCAAACAATAACAGTGAGCAAGGAGGCCTTGAGAGCAAAGAACACATGCAAGCGTATGGCAAAAGCACACTGACCAGCTATACAAAATGGCCTCCGGCCACATGGTCAAACTAACGACAGCAAGCAAGGAGGCACTGATAACAAATAACACATGCAAGTCTATGGCAAAACACACTGGCTGGCTGCACAAATTGGCCGCTGGTCACAGGGTAAAACCAACAACAGCAAGCAAGGAGGCATGGAGCACAAAGAACACATGCAAGCATATGGCAAAAGCACACTGGCTGGCTACACAAAATAGCCTCCAGCCACATGGTCAAACAACAGCAACGAGGAAGGAGACATAGAAACACAAAAATTGAGCTGTAAAAAGTTGACAACACATATCCTCCTAAGGCATCAAATATTACCCCACATATACACTTTTTGCAAAAAATGTTAAGTACAAACAATAACAATATTTTTAATTTAATCCATTGCCATCCCTGACCTAAATTATGTTTTAATTAAAACAACATATACCACAGAAACTGTTCTTTCATGCACTGATGACTAGTACTGGCTAGATGGCTCATGGGCCGACTAGGCCACATAGTAAAATAAATGAATATTACAAATGTAACAAACATGGAGAAAAGGTACTGAAATGTGCAACATGCTTCCTTTACGAAAGATGAAAAATGAAATGCAAAAAAAATAACTAGGCCCATCCTGAAACGCCATGCCACCCATCACAATGAAATTTAAAAATCAAATAAAGGTACAAAGAAACACTAGTGCATGCCCTATTAAACAAACAACACCCGTATACAATAGTTTTTTAACTTACTTGTGTGATATCACAAAAGCAAAGGCCCAACTTTAAGAAAAATGACACACAAGTGCGCTAGTGCAGTTGTGCGTCAAAAAATTAATGCCTCAAACTTCCAAGACATACCACAAATGCAGGGTAAATTGCAAAGGGGGCAATCTTGAAACTAACAATTGGCAGAAGGGGGAGGCACATAGGACACACTGAATGAATGCAGAAGGGTTGCATGTGGACACAATCATGGCCAAACACTTCTAATGTGCACAGACCCTTATCCAACCCGCACAACAATCCTTTCACTGTTGCAACTGAACCACCTGCCCATGTCTAACACTCATTGGGCAACATGTACCACACTTGTTGCA
Source organism: Pleurodeles waltl (assembly GCF_031143425.1). Lineage (NCBI taxonomy): Eukaryota > Metazoa > Chordata > Amphibia > Caudata > Salamandridae > Pleurodeles > Pleurodeles waltl. Next base: position 171,207,745 of record NC_090446.1, on the reverse strand, counting down.
CTGGGTGGGCCAACCAAACCTGCAAGATGCCTTCCTGCACCATTGGGAATTAGTACAAAAGTAATCAGACACAACGTAGGGGGCATGTCTGTGATTATTTTCTGAGCTGCTGTACAAGTAGCTTCCATTTCACCACGTAGCATGGCTTCCTGTGTAGTAGTAATGGTTGGTGTGGCGCACAAAGTGAAACCGTCATGCATTAAATCAGCCACAAGTGGTCTCAATAGGGGCCCCTATTTACAAGCCCTTACTGCAACATTAGTATCACAGCAATTGATGCCAATGTGGACTCAAGCCACCCATCCCCCTTGTGCCACAATAACAACATCACACAATGCATGCATAACTCCACTTTGTACATCCTTGCACCACAGCATACCTGTGCCAAATATGATGTATGCAAGGAAATATTTCTTACACAGGGAGGGAAGAACAAATGGGTGAGACAATCCATTAAGATTGCACTGTGCTATCTGTCAACTTTATTTGTTAGGCCTGCCAAAGGCAGATGTGAAAGTGATGCAAGCATTGTAAGCAATGGACCTCCCTGTGCTTTACTGCACTAGTGCCATTATTTATGGTATCAATGCAGTAAAGCACCACTATAGTGCCAAAATTTATGAGGTTACTGTGGAAATATCCACCATGGTGACCAGTAATGTAATCAAAGTGCTTTCATGGTGTTGTTGGCTGGGGCAAGGGAGCTGCAAGGAAAATAGTGGTATGGGATCAATGCACCAAATAGATAGAAAGTTTGCCCTATGTGTGAATCACAATGCAACACACAATGAACAACAAAAGTCTTTGGAAATACTAACTTGTCAACCACCCACTTGCCACTCCCACACCACCCTTGAGTTCTTGGACTATACTGACCCTAATCCAGATGTGCATATTTTTAAAGGCATCAGACGCTAGGTGGGTCACACATGTGTTGTATGGGAAGATCCCAAATAACACATGGAATGCCAACGACATGCAGTGTCAGCTGTGAGAGGGGTACATGAGAATTAGGCCAGGATAAGGTATGCAAAATGCATTACCTTGGCATGGTAATTATGAGCTACTACTATCCACTAGTGGAGTGTAAGGTAAAACAAATCTGCATTGGTAGAGCACATATTTACCCATTTGTGAAGAAAGACACAGTGCAACAGCTCAGCTTTCAAAAGCGGCTGTTTTTGACTTTGTCTTCAGGTGATTTGCTTTTTAAGGCTCTTTTTAAACGTTTTGACTGTTTTAACTCAAATTTACACTGCTTTAGGGAGGGTTTTTGGGGTTATTCTATTTCTTTCCTTTTACTTTTGTCTGCCTCAGCTCCTTTTCTACCCCCACCCAGGCCCATGTTCAGTGGTCTTCAGTGGTGGAGCACGCGCAAATTAGAGCTATTTATTCCCTCCATTCCATACCTGGTCAGCATCCTCTGCGCTGCGCCCTCCTCTTACCTGCTTCCTTTACCTCTGTCCTGGAGTACGATTGCTGCATTTTTTGAGCCAGCAGTCGTGGACCCGGTGGCTGCCATATTATTTCCTCCTTGGGGCACATTTCCTAGCCACCATCTTTGAAAGTTAGCATTCTAGCAGCCGTTTTCTTCTGCTCTTGTCCCTATATAAAGGGCGCGATTCTGTGGACACGCAGTGGAGGTTGTTGACTTTGTCTGCAGGTGATTAACTTTTTAAGGCTCTTTTTAAACGTTTTTACTTTTTTACCTCAAATTTAAACTGCTTTAGGGAGGGTTTGGGGGGTTATTCTATTTCTTTTATTTTAGGTTGGTCTACCTCAGCTCCTTTTCTGCCGCCCCGGCCCATGTTCAGAAGTCTTCGGTGGTGGAGCACGTGCAAATTAGAGCTATTTATTCCCTCCATTCCATACCTGGTCAGCATTCTCTGCTCTGCGCCCTCCCCTTACCTGCTTCATTTTCCTCTGCCCTGAAGTAGAATTGCTGCATTTTTTGAGCCAGCACTCATGGCTGCCATTTTATTTCCTCCTTGGGGCACATTTCCCAGCTGCCATCTTTGAAAGTTAGCATTCTAGCTGCCGTTTTCTTCTGCTCTTGTCCCCATATAAGGGGCACGATGCTGAAGACATTCAGCAGACGTTTTTGATTGTCTGCAGGTGATTAGCTTATTGACATTGATTTTTTAATATATATCTTTGGTTGAGTTCTAGTAGCTTTTATACATAATTAGGCTATGAACCACCTTCAACCGCCAAGGGGAGGGTGTTGTGTAGCCATTTTAGTTTTAGTTCCATGCACGTTATTTTAGCAAACTAGGCCTGCCGCTGTTCACTTTAGCCTAGATATATTTTATTCAGCTTTGTTTATTATTTTAACAATAGCCACTTTCGCAGTCTTGTTTTATATCTCTCTATCTAGCTGTTCTTGCTTGGGCCAGCATTACGTTCTCAAACAAGAAATTTTTGTTTACTCTGTGCTTCCTTCAAGGCTGCAGTGAGATAGGATGCCAGTAGACGTCGTAGACGTTTTTACTGTTTTAACTCAATTTTACACAGCTTTACGGAGGGTTTTTGGGGTTATTCTATTTCTTTTCTTTTACTTTGGTCTGCCTCAGGTCCCAAAGGGTCACCTAAGGCAAGCCGTCTGTCCCTTTCTGCGTGTGTCTGCGCCTGTCTGCACCTGTCTGCGCCTGGCTGGGCCCAGGGGCCAGAACCCTTGGCCCCACCATGAGAAGAACAGTTACCTACTCCTCTGAATTTTTCAATCTCTTAGGCCGGCTCCTTTGGAAGGATGCTATTGTTGGCTAGACTCCATTAAAGATAGGTGGTCCTTTAATACCTGCCTCTGGTCCCCCCACCCTGAATCAGTAATAAGGTCATCATTTCAGGACTGCCCAATTAATGCTCTTCCTTTGGCCAATTGTCGGTCTTTGGTACCCCATAAACTTGATATACAATTACTTTTGAATGACCTCACACCCAGTTCCTTGTTCCTTCTTGAGACCTGCCTACACGAGGGTTCATCCCATGATGTGGCTTTGGCACTACCCCAAGGTTACCTGATAATCAGACTGGATAGAGAGTCCTCACGAGGTGGAGGAATTACTATTATTTATAGGGAGTCAGTAAAGCTCACCTCTCGTCCTCTCCAGTTATCTGTCTGTGAAAGTATGTACTTCTCTATTGCACTAAAGCCCCAGTTCACCTTCTCATGAGTCTTGGTCTATCGCCCTCCCGGTTCTCCTGAAACTTTTCTACATTGGTTTCCTGATCAGGTTGCTGAACTAATATGTAAAAAAACCAAATTCACTGTTCTTGGTGACTTCAACATTCATGCAGAGGACTTAGAAACCCTTGTTGCTAAAACTCTTATTACTGATATGGCCGCGTTACAGTTGGTCCAATTAGTTAGGGGGCCTACTCATGTTAAAGGCCACACCATTGACCTAGTTTTTACTAATTTAGCAGGTCTAACCTCCAGGTCTCCTCTTCCTTTGCCATGGTCTGACCACATTTTAATCCCACTTAACCTAGCCGTCCCTACCATGGGTAGATCCTCTCAGACTATGGTGGTCATTACAACATTGGCGGTAAAAGCCACTTACCGCCGTGCAGAAGACCGCCAACACACCGCCACGGAATCCCGCCACAGCTATTATGACCCACATCTCTGAATCCGCCAAAATTCAGACACCCACACAAGTCCGCCACACCAAAGGTCAGTGATAAACTGGCGAAAACAAATCCTCCACCGTCACGCCAACAGAAATACGCCCACACTACCACGACACACGAATCCACGCGGCGGTCTTTCATCCGCGGTATTCCATTGGCGGTACACACCGCTGCGCTCAAAATACACACACTCGTACAAAACATCCCCACATTGGACAATTCAAAATACCTGAGACACATACACACACCACTCCCACACACCCATTACAACATAAAACACACACCCACATCACCCACAAACCCCCACGACAAAAAATTCAGAAAGAAGGCCAGAGAAAGAAACCACCAGCAAGAACAACAGCATCCACAGGCACACAACACCATCACCCACACAACTTCCACGCACCTCACACAACACACCACTACATATCACCACACTTATCACCACACACTCCACCCCACACATCACATACACCACCCCATGGCATGGCAAAGACACCCCAGGTTCTCGGGGGAGGAGCTCAGGGTCATGGTGGAGGAAATCGTCCGGGTAGAGCCACAGCTATTCGGAGCACAGGTTCCATAGCTAGGAAGATGGAGCTATGGCGCAGAATAGTGGACAGGGTCAACGCAGTGGGACAACACGCAAGAAATCGGGAGGACATCAGGAAGAGGTGGAATGACCTATGGGGGAAGGTGCGTTCCGTGGTCTCAAGACACCACCTGGCGGTTCAGCGGACTGGCGGCGCACCCCCACCTCCTCCCCCACAACTAACAACATGGGAGGAGCAGGTATTTGTCGATTCTGAATCCTGAGGGCCTCGCAGGAGTAGGTGGAGGAATGGACTCTGGTAAGTCAAAGCTTTACTATTACATTCCCCACCCTACCTGCATGCTATCACATACCCCCACCCTCACCCCCAGCACCCCAACTCCTCACAAATGTCCCAACATCACAAACCACACATCCCAACACCAAGCCCTGCATGCAACTACAAAGCATGGACACCCATCACCAAAGCATGGCCACTGCACATACCCATACACCCCCCTAAACCACCATCACACAAGCTCCCACACAGGAATGCTAGCACTGGGGTACACGGTCACCCACCCATTTCACACCATTACACACACAGATTTAACAAACATCCTTTTATACCCCTTCAGGACCCCTACCCAACGTCACCGGTCAGGAGGGTCCACACATGTCCACACCACCAACAGAAGAGGCCCACAGTGATGACAGCACCTCTGTCCAACTGGATCTAGATGACCAGCCCGGACCATCGGGGACCTCTGGACAGTCGGTTCCCCTCACACAGGCACAGGCCACCACAGACCTTCCCCCCTCTGGAAACACCAGCACAGCACCCACCCAGCGGGCCCATACCTCCGTCCCTAGGACACGTCAATCAGCTGTGTGTCCACCACTACAGGGAACCCAGGATAACCCACCACCCCAACAACAACAGGGACCTGGGGGCAGTGGGCACATGGTCCAGGGGATGGAGGCACTGGAACACAGGGGAACTGGGAGGGCTGCCGTGCGACAAGGGGCGGACAGGCCAAGGGAACCCACTCTCCACGAGGCCCTCTCCTCCATCATGGGAGCATACCACCACTCCCAGGAGACGATGGCAACGGTACTGGCCAAGTTTCAGGAGACCCAGCGCTGCAGGAGGAACAGTATATGGGTGGGCTTCAGGGAGGAACTCAGAACCATCAGCTCCACCCTGGGCACCATCGTAGGGGTGCTGAAGGAAGTACTCAACACCAGGAGGGACACTGTGGCACTACAAGGGGCCCATGACACTAGCATGGACGATGAACTGCCCACCACCTCCGCCGGCGCTAGTGGACAGGACGTCCCGCCACAGGACCACCACACCAGCACCCCACCCCCTGCAGAGGGAGAAGCAGCCCGCAAACGGTCCCTGAGATCCAGGAACAAGACAGAGAACGATGCCAAGACCCCCGCCAAGAAATGAGACCACCCTGATTGTCATCCTACTGTTCCACATTGTCACCCTGTCCATAATTAAACTGCCCCAGCTCCACTTCCTATGCCCATATGGGCAATGCACCTGTGAGACTAATAGACTGGACTCTGCCATGGACACTCCTCCGCCATCACCCCTCACCATTTCACTACCCCCTCCAATATTTTGCATTTAAATAAACAGACCTAAAGCCCAAAATGATCTGGAGTCTGTCTGTGATTTCGAAATAGTTTATTAGCAATTACAGTGACAAAATGTTTTTGAAATAGTAATGTCAACATACCTATGTCACACAGCTCTAGTCTATGAGGAATTTAAGCAGATGTCACACAGTGGGACCCACATCTGTGAAACCGTAAGGGAAAGTGACAACTCAGTGACCATACACTGGGTGAAAACGACAGACAGGAGAGAGGTAGTAGTGTAAAAGTACATGTAGTAGGCAGGATTGTATTCTTACCTGTGTTTCACTGGAAATATTGCTGGATCACTGAGTCCCTGTTGTGCATGTCTTCTTCCTCTGCTTCCTCCTCATCACTGTCCACAGGCTCCACAGCTGCCACAACACCGCCTTCTGGACCATCCTCCTGCAGAAAAGGCACCTGGCGTCGCAAAGCCAAGTTGTGAAGCATACAGCAGGCCACGATGATCTGGCACACCTTCTTTGGTGAGTAGAATAGGGATCCACCTGTCATATGGAGGCACCGGAACCTGGCCTTCAGGAGGCCGAAGGTCCGCTCGATCACCCTCCTAGTTCGCCCATGGGCCTCATTGTAGCGTTCCTCTGCCCTGGTCCTGGGATTCCTCACTGGGGTCAGTAGCCATGACAGGTTGGGGTAACCAGAGTCACCTGCAAATGGTGAGGGGCAACTGTTAGACACACACTAACCTGGAGGTATAACCCCAGACCCAGACAACCATTCCCACTGACTTGCTTCCAGGTGCTCACCTAATAGCCACACACGGTGCCTCTGGAGCTGACCCATCACATAAGGGATGCTGCTATTCCGCAGGATGTGGCGTCATGCACTGAGCCAGGGAACATGGCATTCACATGGGAGATGTACTGGTCTGCCAAACATACCATCTGTACATTCATAGAATGATAACTCTTCCGGTTTCTGTACACCTGTTCACTCCTGTGGGGGGGACCAAAGCCACATGGGTCCCATCAATGGCACCTATGATGTTAGGGATATGTCCCTGGGCATAGAAATCACCTTTCACTGTAGGCAAATCTGCCACCTGAGGGAAAACGATGTAGCTCCGCATGTGTTTCAGAAGGGCAGATAACACTCTGGACAATACGTTGGAAAACATAGGCTGGGACATCCCTGATGCCATGGCCACAGTTGTTTGAAAAGAGCCACTTGCAAGGAAATGGAGCACTGACAGTACCTGCACTTGAGGGGGGATTCCTGTGGGATGGCGGATTGCTGACATCAGGTCTGGCTCCAACTGGGTACACAGTTCCTGGATTGTGGCACGGTCAAGCCTGTAGGTGATTATCAAATGTCGACAGGTCCACCAATGGTCGGTACACCGGAGGATGCCGCCATCTCCTCACATGTCCCAGCGGACGGTGCCTACGAAGGACAACAGCAAGCACAGAGTCAAACAACTCAGAGGTACGTACCCACAGTTTACACAGAACACCAATCATATACAAAAGGTGGCCTGTATGTGTGTTGAGACTAGGTCTAGGTATGTGTGACGCAGTTGAAAATGAAGCCATGTGGGCCCCTGAAATGGCGGCTGCCTGACCTCTAAAGTGGGACAATGGGATGTGAGGTAACTGCGCTGGCATTGTACACCGTCACGGTAGGCGGTCGGAGACCGCGGCGCAATGCTGCATTGGTTAACATTGGACCCTATGGGTCCCAGGAGCCAATGACGATGTACACCGGCGGTGACGGTACGCACCGCCGCGTACGTGGCCGCCATTTTCTATTGTTCAATCACTCGATACCTGATCTTCGACAGGAGAGGACCTACACTGCAAGTGCTGCTGTGACCTCGGTCTGGAAGAGACAATGGCTTGAGTGTCTGGGGAAAGGGCCCCTGCCTTCACATCGGAGGAGTTGGAGAAGCTTGTGGATGGGGTCCTCCCCCAGTACACGCTACTCTACGGTCCTCCAGATAAACAGGTAAGTACACAGGGAGCATGTTGTGTGGGCTATGCCTGTGTGGAGAGGGCTGGATGTAAGAAGGAAGGGGGCAGAGTGCTGCGTGCATGAAAGACAGTGAATGCATGTGCTACATGGCAAGGGTAGGGATGGGGGCCAATCACTTTGACGGTGCAGCTGGTAATGACTTCTCTTCTTCCCCTGTACATTTCATGTAGGTCAGCGCCCACCAGAAGAAAGATATTTGGCGTGCCATCGCCAAGGACGTCCGGACCCTGGGGGTCTACCACAGACGGAGCACCCACTGCCGGAAAAGATGGGAGGACATTCGCCGCTGGAGCAAGAAGACGGCGGAGGCTCAGCTGGGGATGGCCTCCCAACGTGGGAGGGATGCCCGTCGCACCATGACCCCCCTGATGTTCAGGATCCTGGCAGTGGCTTACCCGGAGTTGGATGGGCGCTTGAGGGCATCACAGCAGACACAAGGGGGTGAGTACACTCTCATTCTGCTGACTTTGCCCGCAGTGGAGTTGTCTGGGTGGGGGAGGAGGACTGTGGGTTTCCCTAGGCCAGGTTGAGTTCCGTAGGCAAGGCCCCTCCGTAAGGCAGGCCATGTGGCACCCCACCCCACCTCTGTAGAACGCCAAGTACAGCTATTCATGCCCCTGTGTCATCTATGTGTGCAGATGCCGTCCATAGCCTTGTAGGCCATTTCCCAGGAATTGAACAGTGGAGCCCAAGAGCGCGGCGTAGTGCAGGGGGCTTCTGTGTCTGTCTTGTCCGCCAAAGGTAGCGGTAATCGATGCACTCAACATGTCTTTCTTCTGTCATTCCCCCCCCTTTTTGTGGTCTCCCTGTTCTTGTGTGCATTAGCATCATCAGGCAGAGGAGCAGTGGCACCGGAGCACGAGGGAGCTACATCCCACATGGACCTGGAGGGCGAGACTATGGACTCGGAATTCACCAGTGGGACGGAGGGCGAGGGGAGCTTCACGGCGGGGACAGGAGCTGACACCAGTGTCACGGACACGTCCTCTGATGGGAGCTCCCTTGTGGTGGCGGCAACATCTGTGCTCCCCGCATCTACAGGTACAGCCGCCACCCCCCCTACCAGCACCGCCCTCCCAGCAGCCCCTCTGCCTTCGCCCCGTGCACGCTCACCCAGGAGGGTGGACATCACCTTCGCCACAGGCACCTCAGGCCCTGCCCCAGTCACCCCTGCTGCCCTCAGTGAGGAGGCCATTGACCTCCTCAGGTCCCTCACTGTTGGGCAGTCTACCATTTTGAATGCCATCCAGGGTGTAGAAAGGCAGTTGCAACAAACTAATGCTTTCCTGGAGGGCATTCATTCTGGTCAGGCGGCCTTTCACCGAGCTTTTCAAACTCTTGCCTCCGCAATGATGGCAGCCATTGTCCCCGTCTCTAGCCTCCCCCCTCCAACTTCCTCCACCCAAACCCAATCCCCTGTACCTCTGCCTGTCCCAAGCACACCATCAGACCAGCATGCACACACGTCAACATACAAGGGAAGCTCAGGCAAACATAAGCACCACACATCCCACAGGCACTCACGCAAGCAACACACACATGCAGACGCACCAACATCCACTGCCTCCACTGTGTCCCCATCCTCGTCATCTCCCTCCCAGTCTCGTCTACACTCACACCTGCATGCACTACCTCTACAGCCACTACTTCCCTCACCAGCACACCCACCAGCACACCCCGCTCACGTGCAGTCACCACCCCCACTACCATTCACACGTCCCCTGTGTCCTCTCCCAGTGTGTCTGTGATGCCCCCTCCCAAGATACACTAACGCAGCCACACACCCACCCAACAGCCATCCACCTCACGACAGCCTCCAGCGCATGCTCCTGCACCCAAAGTCACCAAAAGTACACCTCCTACTACCACCACCTCTTCCTCCACTCCCAAACCCCCTCCAGCTACCCGTCCCAGTGTGTCCAAAAAATATTTAATGTCCAGCCTTGACCTTTTTCTCACACCTCCCCCACCCCGTCCATCTCATAAGTCCCGAAGTAGCACCTCTGCCACAACATCTCCGGGACCAGTGGTGCCTGTAGTCACCGGTATGTGGAGTGCACCGGCCACCAGGAAAGCCAGTGTGGCACGGAGCCACAGCACAGCCAGTCCCCCACCTGTCAAGCAGCAGAAGTTGGCCATTGCCCGGCGGGAGAGGGGAAAGACTCCAGCCACCAAAGCCGCTCCCAGGGGTCCCGGTGGGAGTGTGGAGTGAGCTGTGACACCTCCCAAGGTGGGGAAGGGCCACAAGAAACCTGGCAAGTCTGGGAAGAGGAGGCCATCGCCAGCCCCAGCCCAGCTGCCCAGGAGGGCACCGCCAGCCCCAGCCCAGCTGTCCAGGAGGGCACTGCCAGCCCAGCTGTCCAGGAGGCCACCGCCAGCCCCAGCCCAGTGCCCAGGAGGCCACCACCAGCCCCAGCCCAGCTGTCCAGGAGGCCACCGCCAGCCCCAGCCCAGCTGCCCAGGAGGGCACCGCCAGCCCCAGCCCAGCTGCCCAGGAGGGCACCGCCAGCCCCAGCCCCACTGATCCATGAAGGACCACCAGCCCCAGCCCCGCTGGGCCATGAAGGACCGCCAGCACAAGCACCGCTGGGCCATGAAGGACCGCCAGCACAAGCCCAGCTAGGCCATGAAGGACCGCCAGCACAAGCCCCGCTGGGCCATGAAGGACCGCCAGCAGAAGCCCCGCTGGGCCATGAAGGACCCCCAGCACCAGCCCCGCTGGGCCATGTAGGACCGCCATGACAAGCCCCGCTGGGCCATGAAGGACCGCCAGCACAAGCACCGCTGGGCCATGAAGGACCGCCAACTCAAGCACCGCTAGCCCATGAGCGGCAGGGGCACTGACGCAACTGGGTCCGTCACGGGGTGAGTGATGCACTCTGGGCACCAGTCCCCCTCCAGAACCAGTGGAGACATCCATCCACTACCTCTGTCCTTCACAGGATGAAGCACTCTGGGCACCAGTCCCCCTCCAGAACCAGTGGAGACTGTTATCCACTTGAGAGACTGTGGCTTTGCACTCCCCAGGATTGAACAGTGGGCAATCCACCCACTGTAGAGACTTGAGAGACTGTGGCTTTGCACTCCCCTGGATGTTACAGTCGGCAACCCACCCACTGTAGAGACTTGAGAGACTGTGGCATTGCACTCCCCAGGATTGAACAGTGGGCAAACCACCCAGTGTAGAGACTTGGGAGACTGTGGCTTTGCACTCCCCAGGATACAGCAGTGGGCATGGAGCCCCCTCGTGGATCTGGCGTCATGCACTCATCCGGCTGAGGTGCCCCCCCTTCCCTTCCCCCTAAGGTGCCTGTTGTATTTCTATCTGATGCCCTGCAGTGTTCTCTCTGTTTTGATCGGGTATCGCGTGTGGGCCTCGCCCATGCATTTTGGGCCCAGTGGTCCAAGGACTATAAATGGTGCAATACCTGGACTTGTATTATTGGTGTATATATTTGTTTATAGTCTATATATATTTTGGAGTACTGGATTTTAATAGATTACAATCGTTACAATCATTTCCTTTTGTCTTTGCATTCTTCCAGGGGCTTGGGGGGTGCAACTGTAATGTATCAACATGTATTAGTGTGTGTGTTGTGGGTGAGGGTGGGGGGGGTGTTGCGTGTGTGTGTCCCTGTTTTTTCCCTCCCCCCTCCCCTGTGTCGTAGGTGCAGTACTCACCGTGGTCTTCGCCGCCGGCATTCGTGCTCCTGGTAGCGGAGCAGGAAGACTATCGCAGATAGAATTTGGAGTTCCGGTTCCATGGTGTCCTCGTTCCTCGTGGGGTGTGTAGAGGTGAGCGTTTTTCCTTCGAAATTCCTGTTTCCGCTGTGTTTTTATCCACGGTGAATCCGCCCCGGAAAAGGTCATAATAGTGTGGGCGGTACATTGTCTCCCGCCTGTCTGTTGGCGGTGACCGCCACGCTGTTTGTTTGTACCGCCGTGGCGGTCTTAGTGTTAAAGTGGCTGTCCTTGTTGGCGGTTTCCGCCACGGTCGTAATTGCAATTTTTTTCCCGCAGGCCTGTTGGCGGTCTTACCGCCGCTTTAACACTGTCCGCCAGGGTTGTAATGACCACCTATATCTCAACCGTACCTGCGCTGGCACAAGCTTAAAGCTAGCGACTGGATTAACACCCTGGAAAGACTGAAATCTTCCCCTATGGAGAAAAAGGTTTGCCGTCTAGAGTCATTCAATAGGTGGATCACCAAAAACTTAGACACTCTACTTTCCCACTCGACTAAAATGGGACATCATAAAAAAGGCACTCCTTGGTTTACCTCTCATCTTCACCATCTTAAAAGGGAATGTAGATGTCTGGAAAGAAGATGGAGAAAATCCTACGATAGTTCATTAAAACAGGATTATAGGAAAGCTATCAGGGTTTTCCATGCCGAAATTAAATCAGCTCAGTCCACATATTATGCCACTAGAATTGAGCGGTCATCCAACTCCCCTAAAGAGATTTTTCATCTTCTTAACAAAATTGTACAACCACATTCTCACAGTGAGCTTATGGAAGCTTCCCAATATCATAGCAATAATATGACACTTTTCTTTCAGCAAAAGATATCAGATATTTATTCTGCTTTTCCAGCAAGGGCCCATCAGTCTCCTGAATCTTTAGAACAGCATACCTTATGTTCCACTGTTTTTTTGCAATTTTCCTCCTCTCTACTGACTTTGGGGGTCATTATGAACACAGCGGGAATCCCCGCCGTGTTCATGCAGGCGGTCTGAACACAGACCACCAGCCCCCTTGAAACCCCACAGGCTGAATAAATACCATTCTGCTGGTCTGGTGGGCGGAAACAGTGTTTCTGCCAGCCGGCCCAGTGGAATGCTGGGTCTGGACATTGCCGACGGCTCCACAAGGAGCTGTCGTGAATGTCACAGTGCTGCAGGTGTAGCAGCACCCGTCGCTCAAATCATTGCCCGTAAATCGGGCAGTGATCTGCGCGACGGGGCTGTGCACGGGGGCCCCGGAGCACCCCTTCCACCAGCCTTTTCCTGGCGGGTGAAACCGCCAGGGAATGGCTGGCGTAAATGGGTTCTTTATTCGGAGGGCAGCCTGGCGGTGGCGGAGGGCCGCCTGTGGCCGTCCCCCATGTGTTCATTATGTGGCGGTCGAGACCACCATTCCAGTGGCGGTAATTTCCATCATGCTCGTAATGAGGCCCTATGTCTTTAAATTACTTTACACCCTTAAGTCGGGCTCCCTGCTCAATCCAGCTCCCCCTCATGTACTGGCCTTAGGTACCTCCATCATAGTTCCAGTCCTTACTTACCTTTTGAACTCTTCACTCTCCAGAAGCACGGTCGCATATCAATGGAAACATGCTATAGTTAAACCGTTGCTGAAAAAACCCAATCTTGACCCAGCTATGCTTAATAACTACAGGCCTATCTCTCTGCTGCCAGCCCTATCTAAAATAATTGAAAAGCATGTTTATGGTCAACTGTTGAGCTTCCTTGAAGATAACGACATCCTTCATCCTACTCAGATGGGTTTCAGACCTCTCCCCAGCACAGAATCGGCTATGATTGTAGTTACAGAAGAGGCTAAGAAACGGCTCGATCAGGGGATTCTGACAGCTATCATCCTTCTTGGTCTTAGAGCTGCCTTTGACACAGTCGATCATAACATACTACTTCAGAGAGTAAGGGAGATTGGAATCGCCAGCAGGGCTCTGAGATGGCTCTCCTCTTTCTTGGAGGGTAGATCATTTCAGGTTCTTGACCGGTCGTTCTTCTCCGGCTGTGTCAAGAACAGCTGTGGTGTACCTCCGGGGTGGTCTCTCAGCCCTACATTATTAAGAATTTATATGTCCCCTTTGGCAGAGATAGTCAAGCCATACGGTCTGTCATTAGTCTTGTATGTGGACGACACGCAGCTGGTATTTTCATTATCGACCAACTCCAGCACCAATTGTGAGTTACTTGGTCCCTGCCTGCAGGCAGTGTCAGCATGGATGCTGAATGTAAGCTTAAGCTTAATGAAGACAATACTGAAGTAATGATACTAGGATACAACCCTCTACGAGGGCCAAACCCTGCTGTCCTAGATTCCTTGGAGGATCTGCCCTCTCCTAAGGAATATATTAAGAGCCTAGGAGTCTGGCTGGATCCTCGACTCACTCTGGACTATCATGTCAATAAGGTATCCTCTATTTGTTTTGGTCTATTTAGGCTCCTGAGGAAGGTCTTTAAAATGCTTCCTGTCATTGCAAAGATAATTAATATTCAGGCACTTATTATCTCCCGGCTGGATTATGGCAATGCATTGTATCTTTATTCCCCTAAATATGTGATAAAAAAGCTTCAGGTGGTGCCGAATGCCTCTGACAGTCTTCTTCTAGACATACCAAGACATGAATCAGCCAAATCGGCTATCTCCTCTCTCCACTGGCATCCGGTGGAACAGCTCATAAAGTTGAAACCTTGTGTTGCATCCACAGGTCATTATACAATAGAGGTCCTCCCCTTTAAAGGACTCTAGCCTCTTTTCATAAGTCTGTTAGACAGCTCAGGTCTTCATCTGCAGCCCTAGCCAAAATCCCCACAGTAAGAAAATCTAAATGGGGTGGAAGGTCCTTGGCTTACCTTGGAGCCAAATTGTGGAATTCTCTTCCTCTTGGTCTTTGCCTTACCAGTCATAAGTTTACTTTTCGGCGAGCCCTATACTAAACCTGGTTATTCAGAGCATAACCTTCAGACTTTGTACTTCACATCTGGGATTAGCGCTGGGTGTCCTCCGGGTAGCCATGCGCTCTACAAGAACCTATAACATAACCTAACAAAACATAACATAACATAACATGTGCAGGGATGTGTAGTTGTCACAGATAGTCAATGCATCCCTCTATTAACCTTGGTTGTGGCAAAAGAAATGAAGGACAATGCCAACTTTGTCACATAACCTGCCTGGTGTGGGGAGCCCCTCTTGCCGGTTCAAATGCACATGTGCAGGAAGGTACACCTCCTGCAAATTCAGCCAACACGAATGCTGTCTGCCTCTTACAATGGTTGATGATGATTGCAACACACATTGAAAGTAGTCCACAGTAGGACTACAACAATGTCAGTCCTTTGTACCATGACTACAATGCCACCCCTGATGTGGTGTTGTAACATTATGCATCCACACATCAACAAAATGTGTCAGGTCCTCATGCCACCCCACGTGTGTTGTCAGAGTGATGTAAGTGGGTGGGCTTTCCACATGCATTGTCCCGGCCACTTTGAGTCATGTGTTTAGCATCCTGCACCACACATCGTAACGATGAACCACCTTGTGTGTATGTGTTCAAACAAGAAGGTCTGACTTCCATCAAAACAACACTCAGGCCCATATTTATACTTTTTGTGCTGCATTTGTGTCACTTTTTGACGCAAAAGCAGCGCAAACTTACAAAATACAATTATATTTTGTAAGTTTGCACTGCTTTTGCATCAAAAAGTGTCACAAATGCGGTGCAAAAAAAGTATAAATATGGGCTTTAGTCCAGAAATGCAGACATCTTTGCAGTTATGCAACAAGGAAACCTGTGATGCACGGGTGAGTGTTGCTCTGCAGGATGGGAGAAATTCCTGCGTGCATACATACACACGAGGTGGTTGAATCTCACGATCAGTGATGCAGGATGCTGAACACTTGACTCATATTGGCTAGGGGACACATGTGGACAGCTCACACCCTTTCATCCCTCTAACCACACACATAGGAAGCTTGAGGAGACAGTTTCATACTCAAATATCTGTAAAATCAAATGCAAATTATTCTGTACATCTTCATTTGTGGTGTGTGCACAAATCCCTAACAATTCCCATGGCATGCATTTGTAACACAGTCAAATCAATGAAAGGGGTACATAGGCAGAAGACCATGATAGGTCATTCAAGGTGGGTAGAACACACTGAGAAATGTGGAGTGGCAGATTATACCAATGGTGACTCCATAGAAATGATGCTCAGGTGGCAGAGTTTGCCAATAGGGGTCCATAAATGTGTGCCTTGATGTGTGAGTCGGTACTATGTCACTAAGCCACCAGTAGCAAGTAAATCATGACTCATGTCAACAGCCACTACAGTCCAAGATTGACATTTCACTATCTCATTTCAGAGGATGAAGCCTTACCTCCTGCGGAGCTGCCTACCTGTAGTTCTCTGATGATCTGGATGATCAGCTGCCGACCATCAATGCTGACACTCTCCAGGGTGTCTTGGTTTCCTTCCAGACACCAGTGTTGTGGGGTCACCACATGAACCACCCAGCTACCAACACACAGCACCGAGCAGTACAGCCACAGCCCTGGACTCTGAGGACTCAGACACTACCTTTCAGAAGACTGAAGTAGGAGTCCAGCGGGAGATGGCACTGAAAGTGCGGTTGGACATGGAGACCATGGCAGGCAGCCTAGAGTGAGTGCAGAGGTGCCTCAGTCCGAATTAGGAAAACTCTTCTACCATCAGAGGCACCCACTCTCCGCTACATGGACTCCAGCAGTCCCTGGTCGCGATAGCTGCTGTCCTGAGGCAGAGGTTGGAACAATTGCCCTCCCAAAGTGCCAGCAACATGATTGACAACAGGCTGGGGGCTATCCAAAATGTCCTCAAGTCTGTGCAGCGGAATCTGGCCTCCTTCCTTGAAAACATGGCTGCCTACCAATCTGATGTAGCTGCTGCGTTGCAAGACCAGCAGTTTCTCCTTGCTGCAGTGATGCCTTTTGCTTTCCCGCAAATGGCAGCTGCTGGGAACTTTTGATTCCACATCTTTATATCCTGATGTGTGATGAAGATTTGGAAGGAACAACACCAGAAAAACACCTGGTAGCTACAGTCTGTGCCACATGGACAGTATATCCTTAGTTCTGTGCTTAAGATAATGCCAGTGTATTGACAGCTGGCAACGCGCCCTCTTCACTCTGCCACTGTTGACTTATCATGCATGGACTGTCATAGTCTCAATTCCTACCTATTGTCAATTTGGACACCTCCTCACTGATGCACACCTCTTCTACGCATGACATGTCCTTCACCCTCGGACACAAAGCCATACACATGGGCCCTCATTACGAGTTTGGTTGCCAGCGTACCGCAGTGGAGTTGGCGGCTGCACCGCTGCGGGCCCGGCAGTGAAGACCACCATACTACAAGTCCTGGAAAGGTACCTGCAGAACACAACCAAGTCACCGTTCGGCCCGTCACAGTGGAAGTGCTTGCGGTCAGGCAGCATCCCACAACCATATTACGAGCTTGCAGACAGCCCGGCACCAAAAGCCTGCCATAATCAAACAATATAAAGGGAACACCTGCCTTCAGGAACACAGGCACGTCCGTAGGCACCATGGCACGCGAAATGCAACTCCTTCCAGTCCTCTACCTGGCCCTGCAAGTCCCGGACCAGCAACGGCGACCACAACACCAACCATAAGTAGACCAGCCAAGCACACACTGGAGGGAACAATGTTAGTACACACACAACACACACACAACACAGGAAGCCATGCCCACACACACATGCAAACAAACACCTGTACCAAAACACACACACACCAATACCCACAACCACCACACATATATGGAGAATGAGCGCCAGGACTAGGTAGGTAACAATGACACCAACGGTGTAGTGTCGCATGATCACCATATACTGCAAAAATGTGCAACTACAAATGTACGTATAGGCCCAAGAGCGAGTTCAAAATCCATAGTGCCCCGAGAACACTGGGCACAAGATGACACCCCAACTTGACTCCTGACTGCAAAGTGCAGACCTCCAAAGGGCAGGGGCATCAATGGAGAATGCAGGCACCTCAGAGGTGAGGGGGGTGGGGGCGGTGGGGGGGTCTCTAGACTTTGAGTGTGGAGTCCTTCCATCTGGGCCTGGAGAGGGGCCCCTTATGGGTGCCCTTAGATGGGGGTCCTTGGCCTTGACCTTGGATGGGGAAGCTTAGCAAGGAGGGGTTGGGATTGCCTCTGGATGGGGGGGGCTTGCCAAGGGGGGGTGGGTATGGGCTTGGCCTTGGAAATGGAAGGAGTGGGCTTGGCTTGGGAAGAGGTGGGAGTAGGCTTGAGTTTGGGTTTGGCAGCAGGAGCAGTGGTCGTGATAGGGGCAGAAGTGGCAGGTAGTGGAGGGGCAATGGCAGTGTCAGACTGGGATGTGGAAAGTTTAGGCAGAGGAAGGGTAGCAGGGTACTTGGGGGAACAGGGACTGGGTCAGTGGTGGGGAACAGGGAAAACTCTTGCAGGAAACGTTTTTTGAGAACACATAGGAGGTCACTGGAAAGACGTGTGGGAGTTGAGGGAGTGGTTATGGTTGTGAGGTGTGTATGTGGATGTTCCATGGGTGCAGGTGTGTGGGTGGATGAAATGTGTGTGCTGGGGGACTGTTGGGTGGGTGAGTGTGTGCATTTAGATGTACTGGGGAGGTGGGAAGGAGATGTAGGGAGATGGCAGGGGGGAAGTGTGAGTGTATATTGGGGTGGTGTCTGCAGGTAGGGTGGATGTGCTGCATGTGGGTGTGTTGATAGTTGTGGTGTCTGTGCCAGTGGTGTATGGGGTGCATGGATGGAGTCCAAAGATATTGTAACGGTGGCAGTGAGGGCACATGTGGCAGAAATAGTGACTGATGTGATCCTGACTGCAGGTGTGAGTGTTGTGTCGACTGTGGGGGTGGGGGTTGTTGGGGAGTCAGTGCAGGGTGTGGATGTTGACATATCTGCATGTGTGTGTTGAGTGTGTGCATGGTAGTGGTGGTGTCAATGGTGCCTCTGTTTGTGTGTCTGTTGATGTGGATGCATGTGGGTTAGTAGATGTGTGAGGGGAGAAAGATTTGCGATTGGGAACAGGTAGCTGGAGGTGGGACGGAAGAAGAAGGGACACTGGCATGGGCAACTGGGTGGGGAGCTACTGGGAGGGCAGTGCTGGTATGGGGGTGGCAGACAAGGATGGTGATACCCTCCTCATTGAGGGTAGCATGACTGACTGGGGCAGGGGCAAAGGTGCCTGCAGCAAAGGAGATGCCCACCCGCTTAGGTGAGCGGGCAACTGGGTGGGGAGCTACTGGAAGGGCAGTGCTGGTATGGGGGGTGGCGGACAAGGATGGTGCTCAGGTGGTCCCAGATGGGTCCACCACCACCAGGGAGCTGCCATCGGAGGAGGAATCTGAAGATGTAGGGGTCAATACGGTCTACCCTGTGGCACTCCCCTCGCCCTCTGTCCCACTGGTCCCCTCTGCTCTGCTGGTGTCAGCCTCCTGGGTCCCGTGGGCTGCAACTTTCCCACTCGCCGGTGCCCCTTCTCCTTTGCCAGATGATGCTGATGCACACAAAGACAGAGGAGGACAGGGAGGGAGAGAAAGAGAGACAGGGTACAATTGGTCAATGCCAGCACGACCGTCACACAGGATGGAACATCAAAATTTGATGCTATGCCATTATACATTATGGCCAACTCTGAACATCTTACTACTTGGTGACACCATGGGGGAAAATGCAACAATGCACATGTCAACCGCTGATGGTCTGACTGAGGCATATCTCTACATTAGGAATGTCATACCTGCCATACCTGTCCAGTACCTGCCCACTACCCATGGCCATTGAGACAAGCATGCAAAGGACTAGACACCCAAGAAGATCCTGCACGGCTAGTTGGCAGACCTCCTTGGCTATTGTCAAGAAGCACTGTCACCACTTTGTGCACCCAGCCCACCACACATGCAGTGACTGCCAGCTGATTGAGGTCGTGGATGCACCCCTGGCACAGTGGTTGGTCAGGACCAATCACAATGCCCTGACACCCCAGCTCTGAAGAGCCAGTTTACATGTGCTGGCAAGCAGATCTAGCAAGTAGGTGGCCACACAGTTTGTCACTGAAGGAGTCTGCCCCGCTACCACTGACTGCATGGTATAACTTACACATGTGATGTCAATCGTGCCCATATGGACATAACCCATTGTGGACATCAGTGTACCTAGCATCCACACTACAGCTACCCAATGGTGTCCACCAAGAGCCACCATTTCAACACATGTCACAAATGAGGGTGAATACTCACCCCCATGTGCCTGCTTTGCTGCCCTCAAGGGCCCATCCACCTCAGGGTAGGCCACCACCAAAATGCGGGCCATTAAGGGGTCAGGGTCTGATGGGCGCCTCTCCCTCATTGGGAGGACGTTCCCAGCTGGGCCTCGGCTGTCTTCCAGGCCCAGCGTCTCAGGTCCTCCCACTGCTTTCTGCAGTGGGTGTCCATCGAGCCTGGACCCCCTGGGTCTGCACTTGTTTGGCGATGGCGTGACAAATCCCCTTCTTCTGATGGGCGCTAACCTGCATGGGTGACACAGACAGAAGAACACAGTCATGTAGGATGGCATTCCTGGGACAGTAGTGGACAGCACACATCACACTTCCACACCCGAACGTCATCAGCCGACATAGCCCTTGGCCCCTCACCCATGTCCATGCTCCATTCACAATGCCACAAACCAATGTCCCCATCCTCATGAGCACTCCTCACATACAGGACACTGACAATGGACTCCCTTGCTGCTCTGGTGCTCCTTACAACTGTCCATACAGAGGTAGGACCACATCCACAAGCCTCTCCAACTCTTCCTGGGTGAAAGCTGGGGCCCTGTCTCCTTCTGGACGCAGTATCTTGGCTACCAGAGTCAGTACACAGCAGCACACACAGAGAGGTCTTCAGTACACGACGTTCAGGAGTCAAGTGAGCATGAGCACATGAAATGGCGGTCACGGCTGCTGCAGACATCACTGTCACCACCGGAGGCAATCACCATTGGCTCCTGTCTCCCATTGGCAACAGTGTGAGCCAATGGTGAGTAGCATGGCAGACGTGTTATGCTGGTGGGATGATCTCACTTCCACCTGTCCCATGCATTCAGACTGGCAGCAACCATTTCACATTTGGCACGTTTGATGTGTGTGAAATTTAGTGCGTCATATGTTAATGCTGCAAGACATGTCACCATCTATCCCCTGTTCCCAGGTACAATGCATGTTTGGGGATGAGAAATACACCGTTATTCAGGCCCCTAGTAGACCTTGACACTGTGAAGGAGCATCACATCATCCAGACCTATCGCCTGAACCGTGTGACCATAACGGAACTAGTGGCCCAGTTGGAGCACGATCTGCTGTCTGCCATACGCAATCCCAATGCCACCCCTCCCCCAGTGTAGGTGTTGTCATTCCTCCACTACCTTGCCTCAGGCTCCTTCCGGGCACAGTGGGCCTCGCAAGTGAGGTGTCACAGCCTATGTTCAGCAATGTCCTGAGGGATGAACTGTGTGCCCTGATAAAACACATCTAGCTACATCCGGTTTCCCCCGACATGCATATTTGCCCACTGTCAAGGCTGCGTTCTATACTGTGGCACACGTCCCACATGTCTTTGGTGCAGTTGACAGCACCCACATTGCCCTGATGCGACCCAGGAGGAATGAACAGGTGTACAGAAACTGCAAAAACTTTCATTCGGTCAATGTGCAGGTGGTTTGTCTCGCGGACCAGTACATCTCGCAGGTGACAGCCAACAGGCTCTGTGCATGATTCCTACATCCTGCGTAACAGCATCGTCCCACACATGATGGCACCACTCCAGAGGGACCGGGCCTGGCTCATCGGTATGTTCCCCTGCAAATGTGTGCCCCTCAGCTCACTACATCCTTGCGTCCCTGCCCTATTGCTCATCCAGTCTTAACAAGCCTCTTCCCTCTATGCAAACAGGTGACTCTGGCTATCCCAACCTGCCCCGGCCCCTGACACCCATGAGACGTCCAACCTCAGCAGCAGAAGACAATTACAATGAGGCCAGCGGTCTTACCAGACAGGACATTGAGAGATGCTTTGGCCTGCTGAAGACCAGGTTCTGGTGTTTGCATGTCTCTGGGGGTGCCCTGCTCTACAACCTACAGAAGGTGTGCCAGATCATTGTGGCCTGCTGCATGCTGCACAATCTGGCCCTGAGGCATCACATCCCTTTGCTGGATGCAGAGGAGGAGGTAGCTGTGCCAGTGGATGAAAAGGGGAAATGGGGAGTGATGAAGAGGAGGATGATGAGGATGCAGCTGACTCCAGGGCAGGGCTGATTCAACATTACTTCGGCTGAGATGCAAGTATGTGCAAACTGTGTGGTATGTGTCCTCTACAACTGTCTGCCTTGTCCCTGATGCCACCTGTTGTCTGCGACCACTGACTGTAATGGTTGCAGCTCTGACTCTGGGTGGGTTGGTGTGGGTGTCACATGTGCCCATGTCTGCAGGTGTTTTGCCGGTACACTAGGGTCATCAATGTGTATGTGGAATGTTCCCTGAGTTGCCAGTTCAAGTGCTATGTGTGTGCCACACAGTGTTGTTGCATCTGTGCAGCATCCATCCTGGGAGTCGACATTGGGTAACAGTGCAATATTGTTGTTGATGGCAGTGGGTATGAGGCCAGGTCTGGTGCTGGGCGATGTGAGGGTGGGACCATTGTGTTGGTATGTGTTGTGTTTGTGTGTTGGTACTGGCCATTTGGTTGTGGACCTGCCTGGCATATCTTCCCTGGATACCTGTTCCTACAGTGTATTTATGTGGAGTTGGCATCTGTGACTCCTACAGAGATTGTTGTCCCTGTCTTGCTCTCCTTTCAGGACAATGTTGTGATTTGCGCTACCTGCCTGGGCTGTTGCCTCCATTGACACATATGTCCAGCCACTGCCTGCTCCATGATGAACCTCCCCGCATTTTGATCCCTCTCCTGTCACACTCCCATGAATGTGCTGGACTATGCGTTGCCACTTGTACACGTATTGACAGTTCCGTACATACTCATTAGAAATAAACATGTAAACATGGACTGTGCTAAGTTGTTTATTTGTGATGTACAAGTGTGAGGGGTGATGAGTGGGGTCATGGCAGCTGAGAGCATCAGATTGGTAAGGCCAGTTGTAGGTAGTCCAGGTCCAGTGTGCTAGCCATGGGCACACGGAGATATGGGAGTGGACAGTCAACAGGGTATCACACACAAGGGAGAATGTTCAGGAGAGGGTCACTTCCTGGCGGTGGTCTTGGTCTGGGCATCATGTCCGGCTGTATGTCTACTTGGACGTCCTCGCTTGCGTGGGGGTTCCTAAGCTACAGGGGTAGGGGTACTGGTGTCCTGCGAGACCTGTGGAGGGGCCTCCATGGCACTGGCTGCCGCTGACGTGGAGAGCTGTGATGGGATGTGGCCAGTGGTAGGGGCCTGCTGGTGGGTGGTGAACTCATGCATGACAGTGGTCAGGTCCTTGAACACCCCTACAATGGAGGCCATGGTGGTATTGTGGGCCTGCCACTGTTGCATGGCCTCCTGATGGTATTGCCAATGCAGGCGCTGAGTCTCCTGCACGGTGGTGAGGATCTGGGCCACTGTGTCCTGGGTGTGCTGGTACCCACCCATGACTTGGTTGAGGCCCTCCTGGGCAGTCAGTTGGTGTGGCTGTCTAGACCTTTGGGTCATGGTTCCCCTCCTACTACCCCAGCCCCCCTGTGCCTGTGCCCCTAGCACAGTGTGCCCACTCCCAGTAGCAGCAGGGCCGTCATTGTCTGGGGTGAGTGCCCATGACTCTGGCCACTGTACTGCAGGGCACAACTCTGAATGATGGGTCCCTGGGGCACAGGTTTGGGGTTCAGGCTCTGGCTGTGGTGTTGTTGCCACATGGGTAGGGTCTTCCGGTGTGTCCATGGTGGGTGTGCAACTGGTTGTAGGAAAGTACCATCTTGCCTGGCATGTTACCCCCATATTTCACTGTATATATGTTGTTTTAGTTGTATGTGTCACTGGGACCCTGCCAGCCAGGGCCCCAGTGCTCATAAGTGTGCCCTGTATGTGTTCCCTGTGTGATGACTAACTGTCTCACTGAGGCTCTGCTAACCAGAACCTCAGTGGTTATGCTCTCTCTTTGCTTTCCAAATTGTCACTAACAGGCTAGTGACCAATTTCACCAATTCACATTGGCATACTGGAACACCCTTATAATTCCCTAGTATATGGTACTGAGGTACCCAGGGTATTGGGGTTCCAGGAGATCCCTATGGGCTGCAGCATTTCTTCTGCCACCCATAGGGAGCTCTGACAATTCTTACACAGGCCTGTCACTGCAGCCTGAGTGAAATAACGTCCAAGTTATTTCACAGCCATTTACCACTGCACTTAAGTAACTTTTAAGTCACCTATATGTCTAACCTTTACCTGGTAAAGGTTGGGTGCTACGTTACTTAGGCGGTCATTCTGACTGCGCCGCCCGCCATGCGGTCACCGCCATTTGGCCGCTCTGCGGTCAAAAGACCGCAGAGGCCATTCTGGCTTTCCCGCTGGGCCGGCGGGCGCCGCCAAAGGAGAACCCGCCGGCCCAGAGGGAAAGGCCCTGCAACACAGAGGCCGGCTCCGAATGAAGCCGGCGGTGTTGCAGGGGTGCGACGGGTGCAGTTGCACCTGTCGCGATTTTCACTGTCTGCTATGCAGACAGTGAAAATCATGTTGGGGCCCTGTTAGGGGGCCCCACGACACCCGTTCCCGACATCCTGTTCCTGGCGGTAAAAAACGCCAGAAACAGGATGGCGGGAAGGGGGTCGGAATCCCCATGGCGGCGCTGCTTGCAGCGCCGCCATGGAGGTTCAGCCCTGCCAGGGGTATTCCGGCGGGAAACCGCCGGATCCCCTTTTCTGACCGCGGCTTTACCGCCGCGGTCAGAATGGGCACTGAAGCACCGCCAGTCTGTTGGCGGTGCTTCCGTTGCCTGCGGCCCTGGCGGTTTAGGACCGCCAGGGTCAGAATGAGGCCCTTAGTGTGTGGGCACCCTGGCACTAGCCAAGGTGCCCCCACATCGTTCAAGGCAAATTCCCCGGACTTTGTGAGTGCGGGGACACCATTACACGCGTGCACTATACATAGGTCACTACCTATGTATAGCGTCACAATGGTAACTCCGAACATGGCCATGTAACATGTCTAAGATCATGGAGGTACTGCCAAACTACCTTTCCCGGGGTTTCACTGCAGCTGCTGCTGCTGCCAACCCCTCAGACAGGTTTCTGCCCTCCTGGGGTCCAGCCAGGCTTGGCCCAGGAAGGCAGAACAAAGAACTTCCTCAGAAAGAGGGTGTTACACCCTCTCCCTTTGGAAAAAGGTGTCAGGGCTGGGGAGGAGTAGCCTCCCCCAGCCTCTGGAAATGCTTTGATGGGCACAGATGGTGCCCATCTCTGCATAAGCCAGTCTACACCGGTTCAGGGATCCCCCAGCCCTGCTCTGGCGCAAAACTGGACAAAGGAAAGGGGAGTGACCACTCCCCTGACCTGCACCTCCCCTGGGAGGTGCCCAGAGCTCCTCCAGTGTGCTCCAGACCTCTGCTATCTTGGAAACAGAGGTGCTGCTGGCACACTGGACTGCTCTGAGTGGCCAGTGCCAGCAGGTGATGTCTTAGACTCCTTCTGATAGGCTCTTTCCTGTTTGCTAGCCTATCCTCCTTCCTAAGTAGCCAAACCTCCTTTTCTGGCTATTTAGGGTCTCTGCTTTGGGGAATTCTTTAGATAACGAATGCAAGAGCTCATCAAAGTTCCTCTGCATCTCTCTCTTCACCTTCTGCCAAGGAATCGACCGCTGACTGCTCTGGACGCCTGCAAAACCGCAACAAAGTAGCAAAGACGACTACTGCAACCTTGTATCGCTGAACCGGCTGCCTTCTCGACTGTTTTCCTGGTGGTGCATGCTGTGGGGGTAGTCTGCCTCCTCTCTGCACTAGAAGCTCCAAAGAAATCTCCTGTGGGTCGACGGAATCTTCCCCCTGCAACCGCAGGCACCAAAAGACTGCATCACAGGTCCTCTGGGTCCCCTCTCAGCATGACGAGTGTGGTCCCTGGAACTCAGCAACTCTGTCCAAGTGACTCCCACAGTCCAGTGACTCTTCAGTCCAAGTTTGGTGGAGGTAAGTCCTTGCCTCCCCACGCTAGACTGCATTGCTGGGTACCGCGTGATTTGCAGCTGCTCCGGCTCCTGTGCACTCTTCCAGGATTTCCTTTGTGCACAGCCAAGCCTGGGTCCCCGACACTCTAACTTGCAGTGCACGACCTCCTGAGTTGTCCTCTGGCGTTGTGGGACCTTCTTTTGTGACTTCGGGTGAGCTCCGGTTCACTCTTCTTTGTAGTGCCTGTTCCGACACTTCTGCGGGTGCTGCCTGCTTCTGAGAGGGCTCCTTGTCTTGCTGGGCGCCCCCACGCAGGACTGTCTCCTCACGCAATTGGCGACATCCTGGTCCCTCCTGGGCCACAGCAGCATCCAAAAACCCTAACCGCGACCCTTGCAGCTAGCAAGGCTTGTTTGCGGTCTATCTGCGTGGGAACACCTCTGCAAGCTCCTTCACGAAGTGGGATATCCATCCTCCAAAGGGGAAGTTCCTAATCCTCTTCTTTCTTGCAGAATCCACAGCTTCTACCATCCAGTGGCAGCTTCTTTGCACCCTCAGCTGGCATTTCCTGGGCATCTGCCCAATCTCGACTTTGTCGCGACTCTTGGACTTGGTCCCCTTGTTCAACAGGTACTCTCGTCCAGAAATCCATCATTGTTGCATTGCTGGTGTTGGTCTTCCTTGCAGAATTCCCCTATCACGACTTCTGTGCTCTCTGGGGAACTTGGGTGCACTTTACACCTACTTTTCAGGGTCTTGGGGTGGGCTATTTTTCTAACCCTCACTGTTTTCTTACAGTCCCAGCGACCCTCTACAAGCTCACATAGGTTTGGGGTCCATTCGTGGTTCGCATTCCACTTTTGGAGTATATGGTTTGTGTTGCCCCTATACCTATGTGCTCTCATTGCAATCTATTGTGACTGTACATTGCTTGCATTGCTTTCTATTGCTATTACTGCATATTTTTGGTATTGTGTACATATATCTTGTGTATATTTGCTATCCTCATACTGAGGGTACTCACTGAGATACTTTTGGCATATTGTCATAAAAATAAAGTACCTTTATTTTTAGTATATCTGTGTATTGTGTTTTCTTAGTATATTGTGCATATGACACCAGTGGTATAGTAGGAGCTTTACACGTCTCCTAGTTCAGCCTAAGCTGCTCTGCTAAGCTACCCTTTTCTATCAGCCTAAGCTGCTAGACACCTCTTCTACACTAATAAGGGATAACTGGACCTGGTGCAGAGTGTAAGTACCCCTTGGTACCACTACAAACCAGGCCAGCCTCCTACACTGGTGGACTGCCCAGTGGCCCTAGATGGCCCAGGCAAGTCGTCCTCATCCAGACATTCAGTGCGGCCTTCATCCTGGGGAGGGCTGTCTGAGCCTGGAATCCTCTGCAGAGTGTCAGTGGCAGAGGTATTTGTGGATGGATACGGTAGATATTAGTTGTGTGACTGTTGTTGTTGTGTCCCTGTTATGATGCATGCAGTGGTTCGACTTGTTTCCCAGTGATGGCATGACACCTGCTGCACTGCTGACATTGGTTTGGATTGGGTTGTGGGAGCTGTGGTTCTTCACATTGTGGTTGACAGCCATGCATTCAGGGAGTGAGAGTAGGGATGGTGGGAGTGGTGGGGTGGCATGCTAGGCATGGGTGGTTGGTGCTTGGGGGGTATTGCTGACTTACCAGTGTCGAGCCCTCAGCTGATGCCAGTCAGGCCCTCAGGATACATGATGTCCATGACCTTCTCCTCCCAGGTTGTCAGCTGGAGGGGAGGTGGTGGGGGTCCACAGCTGGTCTTATTACTGGCTTTCCTCTGCCTGGACGCAATGGAACAGACCATCCCCCTGAGGTCATTCCACCTCTTCCTGATGGCCTTCCTTGTGCGTGGGTATGTGCTGATGGCGTTGACCCTGTCGACGATCCTCTGCCATAACTCCATCTTTTTGGCTATTGATGTTTGTAGTACCTGGACTCCCATTAGCTGTGGCTCAACTCTGATGATCTGGTCCACCATGACCTGCAACTCATTGTCAGTGAACCTTGGGTGCTTCTGGCGTGACATGTTGTGGGGTGGGTATGTGTTGTGCATGTTGGGTTGGGTACGTGGTGTGTGGTGTTTTTTTTTGGCTGTGTATGCTGGTGAGCTACGGTGTTGATTTGTGCAATGTGTGCTGTGTGATCTTTGTTTGCTGTGTTTAGTGTGTGCTTAGTCTTGGGTGTGGCTGAGACTGCTCATATTTGTCGCATAGGCTTGTTGGGGTGTTATATGGTGGGGTGGTCAGGTGTGCGTGGTGTGTGTATGGTTATCAGGTGAGGGATATTTGAACTAGCCAATGTGGTGTTAGCTACTTTCCGCTGTGCCTTTTCATTCCGCCGCGGTGAGAACCGCCTACGGTGTCCTCCGTGTATGTTCCGCTGTGCTGGAAGTTGATTCATAATATGACGGTCGGAATGGTGTCAGCGTGGCGGGCCCGGCAATTGATCAATCACTCATTTGCCGTGGGTTGGCCTGGCGGTGTTGGTTTTGTGTCTGTATTTTGGCGGTTTGTGTTTCCGTTTGTAATCCGGGGGTCACTATACCACCACCGCTGTTGGTAAGGTGGTGCCATTTCGTATGGTGGTCTTGCCCGAATACCGCCAAACCATAATGAGGGCCATAGATTCAAACATGATTAAGGTGACTGATAGCATTGTGGACTCCCAAACATTTCTGAGTCTTCCAAGCATGTATTAAACAGGTACCATGCAAGTTTACATAGGGCATTGTTTAGTTCAGAACACAAGTGTCTGGAAATGCCTCTGATGATTGTACTGGTACAACATTGATATGACAAACACAATAGGCATATGTGAGATTGTGAGGGGCAGCCATTAGTATGCCAGTATCCATTCCCCATATGAGGTGGAATGCAATGTTCTAAACTTTTCAATGAAGAATGTTACATTACTTACCAAAAACAATAGATTGTGTCTGATTACCTGTCTTAGAATCTGTATCCTTGCACAATCAGAGTGTCAAGAACTGTGCTGAATAGTGTATTGAGAAGCTGATGTCATACCGTTGGCAATCAGACAGGTACTTGGTCATAGGGGATACACAGTCACCCATGTTAATCAATACTGAATGCACATCCAAAGGCATTTATCTAACGTGACCAGTGCAGACATCATAACACCCAGACAGTCAATCATCATGGACACCATATTGTAGGAAACTAACATGATAACTACCTGTCAAAAACCTAAACTACACACTAAACTTCACTAACCTAACCTATACTAACTAATCTCAACTTATCCCTACAGCTAACTATCCTTATCTAAACTTGTCTTATACATGTAATGCCCCACAATAAACATTGCCCCCCCTTAAGAGATAATAGACGAGAAGAACAAAATGGACTAAAGCTAAACATAGACTAACTAAACCTATTGCCTAAACAAATACATAATTTTTGAGTATCTTTTTATTTTATTTTTTAAAATATTTTTTTCATTTGTGTAACAGATACCCCTTTACATAACCCCCACCCAGCACCCTTCCAAGAAAATATATCTAAATCCCACCCCACCTTACTATACCAACTATGTCCTAAAACTAACCTACTCTATGCTAGCTCATCTATGCCTACCCATCTAAAACCCAATAAAACTATTTCCAATTAAAACTAGGGGAAGGGAAGAGGAAAGGGTCCAGCATCAGTGCCTCTTCATCTTCTTTTTGATGTATTTTAATAGTTTATAATACAGCTCATTTGCCTCCTCCAATTCGGCCAACCTCAACTTGATCTCGGCCATGTCCTTGCGCATTTCGTTCTCAAATTTGGAGGCATTGGAAGCTGGTCATGGCTGTGGCTGGGATGATGTTGTGGTAGAGGCCATTGATATTGACGGGGCAGAAACTGCAGACCCACCTCTAACCTTCTGTTTTCAGGTTCCAGTAGTGTGTGTGCCAGTAGCAGGCTGTTTGCCTTTTCCTCCATGAGGGAGAGCATGCTAAGACCCCGATGTTTTCTCACGTCTGTATTGCCTGGCCATCCTGCGGTACCCTCTCTGAACCTCACAGATGTGCCAGAACCTCTCTGCTCTTTTCTGAAAGGCATGCGTCTGTGCTGAAGTCATTGAGGCTACTTAAACATGAGGGGAACATGTCATCAAAAACCATGTTGGGCATATGAAATAAAAACATGCAATGGAAGCAGCATCTTCAGTTGACACATGTTGTCCACCAGACCTCATAAAGCGCCGTCAAGCCCAAGTCTATACCAATCTGCCTCCCAAGCATCTACGATATATTGTCCATGTCACAGGGATAACAGCTATTCAATGTTGCACACAATCTGTGTACTAGCTTGTAACATCTCCTAAGTACCTGGTAAACACTCAGTATGCACATCTCATATACACATGATGTGATCATGCTCGCTCACACTCATCATCATGGGTAGATCATGTAGGTTCACTTGTATACAACTTTTTTACTTCATTCCGAAGACATGTACCACAATCATCAGAATAAGAGATGACATCTCAATGTGTACTCAACTAACTGTTGTCCTTCTCAAAAAGCTCCTTGGGTGCCTGGTGCATCATTTAATTTCTGAAGAGTAGTGAAGCACCGGTGGTGCAAGTGTCTCATTGATAAGCCCCTTGGAGACTTCTACACATGGACATAAATTGTACCATGTCCAGAGTAACTTTGTGCTATGTGTGGCACACAGTTCAGTAATATGTGCTGTGACAAATATGTTGCCAACACACATACATTTGAGAAACCCAGCACCTCATATCTTGACTGACATCACTGTGTTTCTGCACCTACTTACCTATTCAAGAGACTCACAAATCCATTGCAGCACATGTTCGCACATGTACATCATTTTGTTTTATTCTACATCCCCATCATAACATCAGACATACAGTCAATACCCAAGGTTAGATTGTAGTGTCTTAATTGACACACGTGCCATTTTTACATGGCATTGCACACATCATACTATCTCACACACACAACCCTTGATCTAAACATTTGACATATAAGGTTACACTTACTGGCTGCATCGGGGTCTTCAAATTGTAAAATATCGCCAATGGTGTAGGATGCAGGTCCACCTGCATGACATGACTGGAAAACATAGCTTTGTGATTGTAGAAGAAAAGAAAAGCATGGACAACTGTTACACATTCCACTTGTTTAGCTGATTGATCTAGTTAACTTAGGTTTCAGAATGAACAACTTGCATCTATAACATGTCAATCAGACAAACATTCTTAGCCCAGAAAAAGCCCAGAAAAAACACATACAGATATGAGATTCACCCATAAGTACATCTCTTAGATACATAGGTAACAATTTTCTAAGAGACAGAACACTGTCAATTGACAGAAGCTTAGGACTACGTTGAAAATCTCTGTGAAAATGGAGCATCAACTCAGGGGCTCCACATTTTGCTGTGGCCCCCTACCACCACCCAACTCTACCATGTGTGTGTCGTATTTGAAACATGGCACACTATGGTGCATGTTAGGACACTAACATTGTAATCTATGAAATTATGTTGGCACTTTGCATGCTTTGCACCATACATGAAGATGCCTAACCTGCTAAGTGAAATTAGGCACATTGAAAACAATGGGAGTGTCATTTTACAAATCTGCCTTTGGCACGCATTCAAGTAAACACCAAAATTGGCGCAGTGGAATCTAATAGATTTAAATGCTCAATTTGTGTGTGCTGCTACCACCGGAACACACCCCTTGCATTCATCATGCCTGGCACAGCCATTAGGTAGCACCAGGGTTTGATAGTGCCACAAGGATTGCAGTGCACAACTTTTGACATATGGTGTGGCAATACTTGCCTCTATCAGCGACATTACCTTATAAATATGTGACACCTATTTTGCAGTAGGAACCTCTAAGCCCTTGTTCCTTTTGGGTCCTTGTTTTGTCATTCTGCATATACATGACTCAAGGAACACACACATCCATGGCTACCTATACTCCAGCGTAATGTTTGTCATCACTTAAACATTGCAATGCAAATTTCCCCAGTTCTAAAGCCCATGATGGACATGGAGAGCTGTGCCTGGAAACCATGAACCCTTGCACCATTACACATGTGTGTTTTGTTTACCGCACTTCAACACATAAGTGCGATACACAAGGTACAAAGAGAGGAATGTTGAAATTGCCAGCAACTGGTGCATTGCTGACCTCTCATGAATGCAGGTTGGCTGAGGCACAAAACTTAGGGACATATTTATATGCCCCTAGTGCCACCTTGTTCCACATTAGCATCATTTGTTTATGCTAATGTGGCCCAATGAGGCCAACATCCTAGTGTCATGTTTACAAAGTGGCGCAATGCATGCATTGCGCCACTTTGTAACCCTTTGCGCTACATTATGCCTTCACCAGGCATAATCTAGGCAAAGGGGGCCTTCTCCCATTAGGGGGACCGAAAAAATTGCACAAGGAAATCTAAGAGATATCCTTGAATCATTTTGAATGCCACTTTAACTCTTGCTCAGAGCAGGCATTAAAAGAGGGATTTAATTATTTATAATGTGTACCTATGTACTCTGCAAGAGTAGCACCAATATTTTGGCGCTACTCCTGCAGAGTATATCAATAGTGTCATAAAAAATAACACTATTGCCCCCCTACCCTGCGCCATGGTGCGCCGTATTTTAAATACGGCACACACATGATGGCAGTGGAGGGGCGCTAAGCGGTGCAGGGAAATTGGCGCTGCACTTTCCATAAATCTGCCCCTTTGTGTCCTCACCTTTATCTTGACATGCTGAAGTAATCCTTATGTCCTACTGTCATGCAAATGCAAATAAGAATGTTGCTACTTTCATGGGGTGCTTACCAACAGTTGCGCTGACCTGAATATGCAGGTGATCCAGTAGATCCCTTTCATGGGCAATGAGGTCTGCCCACTGGTGCTTCAAATGGTGGTCAGTGAGCTGAACTGAGAAGATGCGTTGTGAGCTGGTACATCACCTTGCCCGAGCGCAGCTTCTGTGCCTCTATTCGGTAGCCATTTATCACACGGCCACCTATGGCCACCATGTTTGGGAGGTAGTGACACACCAACCAGCAAACTTATCTACCCCTAAGACTAACACCCAACAATACTGACCCAAAATAGGAAAAACATTTACAGATACAGTGACACAAATAACTAAAATTACAAGACACAGACAGCACACAGCAGAAAATACTCCAAATCCACCATTCCTCACACCAGCACAAGCGCCACACAACCTCTCCAAAGTACAGACTACAAGACTATAAAGTAAAAGTGAAAGTAAATTCACTTTTCCATGTGTGCAGCAAGGAAGTCCTATTACATCACGTGTGCGTCACGCTTTCGGATATATATTTTTTTTTTACCATGACGGCCATGCGTGAAATTTTGTATGAAGGCTGACAAGGAATGACGATTTAGTTTAGGCACGCAGTTGCGAGGCATCCTTTTTAGTATTTGTGATATATGAAATACTACTGTACATGTCAAATTTGTTTGCCGCATTACAGCCATATGTGGATTTTGGAGGGAAGGCTGATAAGGCACCCAGATTCACATTTCTAGTTACATGTGATAGGCCTCTTTATTGTATGTGTGCTAGGACAACATATGTATGCATGAGTATTTCACTGTGTACCGGTAACATTGGAATGTGTTTTTGTGTGTGTGATGCATGGGAGACTTCATGATGCAATGCAACATGTGCAACTTATAGTTACCATGCATACAAATTCTTGAAGATGGTGTGCTGACATGTTTCATGGTTGTTATGTATGTTACATGTTTGTGTGTGAAAAGATATCTTTCATGTATGATAAGTAATACATACTACCGGAATGTGTTTAGTGATTTGACAACTACCAATATTCAATTCCAGCATGGATAGATGTAGACATTGTATAACAGTTGTGTACTCATATCTGTGTTTACCCTATATAGAAACATATGTGCTGGTCAAATTGTGACACATACAAAGCTTTATATGTAAATTGTTTACTTTTGTCAATACACAAATAGACAACACGAAGCCTGGTCCATCTAGGCGGGACATGTGAGAAAACAAAACTTAGGAATCATATGATTAGCACATACACTTGGAATGTATTATGACTCACCCATGTTTTTATAGCTAGATTTACCTTTTAGCATACAATCTGTATGTCAGGGCTGCTCTCAGGCAGTGATGAGAGCCTATTCATCAGTGCTCCAGTGTCACTTTGTATGCCCACACAGGCAAATTGTTGCATGCATTGACACAGGTTGACTGTGGTCACCTTAGCACATTTCCCTGTGCATAGGCAGTAGGCACCTGACTGTGTCAACAGTTGATGAGGCCTCCTCTGGGAATTGGGGGGGGGGAGGGCTTGACATCCTCAAGATCAATCATCAGCACTACAATGCACGGTCATCTGCAGACATACACCTGTAAATTTGTGGTCCCATGGCCAACTATGTTTTATTGACTTTGCGGTTGTTGATGTCAGGCTTGCACTATTAGTTACTGGGGACTTACAGCTTGTTTGTGTTGGCCATGTCTCATCATTTGCTATGTTTGGACATGAATTTGCATACATAGGTGAGATTATTCCTTTGATGCTTGGTTAGTCATTGATAGATTGTGGAACTGGGTCATATTTGCCGACCTCGGGTACAGATGCTGTCATTTGTCACTTGCTTTTGTCACACTTATTTGTGCAGGCCAAGCACATATTTGTAGTTGTTGCCAGTGTGACTTGAATATGTACAGACCTACACAATCTCTGTGAATATGTGTCTGGTGTTACATGGAAACATTGTGGTGTTGTACAATGAGCATTAGTTTATGTGTGTTCATTCACAAACACTGACAGCATATTTTGTCAGGTATGCTTCTAGTTCTACATTGCAGGCATAATTTGTGCAGATTACCCTTAGTACCCATCTTCGTCATCAAGATTGTCCCTTCATTCATGCACTGCATACTAAGTCAAACTTATTAACTTTGTAGATGAACATCACTTTCCTGGCTATGTTTCTAAGTTATTAACATCTTTTTCAGAGTAGTCATGCTCCTCGAGATATGGGTGAGTTAAATAGGTATGTGATGTTGAAACAGTATGTCATGAGAAATCAGAGTTAAAGTGATTTAATTACACTTTTTTATATGTACCCTTCTGTGTACTCGAGCAGCAGCGTTTGGTTGTTCCCCATCCTCTTGTTGTGCATTACTGTCCTCATCCTTCTCACTGGGGACATCTACCTGTTTGTCCCAGGGGACATTGGTGCTTACACAGATGTTGTGCAAAATTGAACAGACATTTATCATTTTGCACACAAGGGGTGGTGTATATAATGGGCTTCCTCCAGTTAGACGTAGGATCCTGAACCTGAATTTCAGCATGCCAAATGTCCTCTCCACCACATTCCTAGTCCTTCTGTGTGCTTACTTGTAAGCCCACTCAGCATCAGTTAGTGGGTTTCCATATGGGGTCATGACCCATAGTTGGATGCCGTAACCTTGGTCCACTGCAATCGAATGTGAGAAAATGTGCCAGACATGCATATTTGTTGATTGCTATGTGTCATGGCACATATCAGTTTTCAGTAGAGTGGTGATTCAGACTTGCATCAAGTGATGTGTACTTTCCTGTTTGAATGCATGGTTGTACTGGTGTGTGGTGGTCACGGGTTGTGCCTCGGGAACCTGGTGATTGTTGATTATTTCTGGTCTGACAGTTCACCAATGCAGAATATGTGTGGTGTTGTCTATAATTGTCCCTTAGTCCCAGACCTGCAGAAAAGTGATGTTTGCTAATTGTTTACCTATTTTGTGTGTTGTGTGCCATGAGACAGGTGTTGCCCTGTGTGTGTTGCATGTGAGTCCCACCCTCTTGGCCTTGTATTACCTCCCTTGTACAAAGTGTTGTTGTTGCCATTTGCTGGCTATCATGCATATGTGTATATGGTTCATATGCACAGTGTGGCACAATTGTATGGGATGTACTGCAATGTATGCAACAAGTTTACAGACACCTGTGGAACAGGACAGGGAATGAGGTGCTTTTCTGCACTGCCCTGTCCTGCATCACCAGTCCAGCCCTGCAAAGACTCATGTCTCCTTAATAATTTGTTTTTCTGGGCTCAACCAGTGCACTGGTAGTAGATCAGCTGCCACAGTCCACTGTTGGTACACTTGCATCATGGTAGGGGGATGTGGGATTTATGTGTATAATTGTTGGTGTGTTGTGAGGTGTTCATTCATACACATATCTATCAATGGTGGTGATGTTCTATTTCAATGTGTGCTGCACTATGCACCACACAAGGGAAAGGTGAACGCAATGAGTATAAGGTGGCATAAATTGTCTGTGCTGCCTCAGGTTTCTACAGAATGGTAAATGGGGGACACTGCCATATGTGAATTGTTTGACAGTGGCATGGCCATTGCAATACACATAGCTGAGCTGTTCCATGCTAATTGTATGTGTGAAGGATCTGTATTTTATGATGAACATGTGGACACAGAGGGGACATCGCTGCACCAGTCCATCATTTACAGTGTCAGTCAGGTGGTGCTCAGAACCTGTACATATGGGCGTATGTGAGGGTGATGTGCATTGAATGTGGTGTGATGAAGCATATGACATGTGCGTTGTTGTCCAAACATCTATGTTTCCCTGTCCATGTGTGTTTAGTGTGGTGTATTTATTGTTTGTCCCTCATGTTTAGTGTGTTGTCTGTGTTATAAAGTGTATGCTGGCTTACCTACAAGTAGGCCATTGCCATATTGTCCATCATGGAAGTGTTGATTAATTGTAGAGTATCTAAAGATCTAGGCTTCATGGACCCTGTCCGGATATTTAGCAAGGATGTTGTTCAATATTCCACAGTGGTCCACAATGACCTGAACATTAATTGAGTGTGTGTTTCCTGTTCCTGAAGAGGTGTTCTGTTGCAGCAGAATGGACATGTTGGGCATGTGTGCAGTCCATCACAACTAGCACATGCAGGAACCCAGCAATTTGGTAGAATCCTTGTTTGGTCTTCTGCTGCAGTTTCTGAATGTTGGGGAACTGGATGTGGTGGAGTGTGAGGTGGATAATGGCATTCAGGACTATAGGAAGGAAGGCAGAAAGAGATGGTTGTGAAATAACACCTACTTGTGCTGCAGTGGACTGAAATGATTCAGAGGCCAGCATGTGGAGGACGGCCAGGAGTCCAGTCATGGGTGGTATGGTTGTGTAACTTTTCACTTTTGCTGTGATGTCAGGAGCAATGTGGTGGAGCAGCCGTACAATGGACTTCTGCTTGAGATGGTACAGTCTGATGACCTCTTCGTCCGTGAGGCCAAGGATGGATGCATGTGTGTGGGATATTCTCTCCCTTCTTCTGCACTGCCTTTGTGGCTGCAGTGGTGGTGGTTGAAGTTTCTGCGGTGGTGGTGGTGGCACTTGGCGTCATCACTGTTGTCTTCTCCAGGTGCTAAGCTGTAGCAGTAACAGGTCCATGTGGTCCAGTTGCTTGCCAGGGTTCCTTCTGTGTGTTTTCCTTATGTA
The DNA here is from genome assembly GCF_031143425.1 of Pleurodeles waltl. Classification (NCBI taxonomy): domain Eukaryota; kingdom Metazoa; phylum Chordata; class Amphibia; order Caudata; family Salamandridae; genus Pleurodeles; species Pleurodeles waltl. The sequence goes on along the minus strand of NC_090446.1, from coordinate 171,170,403 downwards.
GTTGTTGCTGGTCCTCATTTTAATGGCTGGTCTGACCAGACTTTACATTTTTTTTTACCTGATTCTAGGTGTGTGTTGTTTTCCTGTTGGCTTGTAGATTTGGCGCTACCGTAATTTTTCAGGAGGAATGCCTACTTTGCATATCATTGTAGTTAAATGGCGCAAGGTGAGGAGGCACTCCTAAAAAATGACTCTAAGTCTGGAAATTTGTCACTAGACTGCTCTAGCAACACTATCTAAATATGGCGCTGGGTTAGGGAGGCTTTTCTTAAATTTGGGCCAAAGAGAGTGATTCTTCCACCTTTAAATACAAATGAAAAGTAACCAGAGAATGAACAAAGCCTGGAAGAAGCCTGCTGGACCAGAACAGGAAGTTGGAGTCTTCTGGGCCCTTCCTTCCTGTTGTACAAAAGTGAAACAAAATAACCTCTGGAGCTAAAAAACAACTTGAAAGGTCAGTTGAAGTAGAAAATCCACTTGAAATGTCCTTTCGAGTAGATTTAGCTGCTTCTCGAGTGGAGAATCTGCTTGCGGTGCAATCACTCAATGCACTATACTGGCACCAGTGAGGCCGGAAGCCGCACTAGCGGGTGCAAAATCTCACACATGCAAGAGGCCTGAGACTATCATGGCACTTACCATAATTCTTTTGTATGCTTAAGAGAAAAAAAAACAGCAAATCGCTGGATAGTGGAATTTGGGAACTTGACGTTACTCCGCATAGCGTGGTGTGCCCGTAATCCACCAACTCCATGAGCGGAGTGAATGTTTCCACAGAAGCCTATTTATTTCTTTAAATATTCCTAGGTCTAGGTGAAATTTTAATTATGCTGGTGCAATTTTGGTACTTTCGTGCAATGAAATTTACATGAAATTACCAAGATTCTGTCGTTATGCCATATCATATATCTTCGGAGAGAAATTTCAACAGACGATGCACTGTTCACCAAGGCAGACCATTTGGTTAATTTGTGAGTGCCAAAGTAAAAATCTGAAGCATAGCGGCAATGTTTTCAATGAGAGCAGCAATACCTTTGAAATGTGTGGTCAGCAAACATTTCGGGTAGATTTTTTACTGGAGCAGACAGTAGGGGTAATTTTGCAGTGCAAATCTACAATTGTGAATGTGAACAGCAGTATTTTGAATGTAAGCAATAGGAAATCAGCTTGCAATTAAATTTTCAAGTTTAATTTTTATCCAAATGGACCATTCAGGTAATTTTTTGTCTGCAAGGTGCATTTCATGGAATTACTTGCAACTTGTATTCATTTTGTGCAATTACACTGCAGCATTATACATTTGTAATGCTCACCCCTGTATATTGCCAGATATTCGAACTCTATAGTGCCAATGTCCACCAAAAACATCATATTTTACAATGCATATTTTAGATTTTCTTATAAAGCGCTTTCAATTCCAAATGTGACTTCTCGCAACACTGACAGACATAAGTGAGTCGCCATGCAAAGAATATATAATAAACTTATGACTCTAAATCTTGTCTTAAACGTACTAAAATCAATAAATAAAGTATTTAATGTAAAAAATACATAACGAGTAACATTTGTAACATAGGCCCTCATTTCAACCCTGGCGGTCGGTGTTAAAGCGGTGGTAATACCGCCAACAGGCCTGCGGAAAAAAAATGGAATCATGACCATGGTGGAAACCGCCAACATAGAAAGCCACTTTAACACTCTGACCGCCATGGCGGTAGCAACAAACACCGCAGCAGTAACCGCCAACAGACAGGCGGAGGACAAAGTACCGCCCACAGTATTTCAACACACCTATCTGCCACCTTTTCCGGGGCGGAACCAATGCTATCAAAAGCACAGCAGAAACAGTCCACAGAAGGGAAAACACTCAACTCTCGACACCCAACGAGGAACCAGGACGCCATTGACCCCGAACTGCAGGTGTTACCAATGCTGTTTTTCCTCTTGCTCTATCAGGAGCAGGACAGATGGCGTCGACAACCACGATGAGTACTGCACCTACAACACAGGGGAGGGGGGGAAAGAGAGTGACACACGCAACACGCAATACCCCCACCCTCACCCACAACAACATACACACAAATACATGCAACAACATTACATATACACCCCCTCGCCCCCTGGAAGAATGCAAGGACAAAAGGAAATGATTGTAACGATTGTAATCAATAAAAATCAGAAAACGCAATTTCAAAAATCAGTATATACAAATATGTACACCACCTACACAAGTCCGGATAGTGTACCAATCATTGTCCGTGGACCACTATCCCAAAATGCATGGGCGAAGCCCACACAAGATACCTGACTGGAAACGGATAGAACACTGCTGGGGCATCAGACCGAAAATATACAGGCACCTCAGGGGGAGGGGTGCACCTCAGCCAGATGAACGCACGATGCCACTGCTGCATGAGGGGGGCTCCATGCCCATTCTGTATACTGGGGAGTGCAAAGCCACAGTCTCTCAAGTCTCTCCAGTGGGTGGTTTGCCCGCTGCTTTATCCTGGGGAGTGCAAAGCCACAGTCTCTCAAGTGAATGTCAGTCTCCACTGGTTCTGGAGGGGGCCTGGTGCCCAGAGTGCTTCATCCCGCCAAGGACTGAGGTAGTGGATGTATCTCTCCACTGGTTCTGGAGGGGGCATGGTGCCCAGAGTGCTCCACATACAGTGTGGCCGGTACAATTCCCTCACCTGGGTGTGTGTGCCACGAGATTGCCGAGGTACAGGTAGCATGATACACCATGGAGGCAGCGACATACCCCACACTGCTGTGGCTTCGCCTTCCACCTGCAGGTGCAAACAGTGATGGAAGTCATGCCTTGTGGAAGCTGGCCACGGTCCAGGAACTCTCCACCAGCCTCGGACGACTGACCCCTGGGGATGGTAGCTATGTCAGCGGTGGTGCCACTGTCCGAGCACGTCGCGGGGCTGGTGGCGGTGCTTGCGGTGGTGTCTGTGGCGGCATGGGTCAGCACCTGCTGAGGGATACAGCAGGATGTCTCCTGCAGCCTCGGACGGCTGCCCACTGGGGAAGAGGCTGGGGACTGTCGCTGAGGCGGTAGACGTGCCGGTGGCTGGCAGGTGGCGGTGCAGGTGACGGGGCAGGTGGCAGTTGTGGTGGCGGGCCAGCTTGCGGTGTTCGCCGCCGTACAGGTTGGTGTGGTCATAGACAGAAGGTGTGACTCTGGTCCCTCAGTCGGTACCACCGTGCCCTGTCCTAACCTGCTTTTCTGCTTTTGTCCCTTCCCCACCTTTGATGGAGCCGCAGTTGTCTTGCCACTATCTCCTTTTGTTTTTGCTGAGCCCTTGGTGGCTGGTAGGTGCGGCTTCTCCCTCCAGGATTTGGGTACCTTTTTCACCTTGACAGGTGGCGGAATGTTCTTGCCCTCGCTACGTGGCACACTGGCAGCCCTGATGGGTGGCGCACTCAAGGACCCGCAGTTGCTGGCACCACTGTGCCTGGGGATTTGGTGGCTGAGGTGCTGGGCTGGGACCTGGAAAGCCTGGCCCTAGGGGAAGGACGAGGGGGGGGAGGTGAAGGGAAGAGGTCAAGGGTTGCCAGGAAAAGTTTTTTAGACACACTGGGACGGGAAGATGGAGGGGTTTTGGGAGTGGAGGAAGAGGTAGTGGTTGTAGGAGGTGTACGTCTGCTGAATTTGGGTGAAGGTGCATGGGCCGGAGGCTGTTGTGAGGTGGATGGCTGTTGGGTGGGTGTGTGCCTCCGTTTGTGTACTTTGGGAGGAGGTCTCACAGACACACTGGGAGAGGACACAGGGGATGTGTGAATGGTAGTGGGGGTGGTGATTGCACGTGAGCGGTGTGTGGTGATGGGTGTGCTGGTGATGGAGGTAGTGTCTGAGGATGTAGTGCATGCAGGTGTGAGTGGAGATGAGACAGGGAGGGAGGAGGAGGATGTGGAGGAGGGGGACACAGTGGAGGCAGTGGATGTTGCTGTGTCTGCATGTGGATGGTGCTTGTGTGATTGCCTGTGGGATGTGTGGTGCTTATGTTTTACGGACCGACTTTTGTGTGTTGATGTGTGTGCATGCTGGTCTGATGGTGTGCTTGGGATAGGCTGAGGTACAGGGGATTGGGTCTGGGTTGAGGAAGTTGGAGGGGGAGGCTGGGCACAGGGACAATGGCTGCCATCAGTGCTGAGGCCAGAGCCTGAAATGCTCTCTGTTGGGCCGCCACACCAGAATGAATGCCCTCCAGGTATGCATTTGTTTGTTGCAAATGCCTCTCAACACCCTGGATGGCATTCAAAATGGTAGATTGCCCAACAGTGAGAGATCTCAGGAGGTCAATAGCCTCCTCACTGAGAGCAGCAGGGCTGACTGGGGCAGGGCCTGAGATGCCTGGGGCGAAGGAGATGCCCCCCTCCTGGGTGAGCGGGCATGGGACACACGCTGAGGGGCTGCTGAGAGGGCGGTGCTGGTAGGGGGGGCGGCTGTACCTGTTAATGCAGTGGGCACAGAGGGGCCAGTCACCGCAAGGGAGCTCCCATCAGAGGAGGAGTCGCTGTCACTGGTGTCTGCTCCTGTCCCCGTCGTGGAGCTCCCCTCGCCCTCCATCCCACTGGTAGCTTCAGACTCCGTTGCTTCACCCTACAGAGCCAAGTGGGTTGCAGCTCCCTCCTGCTCCGGTGCCACTGCTTCTCCACCTTATGATGCTATTGCACACAAGATCAGGGAGACCACAAAAAGGGGGGGGGAGACAGAAGAAAAACAGTGCATGCAACACCACTACCGTTGGCGGACACAACACACAGGGAGCAGCCCTCAGCACTACGCCATGCACTAACAGTTCCTAGAAAATTCACAGGACCATGGGGTACGCGGCCTAAGCCCAATTGCTGCACACCTGGAAGTCACAGGAGCCTGACTAGGTGTAGATGGCTCTTACCACTAGTGGGGTTGGGGTGCCTCATAGCCTGCCTCACAAGGGACCGGGACATCAGGGGGGTCATGGTGCGGCGGGCACCCCTTCCGCGTTGGGAGGCCATCCCCAGCTGGGCCTCCATCGTCTGATTGCTCCAGCGGCGCAGGTCCTCCCATCTTTTACAGCAGTGGGTGCTCCGTCTGTGGTAGACCCCGAGGGTCCGGACGTCCTTGGCGATGGCATGCCAAATACCCCTCTTCTGGTGGGCGCTGACCTAGCGGAATGGTACAGGAGGAAAGGAAATTATTCACCCGTCCGGACCGTCATACTCATTGCCCACCAGTTCCCACCCATGCCCTGACACACATACACTCACCATCCGCACATGCAGGCTTCAGCGCCCCCATGTATCTTCCATTCACACCACTCAAAGCATACATTGCCCATGCAGCATGCTCATAGTGTACTCACCTGTTTGTCTGGAGGACCGTACAGTTGCGTGTGCTAGGGGAGGACCCCATCCACTAGTTTCTCCAACTCCTCCGAAGTGAATGCAGGGGCCCTTTCTCCAGACACTGTAGCCATTGTCGCTTCCAGACACAGGTCACAGCAGCACTTGCAGTGTAGGTCCTCTCCTGTTGAAGGTCAGGTATCAAGTGAGTGAACAGACAGAAAATGGCGGTCACGTCCGCGGCGATGCGTACCGGTACCACTGGCGTACATCGTCATTGGCTCCTGGGCTCCTGGGGCCATAGGGCCCAATGTTAACCAATGCAGAATTGCGCCATGGTCTTCGACCGCCCACCGTGACGGTGTACAACGCCAACGCAGTTACCTCATATCCCCTTGACCCACCTTACAGGTCAGGCAGCCGCCTTTTCAGGGGGCCACATGGGATGGATGAAAACTGCGTCACACCTATCTAGGCTGGGAATACAGACAGATACTGGCACATTGCGGTTTACCAACGTTTCTGCAAATAACACATTGTGATACCTCAGTGTTGGATGACTCTCTACTCGCTGTTCCCCTCCATAGGGCACGTCTGCTGCAGCAGGTGATGAGATGGCGGCATCCTCTGGTGTACAGACCCCTGGTGGACCTGTCAACAATGGAAGAGAGACACATCATAATCACATACAGACTTGATCGTGCAACAATCCTGGAACTGTGTGCCCAGTTGGAGCCAGACCTGATGTCAGCTATCCGGCATCCCACAGAGATACCCCGTCTAGCGCAGTTCCTGTCTTTACTCCATTTCCTGGTCAGTGGGTCTTTTCAAACAACAGTGGCCGTGGCATCAGGGATGTCCCAGCCAATGTTCTCTAACGTGTTGTCCAGATTGTTGTCTGCCCTGCTGAAACACATGCGCAGATACATCGTTTTCACTCAGGTGCAGGATTTGCCCACAGTGAAAGGTGACTTCTATGTCCTGGGACATATCCCCAACATCATTGGTGCCATTGATGGTACACATGTGGCATTTGCCCCCCCCCTGCAGGAACGAACAGGTGTACAGAAATCGGAAAAGCTACCATTCGATGAATGTGCAGATGGTGTGTTTGGCAGACCAGCACATCTCCCATGTGAATGCCAAGTATCCTGGCTCTGTGCATGACGCTTACATTTTGAGAAATAGCAGCATCCCTTATGTGATGGGGCAACTCCTGAGGTACCGTGTGTGGCTAATAAGTGAGGCCAAGGTCCCAATACAGTTGACATAGGTGTCTGGGTATGGGGTTGTCCCTAAGGGTTAGTGTGTGTCTAACAGTTGTCCCTCGACATTTGCAGGTGACTCTGGTTACCCCAACCTGTCATGGCTACTGACCCCAGTGAAGAATCCCAGTACAAGGGCAGAGGAACGCTACAAGGAGGCACATGGGCGAATTAGGAGGATAATAGAACGCACCTTTGGCCTCCTGAAGGTCAGATTCCGGTGCCTCCATCTGACAGGTGGTTCCCTATACTACTCACCGAAGGTGTGCCAGATAATCGTGGCCTGCTGTATGCTGCACAACCTGGCTTTGCGACGCCAGGTGCCTTTTCTGTAGGTGGATGGGCCAGATGGTGGTCTTGTGGCAGCTGTGGAGCCTGTGGACAGTGAAGAAGAGGAGGCAGAAGTAGAGGATATTGACAACCGAAACAACATCATCATGCAATACTTCTAGTGAGACACAGGTAAGAAGATGTCACTGCTTCCCACATCTCATACTATTGTTGGAGCTAGCTTAGGTCTGTCATTTTCACTCAGAGTATGGACACTGACTTGTCACTTTTTCTTTCCATTTCACAGATCTGGGTCCCACTTTTTCGCCCTCTGCTATGTTTACTCCTGGCCTACAGCTGTGTTATATTGGTATGTAAACAAGTAAATTGACATTGCTATATTCCATAGATATTGCAATTACACATTTCTGAGAGCACAGACTGACTCCAGATTGTTTTGTGATTGAAGTGTGTTTATCCCAGTGCAAATAAGTGAAGGGGGTTGTTAAATGGGCTGGGGTGATGGTGGAGGTATGTCCATGGCAGAGTCCAGTCTATTTGTTTCACAGGTGCATTGTCTAAAGGGGCATAGGAAGTGGAGCAATGGCAGTTTAAGGATGGAGAGGGTGACATAGTGGGACAGAAGGGTGACATTCAGGGGGGTCTTATTTCCTGGCGGTGGTCTTGTCAATGTTCTCTGTCTTGTTCCTGGAACTCAGGGACCGTTTACGGGGTGGTTCTCCATCTGCAGGGGGTGGGGTGCTGGTGTCCTGTTGTTCCTGTGGCGGTGCCTCCAGTCCACTAGCACCGGCGGAGGTGGAGGGCTGTTCATCGTCCAGGCTAGTGTCAGGGGCCGGTTGAGGTGCCACTGTGTCCCTCCTGGTGTTGAGAAGGTCTGCCAGCACCCCTGCAGTAGTGACCAGGGTGGTGTTGATGAACTTCAAGTACTCCCTGATCCCCAGGTAGTGTTCCTCCTGCAGCTGCTGGGTCTCCTGAAACTTGGCCAGTACAGTGCCCATGGTCTCCTGGGAATGGTGGTAAGCTCCCATGATGTTGGAGAGTGCCTCATGGAGAGTGGGTTCCCTGGGCCTGTCCTCCCCCTGTCGCACAGCAGTCCTCCCAGCTTACCTGTTATCCTGTGCCTCTGTCCCCTGAACTGTGTGCCCACTGCCACTGCCCCCAGGTCCCTGATCGTCCTGTGTTAGTGGGGTTGCCTGGGTTCCCTGTAGTGGTGGTCACACTACTGATTGACGTGGCCTTGGGACAGAGGGATGGGCCCTCTGGGTGGGTGCTGTGGTGGTGTTTCCTGAGAGGGGAGGTTCAGTGGTGGTTTTTGACTATGTCAGGGGAACCGACTGTCCCGAGGTCCCTGATGGGCGGGGCTGGTCATCTTGATCCAGGAGTGCAGAGCTGCTGCCATCACCGTGGGTCTCTTCTGTGGAGGGACTGGATATGTCTGGCAGCTCCTGTCCGGTGACGTTGGGTATGGGTCCTGTTGGGGTGTAAATGCATAGTTATTGTATCTGTGTATGCCATCTTGTGCAATGGGTGAGTGACCCTCTACTCCTGTGCTTGCATTATTGGCTTGGTCCTTGTGTGATTGGTGATTTTGGGGCATGAGTGAGTCTCTGTACTGGACATGCTTTGGTGATGGGTTTCCATGCATTGGTTTTACATGCAGGGCTTGGTTTTGGGATGTGTGGGTTGTGTTAGTGGGGTATCTGTGGGTTGTTCGGGTGATGGGTGTGACGGTAAGGGTGGCGGTATGTGATGGCATGCAGGTGGAGTGTGGGGGATAAAGTAGTAAAGATATGACTTACCAGAGTCCAGTCCTCCTGCTACTCCTGCGAGGCCCTCAGGAGATGCATAATTGCCAAGACTTGCTCCTCCTATGTTGTTAGCTGTGGGGGAGGAGGTGGGGGTCCACCGCCAGTCCTCTGTACAGCAAGCTGGTGTCTGGATACCACTGAACTGCCCTTCCCCCGTAGGTCATTCCACCTCTTCCTGATGTCATCCCGTGTTCTTTGATGCTGTCCCACTGCGTTAACCCTGTTGACAATTCTGCGCCATAGTTCCATCTTCCTTGCAATGGATGTCTGTTGCACCTGTGATCCGAATAGCTGTGGCTCTACCCGGACAATTTCCTCCACCATGACCCTGAGCTCCTCAGAGAACCTGGGGTGTCTTTGAGGTGCCATGATGTGGTGTGGGTGATGTGTGAAGTGGTGTCTGTTGTGATGTGTGAGGGGATGTGTTGGTGTGTGTTGTTTGAGGTGCGTGGATGTTGTGTAAGTGATGGTGTTGTGTGTCTGTGGGTGCTGGTGTTGTTTTAGGTAGTCTCTCTCGCTGGCCTTCTTTCAAATTTTTGGTTATAAGGGTTTGTGGGTGATGTGGGTGTGCTCTTTATATTGGATTGGGTGTGTGGGTGTGGTGTGTGTATGTGTATCAGGTGTGTGTATTTCGAATTGTCCAATGTGGTTGTGTTTTAAAGTGTGTGTGTATTTTGAGCACGGCGGTGTGTAACCGCCAATGGATTACCATAGTTGAATGACCGCCGAGTTGATTTGTGGGTCGTGATAGTGTGGGCGTATTTCTGTTGGCATGACGGTGTGGGTTTTGGTATCGCCAGTTTATCACTGACCTTTGGTGTGGTGGCTTGTGTGGGTGTCTGTATTGTGGTGGATTCTGAACTGTGGGTCGTTAACCTGTAGTGGAATTCCGCAGCCGCAGCGGTATTTTGGCAGTCTTCTGCGCGGCGGAAAGCGGGATTTACCGCCAGGGTTGTAATGAGGGCCATAGTCCTATATTGGCACTTCAGAATTCCTCTTGCATTTATAGTCCACGCAACCTACAACGTTCTGTGAGGGAATATCCTAGAAAGAGCCAGGGATCCACAAATTACTACCACCCAGCATTCCCACACTTTTCTAAATAAAAACAACACTCTCCGTATTGCATGACAGCTATCACCCACGACATGATAAGCCCTAAAATGTAATGTTGAGAAAATGCTGGAAAGGGGGCATTGTCCTTTATCTATTGGCTCAGGGATCTTGGGGCTGACATGTGTCCCCTGAGCACAAATAAAGACAAAACAGTCATCGCTAATGGCGCTGACTGGCTTCACTTTCAAACAGTGTGATGTCAGCATATTGGACACACTGCACGTCACACTGTAAAACTCTTCCCTCTAAACCCAACATTAGTTATCAAGAAGGAGATCACTCTAGTGCATGGGCCATAAAGATTTTTATGCTGAATGTGATAAACAACAAGTTCCAATCTTTTTCATTCCAGAAGTATTGTGGAGGATGGTCCTCCACATTCAAGCAGTTAAAGTAAAGTGTTGTTTTAACAATAAAACATATATTTCACTCTGCCATGAACTCAATTGAATCTGGGCACTGTCAATTAAGGATTTAGGCCAACGTGTATAAATAGACGAATGGATTTAGAAATTGTGTCATAATCGCTGTTTGTGAGAGGTGTATTTGACTTCTCTTCCAAATAGTGATTATGACTCTTTTGAGTAAATGTTTTGCAACTGTAATCTGGTTGCACAATATTAGAAAGGTAGCTGCCCACAATTTAGGGTACTTACTGATTTGCAAAGGGAAATTAGATCCTTTATCAAAACAAATAAGTTTCAGGAGAAATTGTCAGTGGTCAACGTGACCACCACCAAATCTCAGTGAAACTTATCACAAACAGAAAACTTTCTGTTTTTAAAGCAGACCCATTCCTGTAAGGTAATGGGACCACATTCATAAAAGATGCCTGTATTCAAACACAGTCACAGCCATAGTGGTCTGCTAACGCTTGCAGTCCATAATCTCTTCAATTTTGGCCAATCGCAGGTGGTTACAAATTGTAGGCTGACTAATAAATATTAATTACGCAGGTTCTTCTGTAACCCCCTGCGATTTAGTATTTTGTGAATTTAGCAATTTGTACATAGGTTGAGTTGCAAAATGCTATTCCATTCATAAAAAGTCAGTCTGCCATATGCAACCACTTTTCGCAAATTGAATAATAGTACTGGAGGCTCTTAGGCTAGACCAATGGACAAGAAAAGGATGGAATGCTTGACTTAAGCTTAGCAACTGGTGATTAATCGGCCTGGAAAGACACAATGTTACACTTATTTTGTCTGTAGTTCAGAAGATACACAATGAAAAAACTGGGTACATAACATGAAGATTGGTAAAAGTATCAGCACCAAACATTGACTTATAAAACACACTATACTTAAATAGAAAGGTGATGGGAATCACAAATTACCTTCTTTCTTCATTTCATAGATCATCTGTCCACGTACGGCAGCTCATCACTAATTGGCTAGCCAGGTGGAGAGGTGAGACTATCAATGGACTAAGAGCCACAACGTGAATTGTAAAACAAGATCAATTGGTTGAATGTTTTTCTAGTAAGATCTTTAGTTGTATTTGCCTCACACCTTAAAAATAAATATATTGGGCCTGAAGTGCAAATATTTTACTGCTACTAACTTTTGAAGTACTTCAGGTTTACTCTTTAATTCCATGAGAAAATGAGAAGTAGTCCTGGCTCATAATTGGAAGTTAGTATTAAACCATACGTACTGCAAAAGGGAAGGTCTCAAATAGACTTTGGCTGATGAGGGACATTTGGCAAAAGTAGCAGATGTCATATTTCTACTTTTGGTACACACTGGTAACCAAGATGAGAATAAAGATGCAGGTGGTTTCAAAGACACATGAGTGCCTCCACAGTCCATTAGGCACTGCAAGTGAATAAGGAGAGTCGTCAAGAAATGTTTACTATTATCTGTATATCATGTTACAAAATTCAATACGTCATCAGCTATATTGCTTTCGAGTAAAGAGGTAAGCTCAAACAGCTGGCGTCCGAGTGTTTTAAAAATTAGATGAAAGAACAACGCCTGCCCATGGCCTGTGGCTATTAATTGAGTATATTTCAGTCTTTCAGTCATCCCTGGAACAATGGGCAATAATTAGCCTCTTCAGAGCTAGCTGTAGACTGCCTTTATTCTCAATTGTTTGTGAAAGAAGATAGCCTTTTGATGATATCCAGCAAGGCTTGAACTGTGAACCGGTGATGTTTAATTAACTGTGGTCAGAATTCCTAAAACATGCTCACGTTACTTGTGAATGAATGGGCAAAATTCTAAAGGAATTAATTTTGCACCTTTAAGCTATATTACAAAAAATACATAAACATACAAATTATTTTAAAACAAACATTACAACCAACAGCAATGAGCTTTTCGGATTCCCAGACATGTTCGGACATGCATATATATATATATATACATATATGTTTCATTGTTTTGTAATCATAATATTAATGCTATTATTGTAAATATAATTTTTTTTTAAAGTTACATGAATCTGTACTAGTTTATTATATTACAAATGTGTTTTAAGTGTATGTTTATAAACGTGAATGTATGTGTTTCTCTCTGTATATTTTGATGACTATTGTTATACTTAATTGCTTTCTCAAAATGAACTAATATTGATTAAACTGAAAGAAGGAAATTTGAAAACACCCTTTAGAAGACTCTTTTTAGGGTACTTCTATGAGCATGCATCATTTTACACGACAGTAATTTTGCGCCCACTACCTCAACCTAACCCCTACATAGGAAGGGAAGTGGATGTGGAAGTTAAAATATGTATTATATAATTATGTTGATAATGTAAATGTAGACAATGTGCTGGATGCAAAAAAGAAGGGCAATGATTCAATGACTGTTAAGTGAATACAAAAGAAAATTGATAGTTTGCCAATTTAACTTTTAAAATACTGTTGCTTTACACTTTATAAAAAGTGTTGTTTTCATACTATAATCTTTATAAAAGTGCATACCTCACAGCACAAAAAAGGACACCATTGGTAAAGAGTATTCCAATCCAAAAACCTGACCAGGAGTAACACTCACAGGGCTGGAAGAAACCGCAAACAAGCAACAAAAGCAACATGATATGTTTCTTACACCCATATGGGGCAAATAAATACCTATAGATTTAGATATGGCCCACTTTGACCATTTATTAGCATCTTTCCCTGTAGATTTCATGTCGATGATGACGGGCATCATTATGCACACTGAGGGGCATCTCAGCTAACCTAATACATTATCAGTAATCCTAGAGTTAAATCTAACATTAAGAAAGCCCAGTTGTTTTCCTGGAAGTAATAGTTCCATAACTATACAGAAATATAAAAGTAACTCACCAGTGTTTATGTCAATCAAGTTTTCAGTTTAAATTGCTTTATTAAACTTGAAAACATCAAATTAAAATATCATATTTCAATATTTTAGAGTATTTAATACATTAAAAATCAAATATGCATTGAACATAATCAATCAACGTGCAAAGCATGTGCAGGTACAATCTTTCAAGGAGGTTTTCAAAACCTCACAGCTATTAGATACATTAGGTGAGAGTTCGGATAAAAGTTTTGCAAAGGTGACACTGAAAAATATAATTTCAAAACTAATTCCTTACCACCAAAAGGCCTAAACTCACCCTAAGGACATGGAGGGAGAAAGACTCATTAAGAGGCTGATAACAAGGAAGGAAGGAAGGAAGGAAGGAAGGAAGGAAGGAAGGAAGGAAGGAAGGAAGGAAGGAAGGAAGGAAGGAAGGAAGGAAGGAAGGAAGGAAGGAAGGAAGGAAGCAAGGAAGGAAGGGGGAAAAAGAAATTATCACAGCTGTCAAATAATTCACCAAAATGCCAGGGGTAACGGAAGTGACATTACATACCCTTTAGCCTTATTGATAGCACTATCACAGGAAGTGGCATCATATGACCCAACACCCTGATTTTTCCTGGAAGGCATGTCCCATGACCCTAACATTCCAATAACTGACATCACTGAAGTTCCATAATAACTACATGTAGGAAGCTGGGTCATTATATGATATATCAAAATGAGATGTTTTGTGCAAAGAGTCCAGGGGTTCCCTTACCATTGGACAGCTTGCTTGGTATGAAACCCCTAAGTGCTGTATTAGGAGTTAGTGTAGGCGAGTGGCCTTGGACTTAACACAGAGGAGTGTGGGACACTCGCAAATACATGCAAGGTCAATAAATGAAACATACGACTCAAGAAGGAGATCCGCACCTATTTACGAAAATAACAAGTACCTTTATATATATTTTAGCACCAGAATTGGTTTGTTCACATAAATACATTTCGTAAGAAAAATCTTTACAGTTTTAAAAAGTCGACAGTGCAATTTCTGAAAGCTGCAATGCAATCATATGGAGGGAATCAAAGACGGCAAATCAGGAACAGTACATCAACTTACATAGCCTATCTCCCGACTTTAGATAAGTACTGCCCAAAGGTCAGGACCACACCAACAGGTGACACCGTGCAGCACTGGGGTGGCAAGGTGCAGAGGTGTAGTACGGTGTTCGGTGCCCAATGTTACTCTATGTTGATCGGTCCGGTCGGAAAGATGCTGCAGGTGAGGACTAGGGATCCAGTCGGCGGGGAACCAACAAGGGGATTCCAATCACATGTTGTCTTGGGGTGCCTGCAGATGCACGGAAGCAGCTCTGCTGCTCCACATGAGTTCCTGTGTCCTTTTAGAAGGCAGGCAGCACTCCCAGGCTCACTGGGGAAGAGCAGCTGAATACTACAGTTCACCCCTGTCCAGGTGAAAAATTGGCCCTGGGACACAGGGGCTTGTCATCTCCCTTGTTAGGGAAGCCAGATCTGCATATGAAGGGCGTCAGGCTTCTTTGAAGCCCCCTGCCTTGGAATGCAGATTTGCAGGTCATCCTGTTGGGTGCAGAACATCTCTCCCAGAGCAGGCTTTGAGGTCAACCACCTGAGTGGTCTGGTGATGGTATGCTGGCTCAAACTATTCAGTCTGCACACCAGAAGTTGGTAGAATTTCAGGGGGCACCTCTAAGGTGCCCTCTAAATGCATGTATTATTCAATCCATCACAAGCATCAGTGATGGCTTATTAATATGAGATGCTTGATACCAAACATCCCTACTTTCAGTGAAGCCATCATGTAGCTGGGGAACTCATAATGACTATGGTCCATCACGTGTCAATAGCTTCCCCGTTTACTCACTATGTCTAAGAATCGACAAAGTCATAGCAGGGGCGTATCTGCGCATGCAGGTATGTCCTCATGTGCAACATTATGCACCCTGCCTTAGGGATCGAAGGCCTGGTGTAGAGGTAACTTACATAGAATGCACACAGTGTTAGGGGACATGTCTATGTGCTTTGTCGTGTTTTCACTTTTAGCTGCACCAAGACATGCAGCCTGCAATGGCAGTCTGCATGTGCTAGATGAGGGATCTCTGAGGGTGGCACAATACATGCTGCAGCACTTAGGGACCCTCTTTTGTACCCATGGCCTAGGTACGAGGGGTACCATTTACTAGGGACTTACAGGGGGAGGCAAAGATATTGCCAATTGGGAAACAATTGTATAGTTTTACGGAAAGAGAGCTGGCACTGGAGACCTGGTTAGCAGGAACCCAGAGCACTTTTGGTCAAAATTTCAACATGTAGCAGGTAAAAACTGGGGGTGACCATCTCAAAAAGGGGCACTTTCCTACATTGCATGATAAGTAAAGCAGCATAACATAGAGAAATTTCTATTTTAGATACTACCTATATTATGATTTTGGCTTTACTCTAGAAAAGTCTGGGGCATAATTCGTGCCCTGAATGGTAATGAGCAAGTAGGAAGGTTTTCACCCACCAGGAAGATTTTAAAAAGAATAGGGTGAAATAGGATATTTTAAAGCACATTTTGACATACATTTTCTAAAATCCAATTGGCACTGAAAACACTCAGAACAGATCTTTTCACGGTGTGCCAAGCCAATTAAACATGATCTTCCCAAGGAGTTGACCCCATTTGTTTTTCAAAATGTGTATTGGTGCCCACATATACATCAACAATTAACCCCATTGTGGCAGGGACAGCATATTGTCATGGGTAACCTCAAATTTTTGGGTATCCCTTAAATAAAAAATGACATAAAATATGCCAGTGCCAGAATTTTGTCATTTATGTAGTCCATATACCATAGGTAACTCTTTTGTTAAGAAAATGACCTCAGTATGTCAGTATCTCCACTGTGATAGCACCAGGATTTTGACACTGGTGTTCACATGACAAGAATTTTCTAAAGTATGCCATTAATTTTCCACCGGTGCCCTTTATGACATGAGTTACCTCTAGTGTGCCGGTACCAATGTGTTACTATTGGCATCATTTATGCCAGGAATAAACCTCGGTGTGTCAATGCCAGTATTTTGTCACAAGTGACTGTCATGTTAAGAATTTCTGAAAGTATGCCAGTATTTAGCCCTGCCTGTGTCTGTGTGCCAGGGCTAATGACAAACTCACAAGCATCACATCACATTCTGTTACTCACACACACCCTCGTTCTCTTACACCCTTATCCTCTTTCCTGTTCATTGTCATTCACTCACTTGCATTTACTCTAGATCTCACTAATTCTGACTCACTCGTTAATACTTACTGAAACTCAGACCCAGATTCAGCTTTACTAACTCCTTGCCCAGAGAAATGCATTAGGTGGGATTGATTAGCCAATGGAAATCAGTATTTGCATTGTCTAGTGTCCTAAATTAATGTAACGGTGTGCTGTGCACTGCTCTGCGTAACTTTGCCCCAAGGGGGAGTTCCATAAGTGGTGCTTATACAGTCCCATGCAACCACCCATGGATTTTGATACAAATCTCTTATCTACAAAATTGTGAACAGGAACTAGTGCCCAATTTTATGCCTCCTCGAGGTGAGTGTAATGAGGAGGAATTTCCAACATTTCAGGTGTGCTGCATTGTACAGCATACATTCAAAGTGGGAAAAGCTTTAAAGCACATTTTTTGTACTAGACGGGACACCTTCTAGTTCGAAATTTGCACAAGGGTGCACCTGGGTGTGTGCGTTGTCGCATGGCTGCTAAAATCGCCCCACTGACTGGGGAGAGACAAACAACTTGCCATATCTTAGTAGATCTGGCACATTTTTTGAGTTTCTCTGATGCAAGACAGCGCAGCAGCTTTGGTGCAGTGCTGCCTTGCTTCAATGATTAGTAAATTTAAGCCTCAATTGCACACAATCTCACTCCCTGTCACTGATACCCACTCAGATTCATTCACACACATTTGCTTACTGATACAGACAGACATGCTCACACATACATACTCTCTCCCATCCATACAGCAGCAGTTTCTCCATGAGGGTAAGGGAGCATCGCCCCCCTCCCCACTCCGTACCATGGATGACAAACCTAAAATGGCAATTAAATCATTTCATTGCAATTTGATCTTTCCCCCCAATGTGCGCGCTACCATGCCTGAGCCCGAGGCAAAATATAGGGGGGCATGTTCACTGGAGCAGTGGTTGACTGAATACTCCAAAAGTGCGCATGTGATTTTGGCTGGCTGTTTTTTTGCCGGCCAAAATGACATGTGCATTTTAAATCTCTCCACTCAGCTGTATTAAGACAGCTGGGTGGAGACCAAGCACAGACCCCCAGGGCCTGAAGGAATGTCTAGCTAGACTGCTCCATTCAATCCAGGCACTTCTCTCATGCTAGTCAACAGCATGAGACCAGTGTCTGGATTGGTCTTAGGAGCTCCACAGCAGACTGCAGTTTGCAGAACACCAAGGAGGACGTGCTGCCGTTGGTAATATTTATTTTAATTTAACCTGTGGTTTTGGAGGGAGGCGTTGTTTTAATATTGTCTTTTGGAGAGAGGGGGTATGTTATCTTATGATGTTGAGGGAGTGAGTGTTTTATTAAGGTCTTTTGGAGAGAAGGGGTGTTTTATTTATTTTTTTGGAAGTCATAGGGCACTTTGCTCGTCCCACTACTTTTTAAGGTTACCAACCGCCCCTACATCCACAAACACGTACACCACATTGAAAACAATTTTTGCTTACCACAGCTACAAACAAAGGTCCCATTGCAGCTATGTGTGTCCCTTTTTTACTACCCTAGTAGTGAATAACAGAATATTATTTACTATTATCATAATGAAAAATGGGCGAAAAAGGGTTGCAGGGCCGCCCTTGTGTTCCTGGCACTGATTTTGCCACCTCTGAGGCAAGGGGTTTCAAAGACAGGATTCACAAGGGCCAAGCCAAGGGTTGCAATTGCAAGTCCTGGTGACCCGTCCATGGAAACATGTCCTTTTTTAGGCATCATGCTTACTCCCTGCACAATAATACTCTGTGATCACTGAAGGATCTATAAATAATCTTACAACATGATGGGTGTGAAGGATCAGATCAAAACACTGCTTCATACCTCAAGCTTGAGATCTAAAAAATATAGTGATGGGCATTCATGTTGCAAAGCACAGAATGTGATAAACAAATAATATTAATTGAAAATATTTTTTAACTGATTTCTGTCTCTTTCTGCTACTGATAATGATGCCATAAGCTGTATGGACCTATAATTATTTGGATGTGAATAATTCACAGCATTTTTTATGATTCGCTGATTTGACTATTATGTTAATAGGATACGATGAAAGTGTAGATCATGTAAATTCAAATATATTCGGAAACGTTGGGGCTGCAAAAAATTTTGGAAGTTACACGTTCCTTACTACCTACTATTTATTTAGCATTATACATATGTTAATGCTGAGACAAAACAATTCAATCCCACTTTAAAGTATGTTGGGGAAATTGCTTCACTGAATAATTTATGTTGGCAACATCTTAAAGAGTATGCTGCAGATGGAATTGTATCCCATACTTCCTTAGGCTTCAGACATTAATCACAGGAATGATGTTCTTTTAAATAAAATAACAGAAACCATGTCTATCTTAATTTTTGGCCCGAAGACCAGGATACCACAAATACTTTTTCTGGGCTATCATATGCTTGTTACTGGGTCCCAATAAATGTCCTCGGCATGGCTTTTAATTTTACGAAAATGTGCACAAGACACCGATTATGGATAGGAAAATTGCTCCTTTGTTCGTTCTACTGAAGTCTGTAAAATCAAAGAAATTCAGTAGTCAGTAAAGATTCAAGAGAGGGGCAGGCCGAGGAATAGCTTCAGGGGGATATTTGGGGTACACCCCAGTAAATGGATTCTCTAGTACATAGTTGGGTACAGGTGCTTTCAGTCGGGTATGGTGAAGTGTCTGTCGGATTTCACCTAGGATTTTTAAATGAACATACAGATAAATCACCAAACACACAATCTCTATTTTGAAGTTCTTAAAACCGTTAGTTATTTTACAACATTTTGGCCAGATTCACAAACATAAACTTACATTTTCGTGTACATTTCTGATTGTTTGCTAGTCACAAATGGATTTACCAGTTATATCTTTAAGAGTGCTGAGTCTTCATATATAAAAAGATGGGTCTTTTTATGTGCAGAGACTCCACACTCGTAAAGATACTACTCGTAAATCCCTTTGTGAATAGCAAACAATTGTAAACTTATAAAAAAGTTTAAGTTTGCCTTTCTGAATCAGGACCTTGTCTTTTAAGCAACCCTAATCTGCACTGCTCTCCCTTTCAACTGCCCCTTAAGTCCTCTCATTGCCCTGCTTCTCATATAATGTGTTCTACCATGATAAGCCACCGTGATTGTTGGGAAATTTGAAGCTCACTTCCCCCGCCAATCTTACTGTCCAAGCTACACCTCTGGGGCAGGTAAGAAAAACATTAACCAGTTTTAGGTGAATATTTATTGAATCTGAAACGAGGAACTGTAGAATGCACATAAAAAATATCTAGACACTGAGCTAGAGTTTTGTGGACATGCTACTCTGCCACAAATGTGACAGACTACCTCATCCATTAATCCCTTTGACTGCCCATCATATTTAGATATGGATGAACCTTATGTTTTGGGTCAACAAAGCCCCCATTGGCTCCATTGATGGGATTCTTCCTCTAATGGCCCAGAGGAACGGGGGCCACCAGAGGAAGGAAATTATCCTGTCAGTCCTGTTTAGGGCGGACAATTTAATGTCTCTTTTTCTGTCACCACCAGGAAAAACCTAATGTAGATGGACAGAAATTAATAATAATGACACAGATACCCTGGTAAAAACAAATCCCAGTACGTGGAGGGGGTGTCTACCCTAAAGGTCTTATTCAGGATTTTGCGGATCTGATACTCCATCAAAAATGTGGCATATATCTTGTCCAAAATTTTACAGTTGCATTATAGCCTTTGGTGGTAATAATAAGGCAGAAGAGATAGCCGGCATGCTTTGACCGAGTATTTTGTCCACCAAACTCTACATAAGGCCCAAAATACCTTGATCATTAACTACATTTGTAAAAGACTAGGACAAGAGGTCTCTTGACTCGGGGTGTATCTGTGATTGAAAAACTAATGCTGCAGACATTTCTTAAAGACCTCCTGAATTTTCATATGTGGTAGTTCCGTATTCAAGATCCCACAGCAAGAAATCCTTGGCCAATTTTGGTAGAAGGGGACACATTTACTAAATTATAGTGGAATGCAGTGTAGTAACTAAAGATGCTGTTCTATGTTGCGTTAGGAGGAGATATCAGCACAGAGCAATATTTTTTAGATCATGCTCCTGCCACTCTCATCCCCAGTGCTGGCTCACAAACAGGCTGTCTAGTGCCAACTCCCTGCAAAAGGTGTGAGCATGAAATCTAGCATAGAGTGTGTATTGGAAGCACACAATACTTTGATTTTTAAACTATTCACACCTTGGATGTGTGCAGTAGAGTGTAGGCCATATTTAGTGTGTGAAAAGGTAAGAGAAAAAAAAGATTTGTCCCACTTAGTGTCTGCGTCAAAGAGGCCTTATTTCTGGTGCAAAGCCCAGTCTAACAATTTTAGTAGACAGGGCTTTGCTTCAGAAACCATGGGTCGTAGCACAAGAATACCCAATGCACGATCTATGGTACCTCACCTTGAAACAAGGTAACACAAGGCAGCACAAAACACTATTTATGTTACCTTAATAACTACTCCCCAGCAGAAACAACAGTCTATCAATACTTTGCAATACTTTGTTTCCATTTGCATTACTTTGTGGTGCTGCAAAGTGTTGATAAAACAGAGACGTAGTTAGCAGTTCACACACCATGGGAAGTGCTATCCTTTCTCTGCAGTTTGCGAGAGGATTGATACCATCGTGTTCCGAGGAAGGGTTAGCTGGGAGCTAGGTCATGCAAGTGTTTACAAGCTCACCCTGCAGTCTGAAAGAGAATACGCTTCTCCTCAGACATCCAGTATGCTGTGTTCTGCAGGCTTGCCTACCACGGTTTTGCCTTTAAACCTGTAATCTCTTGGACAGATGTATTGTGGGCCATTTTTGTCTGAAAATGTGAGTTTTATGGATACCATCATAGCAGGCATTGCAGTAGCTGAGTCACGATTTGCTGCTGCCCCTACAATCAGTAGCTGACGTTTAGGCAGAAGAAAAGGACAGACAGGTGGCCATGTTTTAAATAGACTGAAACAGTTACACTCCACTGTGATGAACTGGGAGGTCAGCACAGAGTCAGAGTTCAACAGCACTTTTGTTTTGCACAGTCTCTGAAAGAGCAACATTGAGGCCAAAATGCTTGAGAGTGGGGGCAGGTGTTGGTGGGTTGTTGGGAAGGAAGTGGCGAAGCTCTTCTGCTCTTAGCCCTGAAAATATTTGCAGGCTTTTAATTTGAAACAGTTTGGTGTCATCCAGGATTTTACTTTAACCATAATTGTATGCAGATCTCTACCTAGAGAATGGCCAAATTGTCAGAGTAGACTTTTCTATGCATCTGGGTGTTGTCAGGACATCACTGACCTGGTGCCAGGCTATTATTGATGGTAACAAAGAAGGGGTCTATATAGATACTAACGTTTGGGACGGGGGGTACTTTAGGGCACCACTTTGGAGGAGAGCAGCACCTCTGCTGAAAGAGCTTAACTTGGCTTGTTGGATTCTATGTGCATGGACAAAAGACACTACTATGAGCATTAGGATAGGTTCCTAATTATCCTACCAACATCTTCTGAAATTTTTGTCAAAACTGGAATAATAGTTTGAAAAGTCGAGTGGAGGGTGATAGAGGCATCTTTTGTAGTAAGGGGAAGCTTATTCCCTTTTTGAACAGAAGTGCAATGGACCCCTCCTTGTTTGAGAGGTTAACCAGATGTAAATTAATGGAGCAAAATTTGAAAGAAATGTGTTAGATATTTCAAGCAGGAGCTGGGTCCCTAACTGAGTTGTGTGGTTTCAAATTTTTCAAAAAGAGAGAGCTCTTTTCTAGGAAAGTAATAGATAAAGTCTGATCAGTAAAAGGAATTCACCTGCCGGAGGTGGGATCTATCTCAGCAGCAGCTCCTCCTTAATGGCGAAGGAGCATCACCTCACTGGTTAAGAGCCAGTACCTGAAAAATAATCAATATTTTATTATCGTTTTGTTTTCCAGCTGCTGGCTCAGCTAACATGTGCAGGGGTGGCAGGGGCTTGGCCATGGGAGTGGGAAGGAGGAATGGAGTACACTTAAGTGAGCATGTCAGTTTGGGCGTCCGTCTTAGGCCAGCCAAACTGACATGCACACTTAGGTTTCTCCAACCCGGCTGTTGTGCACAGCTGGGTTGGAGAACCTGCACAGACCCCAAAGCACTGTCTGAGCAGCAGATCAAGCCACTCAGACCAATCCTGGTGCTGCTCTCAGGCTGTACGCACTAGGATTGCGTGAGGAGCCAGTGCTGCTGTCACCATCAGGAGCGAGGCGGCTGGTGGCAGGACAGGTAAGTTTCTTTTTTTTATTATTTCCCCACTCCATCCCTCTCACCCCCATTGAGATCTGCGGTGGCTGTCACTGATCGATCTCCATTGTGTTTGGAGTATTTACCATTACAGTGAAGAAGTATATATAACTCAAAAACCCTGGTACTGCACCCATATAGCTCTGTCTAGAGATTCTGCTGACAAGAGCTGCCAGATGGCATTATCGAACCATAATACACATGAAACTGGACATCCTCTTTGTGTTTATTTACTTTCATAAGATGTGCAATTTGAACTTCCCAGCACTTAACCAGGCTAGGAAACAGTAGGCTGAGAAATATTAGTAAAAGTTATTTGCTGGGTCTATGTTGGCATACTCTTTGCCTTGCTCTTTGCCAGTATGACTCTGGATTAAGGCACAGGGGTTTGCAAAAAGAATTGATATTAAGGTCAGTGAGAGAGAAACATGTTGTATGTTTCGGCAATATTCGCTTTGAAATTCATCTGTGGTTGCATTCAACTTGATGTGACAGAACTCCATTGAACACCCTATTTTGTACAGGCTAGGTTCCTTAGATTCACTTTCTATGGGTATCTCTGCTGATTTGGGATGAGTTATTCAGATCATCATATTATATTGTAGCGCAATTTGCTCCTTGAATTGTTGTTGCGTTTATCAAAGACTATTGAGTGGCAGCTACAACATTGAATGCACTTGGTCAAAATAGTTCATAAATACTTCTAAATAGATCATGCATTTTAAGGGTTCTGCTTTTCATGTGCATTTTAATGGTTGACAATAATACAACGAATATCGAGGCTTTTATTATTTCATTTTGAGGCAGATTGTTTTTCAGAGCTTACTGATTTCAGCCTCGAAGTGGTGTGCAATGGCCTATAGGTTTCTGTAGGTACAACAAACATTTGTTACAATAAGACTAGTACATAGTTTACGCGATTTTCAATTTGATCCTGGCTTTATGTGATCTCAGATTCTCAGGCTGAAGTTGAAACTGATCTTCTGGTTTTGAAGCCACTTTAGTCTACTAATTTCTTTTTTCGAAAAACTAGTGTAGACTTTGTTGCAACAATCCCAGCTCTGCATTACCATTTGCCTTGCTATTTCCGCTTCAATGGCTGTTGAAATGAGCAGAAGAACAGCAGTAGCTGTCAGGGCCTTCTTAACTTTTTTGAGTCCTTTGGACAAATTCTCCTGGCCGGAGAATAGCACTGTGAAGCAAAGATTCAAGGAAGAGCTGAAGTCAAACAATCCACAACCCTCCTATGGGGGGGTCAAATATTTTTCCACACAGGCATCATCTTTTTGTATCTGTTCTAGCATCAACCTGATTTACAAGTGATGGGCTGTTTTCCTTCTGGATGTAACAGAGCAGTTAATTAGCTGTGATCATTAAAAATACCTCTACAACTTTCCCACGTCCCTACTGCCAGTTTCTTGCTCTTCCGGGAAGAATGGTTTCAAGAAATAACTATTTCTGGATGACAAAATGGAATCTAAGAATTGTTTGGTTCTACCTCTGGGCTTGCTTCTTCTAATAATGTACCGACCTCTCACTATCAAAGGAAAAGTCACTCAAACTGGTCATGTTTCTACTAAATTCACCTTTGAATAAAGAGCCAGCATGTCTAGTGAAAGGCCTGCTTCAAAGGCCCTTTGCCACTAGGTGCTGTTTTTGAAATGTCAATGAGGCCATCAGAAGGGCCTGTTTGTCTTTGTGTGGAACAGTTACTCCAACTTCTCTTTCTTCACAAGTACAAGTCAATTACAGAGGTATTTCCTGAAAGTTTAAACACCTGTAATGATTTTTCCCTTGCCTTGCTGACAATGGCCTCCCAGAAAGAGCCACTGAACCAAAAGTTTTTTTGGAGCATGAACAGTTATTACAGCACCTCAAACGTTTGTGGTCATACCTCTAAGCAGAGGATAATTCTAATTGCACTCATTTTAAGAGGTGCTTTGACTGCATGAACTGATTCAGTACTTTCAAGGCAGAATTTAATAACTCTCCCAGAAATAATTTTTGAGTCTCATGTACCATGAATCTATGTACCTCACTGAATTAGATTCCAACTGAAAAGTATAATGTCTCAAGTATGAAATCTCTATAATAAAGTCCACGATCATTTTTTTTAACTTAGCACACACTTTGTCAATGCAAAACTGTCATAAGCCGATGCAATAATAGCTCTATGATGTTCTGTTACCGTTAGAAACATGCAAGTTAACACAACTTTCATGCCTGACCCTTAAGCAACTAAACTTTGTGGGCTACAAGACTCATTGACTTATATGTTATCGGAGGTAGGCTTAAACAAATCAAAACATGTACACACTGCAGTTTTGTCTGTACTGATCCCCTGACATTGTGGCAGCCAATTTGCGGGTGCTGGAAGCCTGTGCTGTGGTCCAAATTGAACATCTGACCTTTATGGCACTTGTAGAGTCAGTGTCCCATTTCGCCATCGTTTTACCTGTGACAATTAGCATATGTGAATGTGTTGCCTTGTTCTTAGGGAAAACACATCTATAGTGATTGATGTCTACCACTCTAACGCGTCCGATACATGCAAGAATGGCTGCAATCGAGGTCCAGAAATTCACAAAATATGATACAAATCACCAATTGATTTTACAACATAGCCCAGTCAACAAATACGTTATTCACTTACCCCGCACCTTTCTTTTTTATTTCGATAACCTACATTTGGGAAACGTGTTACAAACTTCAACCAACAAACGAAGCTAAAAACTAGAGGTGGAGGGTCCATAAAAACAGTGGCATTGTACCACTACCTTCAATGTGCAGCTGAGTCAACCACATATCCAATTTGTGGGCAGAAAACGGGTGGCTGAGTCAAGAGCAATTCAACACGGCCAGAAACCCACCAATAATTTAATTGTACTTTCAGAGACCTTTGGACTATACCGCTCAAGCCGCCATTCTAGTTAGGGACCGTTTCAAATCATATTAAAATCCACGCGCAGCACTAAGTCTACCTTCTCCAGATGTAAGGGATCATTTGAGTGGAGTCACACGGCACACCTGTGACGTTTAATAAAGTGCAAGTGCACACAGAGTAAGCTTTTCACACCCGGAATGAGTATTATCAATTTTATATTGAGATTTTAATAACATTTTAACATGAGATGAAAGTTAGCAGATCTGTAACCCGCATTGGTTGAATTCACAATTTTCCCAAAGAGAATGTCTACATATTGGCGTTCAATCAGAATGCATGGCATTTGAAACACACTTTTACAGATACATTTAGGAATAATACTAAACATTTGGCTACATCAATATGCACGTTACTCCAATCCAGCCATACACATTTGCTATTTTTAGACAGAATTCTCCCAGATATGCAATAACATCATTATCGTACATCATTTTTGTTTACATTTTAGACTCACCCATATGTGTGGTTTCATATTTTCTTCTTGGGGAATCCCTTATAAAGCAGGCACACATTTTTAATTTGCAGTTTCTCGTTCGCAGACATTTTAATGACTGTGCTCCATGCTCTATAATAGCTTGCAAGACTAGCAGTTTCACTCACAAGCTCTTGATTGCATTAAAGAAGCGCATTGAAATCACGAGTAAACCCAAACCTATTAAAATCACTTGAATTCCCACAACCAGAATCATTCCATGTGTCTCTGGTAACCGTTTTGCATGCCAAGGAAATGAAATGGCATGTGCATGTGGTTGGAGGTAAGTGGAGGGCGGAATAATATTCTGCATGCAAGATAAAATCTAAGTCATGGTGGAAAGCAAGCAAATCACATAAAGAGTCTAAAAAAACATAAACATGCTGATTGTAGACAGAACACACTTTAAAAACTCAACTTTGTTCAAAAGCAACGGTTCGCAACGTTACTAACTTGGATTACATAATCTTTTAAAACAGAGGCCCTCTTTACGAGGCTGGTGGTCATCAGACTGTCAGCCTCGCCGCCACGGACACGGCAGTAAAGACCGTCACATCACAAGTTGTGGGGTTTGGCAGAAGCCAAACCTCCACAAAGCCGCGTGACGCGCTGGTGCGGTCGCACTGACACAGCTGGTGGTGAGCACCTTCAACCCAGGAGCAGGCCTCAGAATGCCGGCTGGATTACAAGGCTGCAGACTGCCAGGTTTACAGTGGCGGTCCCCCTGCCTAGAAAATCCTTGTGGAAACGCACCCATTCCTGTCGCTGGCACACGCACCACCACACATCCACAAACATACACACATGCACCCACACACGTCCACACTCTTTCAAATACACACCCCACTCACCCACGCACTCGCTACATACACCCCCATTCACTCTGAGACACACAATCAAACATGCACACTGAAACACGCATTCATGCATTGACACGCACTCAGGCACATCCATGCAAACAAACACACACAAACACCCCCATTCACGTGCGCACACGCACACACACACAAACATTCACATTCAATCGCATACACAAATGCTTTCACAACCCACCTCCCCGTCTGCATACGCGCACTCATACTACACACCCCTGCTGTCACTCCGCATACTCGCACTCACACATGCAGACACACACACACAGACACCCCCTGCACTGCATACACGCATCCACAAACACCCCCCCAACAGAACACATCCATTCGCACACTCGCACTCACACATACACAGCCCCCCATCTTCACACTTGCACACAGACACCCCCACTCACTTGCTCACAAACATGCACTCATACACCCCCACTTGCACACCTACACACACTCATACACCCCCATTCGCACACATACACGTACTCATACACCTCCATTCGCACACATACGTGCGCACACCACACACATGGACCCAACACTCCCCACCACCCCACCACCCTTTTCGGATGATCACCTTACCTTTTCCGGTGAGCTGGATGGGTCCTGGTGCTTTTGCAGTGCCAGCACCTCCATGCCAGCAAGACTCTGCCAAGCCATATTATGGCTCGTAATACGGCGGGGCGATTCTTGCTGCCGTGGCAGTGCTGGTGATGCAACCGCCTCTTCGGAGTCAGACTTCCGCCCATGAATGGGCAGAAGTCCTCCAATGACTCCCAATATGGAAGTCAGCAGACCGCCAGCACTGCCGGTCTGCTGGCTGAAACGGCTTCGGGGGTCTTTGGAAAAGACCACCGAAGTCATAATGAGGGCCTAAGTTTCCAAAGAGCGTATACTTAAATCGGAAATTCACAGTATTTGGCCATGAGCCCAGTGCTTAATTTGTGCTTGTTGATTCTGGTGCAGAGCACTAGCACTTATTTTTGAGGGCCAGCACTTATTTTTCTGCCTCAAGCATTTACTGCAATCGAAAGACTCATATGGAAAGACGGTGGTAGAGAAAAACGAAAAAGCATCACAAAGGGAGAAAATAGAAAGCAGCAAGAGTGAGCTGAAGGGGTAGGGAGCAGCCGTAACTGGATTAAAGAGGCCCGAGATTCCTTCAGGATTATGCTGCCTCAGTATTCCGTGCTCTCACATTTAATTGCAGCAACCGCTTGTTTTTGAGGAGAGCTTTCGGCACTGGCATGATTTTATTTACTAATTAAGCACTGCATGAGCCAAAGCCAGAACAGCTCGGAATCAGCGCGCTGTGGTTGCTTCCAGGGCTGCCACTAATCAAGGGTGGTGGGGCGGCGGGAGGGGAAGACTGTTGGGGGAGGGGATTTAAAATATATGTTTTTAAAACTTACCTTTCCTGTGCTCCTGCTGCCGGTCGCCTCTGTGACCTCTCTTCCTGGCACAAAGCACAAGTTCCCAATCAGGACACTGCTCTCATGCTAAGGCAAGCATCAGAGTAGCGTCTGGTTTGGCCTGAGCGGGCTGGTTTGATGCTCGCTCAGAAAAAGGGACTGTGTGCCATTTCTCCAACCTTGCTGTGTAACACAGCTGGGTTGGAGAAATGAAAGTGTGCATGTCAGTTTTGTTAGCCTAAGACAGCTGGCCAAACTGACATGCACACTTACGAGTGCCCCCACTCCTCCTCCCTGTAATGGCCCCACCCCATCCTAAACTCCCATGGCTCAGTCAAGCAGTTACAAATTTGTCAGTGCCTGGCTGAGCGGGGGGCAACACTCTTATGCTACTACGGAGGACCCCTAGTTGCTTCCTTCCGTTTTGGAGATGTGCTGTCTGCCCTGTTACTGAGGTAGTACATGAACAAACAGAGCAAACTAATTAGAAAAAGTTGTTCATGGTTCTTTTCTGGCCCACTGTGCAGGCACAGAACACGTTTGTTATACAGACGCAGAATATGGTGTAGAGAATAGTAGACTAAGCAGCCTCCCTGGTAAGCTTAGGTCGCTAGAGGAGGAATCACAAAGAAAACAGTCACAGCAACCAGTTATCAATGCTGTGTTCCCCATGTAGATGCCATACCACCAAACCCATAAGGAAATCCATTAGGCTATGGTAAGCTGGCCAAAATGTTAGTGCTTGACCTCCTACCTTGTTCTTTCATTGTAGAAGAAGGATTTCTCCACCATCAATGGCTGTAATTGGCTGTTGAAGCTATGAAGGAGAACATAGTTCACTCTATATAGTTCCCGAAGGATATGTGGATGGATCAGTTTGGAAGTGTGAAGCAACAGATTACATGAGCATGACTGCACACTAAATCTCCTTGAAGGGAGTCAAGTAATGCCTAAGTGCTGAACCTACTCTGATGATGCTTTTGGGGTAATTCTGCAGCATAAAACAGTTGCAGTGTTCGCTATGGAGAAATCACATACAGATGCAAACATCTCAGACAAATTTAATATCAAGGTCTATGAATGGCTTCAACCCAGCAGTCTCAGCATCGGCTTCACTGCCACTGACAATGGCAGCAATATTGTCAAACCCATGGCTGATGAAGGATGTGTCAGAGTCTTGTGTTTCGAGCACTGCAAACGTAACTGATCAAGAAACTCAAAGGAAGGAGTCAAGAACATACTGGTCACCTGTCAAACAATTTGCACTCATTTAAGTCATTCGTTCAAAGTCTGGAGGCAGTTGAGAATCATTCAGCATGCTAATAGAGTACGCCATAAAGCCCTCATGCAGGAAGTGTCAATATGTTGGAACTCAACTACTACATGCAGCCTGTTTGAGTAGTGCTGGTCTATAAATGATTATGTAATTTAAAGGAGAGGGAACTCAAATACCACAGCCCTGATAATGGAAGAGGACAAATGAAGTCTGATCCAAATGCTACTCCTCTTGGAGATTATGACATGGGAAGTCAACAAGGAGGTGAATACAATGAGATATTTGTTTCAGTTGTTGCATTTGCTGGTGCAACATTCGCAAAAGGAGAAACAAACATTTAGCAGTGTCAATTGGTCCACAGCTTAACCATTCGCTTGAGCACTAATCAAAGGCCACAAGAAGAGATCATGTCCTCCCAAGAGTACAGCTGTATCACAATTACAGGATCTGCAGTATTTCTGCTGGCCACTTGTATTCCTTTCTCAGAATTGGATTTCTCAATTTGCAAGACTTGGTCTGTCAGGAAAGTGGGTGATTGAGAAAAATAATGACTGCATTGAAGTCAAGTGCAGCCTTCAATGTTGAGAGAGTGGAGTGCTGTTGGCTATCAGTCTCTGCAGCAGCAACCAACATAATCACTCGCTACTATTAAACCCACAGAAGAACCAGCTTCAACTTCACTGCTAACCTCTGCACTGGTTTGGTTTCATATGGCGTGACCTATTTCAAGTGCACAGCAAAGCAAGCACTGCAAGTGACAGCATCAACAACAACTGAGAAGATGCTACAAGACTAGCTGGATGACCCAACAGGGGTGTGCATTGTCAAATACCATTGACCTGTTGACAAGGAAAGAATGAACAGGGGCAAGAACTCAGCAGGCTGGCAGTAAAGTATCTAGCATATCCAGTAGCCTGTGTGTCTACGGTGACTATGTGCAGAGCAGCAGGGGGCAGTTGCA
The DNA here is from genome assembly GCF_031143425.1 of Pleurodeles waltl. NCBI lineage: Eukaryota > Metazoa > Chordata > Amphibia > Caudata > Salamandridae > Pleurodeles > Pleurodeles waltl. Next base: position 171,139,804 of record NC_090446.1, on the reverse strand, counting down.
TTGTCAGAAGGACCAGTCTCTCTCTTGAAATGTGAAGTGATTGATGAATATTAAAATAAGCAAAAACTTCATACTATAATGCTCCTGAAAAGCAGTGGTGAGGGAAATTAGTGTGACAGTGCAACCGTGGAGAGTATTCATCCTCTGGATGACACCATGCTTTCCTGATTACATACACAACATGTATCACTCTTAAAGATTATTGCAAATAAGCTTAAATGGACTGCTTTACATGTCACATTTAGCCATTTTGTCCTGGGATGACTGAGTGGTGGGAGGTGATAAATATTAATTCAACCTTCAGATCAACCATAGACTTTGAAATGAGCAACCTTATCATGCTGCAATGGAAGTCTTAATTTGATAAAACAAATAAGAGGATGATTCCCATCACAATCCTTTGTTCAATTCATGTGTCGGGCTGCCAGTGAAGAACCAAAAACATTGTATTGTGTATTGCTTCCATAGGAAAGGCACCACAGATGGAACAGGTAACTTGCATATCTGAATACCAAATAATAATGATTCATGTGATGGCTGGGGGGTTCTATATAGGTAAACGTACCTTGATATTTTGCATTTGGTTGATCATTCTGGATCAATGCTTGCCTTTCAATTGTGAGGGGAATAGCTACTTTATATAAGTGCCTTTTCATAAACTTAAATCTTCTCTAGATTTTTGTGATGTCACTCATTTTACCTAGGTTTGAGTGAAACTCAGTTTCTCTTCATTTTGTTGTTCAAAAGGGTGATCTCTTTTTGGATGAAATCTTAAAGTATAGTTGACAGCAACCAGAAGATGGACCATTGGGTATCTACTTCTATGGGAAAAAGAGGATTCAAAGAGACCTATCCCTGTAGACTGGAGAGAGGTGTGGTCAGTTGGGAAAATGCTGACTAGTGGCTTAACTGGCAATCTCTAGTTATGTGGTTCTGGTCTGGACATGTTACATACCGGGCACAGCTACATGTTATTATTGTTTCGGGGATCAGCCGGATACATGCAGCTTCTTGGCTGTCTGATTCTCTGGGGTCTGGGATTGATATGAGATTGCCTCTTAGTTAATGGGAAACCAATATGCCTACTTATGCTCCAGTTTGTTACTCCAAATGAACCACGCCTTGACTCTGCAATATTGTCATTTTCTGTTTGCATTTCAAAGGCCTCCTCCTATGCAAGGAACCTTCATGGTGCTCCTGCTATGTGATTCAGTCCTACACTCAAGATAGACAATGCCAGAAGAATGCAATTACACGATTCATTTGTATATAGTATTATGTTTCTTTTATTATAAATATATTCTGAACTGTGTGGGTGCTTCTTATTTTGCATTTTTCCACCTAGATAATGAATATCTAAGCTGGGATTTTGGGGGCTTTTAAAGAAAAATAGGTTATTTGGTAACTAAACTATCATCTTTCTTCCTCAGCAGTTGTGACATCACATTCTGCTCAGAAACCTGATGAAACTTGTGTTTGTCTATCTCTCACCTTTCCCTACTGATCCTATCAATGCATTCATGAATCCCATAACCCTTTTTCACCAGGATGTGATGTTAAATTCCATCAACATACCTCACACTTGGTGGACTGGATGTGGTTAAGGCTATGCTAATTGTTCTTGGAAGGGCTTATCAACAATTGCAAATTTGCCCCGCCACCCCTCCTACACAGGCAAGAAAGAGACAATATGGTGCAATAAATTACAACAAGAGTTGGGTACAGCTAGATGGCATGCACTTAGACTTTTTGATCTACGCCCCATGGATTCTAGTGAAGTAATTTTCTCCTGAGTCCTGAAACTTGAGGGCTTCATTATGCTTACTTTTGTAAGTAATGCCACACTAGGTTGCTATTTTATTCTTGATCATTGCCCCTCTCTCCTGGTTGTTCCACTTACTCTGTGTTTTTTTTGTCTCGTTGCCTGTGATGCATAATGAGAATACCTTGGCTTGTTTACCAGCTTCATTTACAATAAGAACTTTGTTTTTCCTCTGATGTCTTACCTGTTAGCGGTGGGCCAACTGGGGAAGGAGCAGACATCACTTTTTCTACTCTGGTAAGGAAAAATTATTGGCAATGGGAAGTAGAGATTGGGGTTTTTGCTCTGTTTTGGCAAACACAATTAGTGGTCAATAGTTACAGAGGGTTGGGCAAGGGAATGGAGTATAAAACTATTACTGATGGGAGAATGGGTGCTGCTCAGCCTGATCAAGCCTTTAAAGGGTGCAATTGTGGCTATGGTTTCAGTCATTTTTCCCACATATGTTGTTTACTGAATGTAGGAAGAGAGTTCAGTTTGGGAGGGAACAAAGAGTGGATGAAGGGGATAGAGAGATTTGGACAACTGTTCTGTGATGGGCCAGGTGTCAGGTTCAACCTATGTCATCGCTATGTTGGTGGAGCTTCCTGTTTAATTAACTGTGATGTTACAATAATCAGTAATGCCTAGTAGTACATTATATATTATGGAACAAACACATGATGAAGAAATATAATCCATTTATTATCAAAATAATCTAAACTCCCATCCTAACCTCCCACAACAGGCCCACAACTGTCTGCATCAACGATAAAACAAAAAATAACTACCCTAAACCCAACTGTCCTTTGTGAATCGGGCACAAAGAGAGTACATTTGCCTAAAGAAATCACCTGTCAAAATGCAGTATCTTTAAGTGCAGCCCAGGACACACAAGCTTAGAAAATGGCCTTTACTCTGCTGCATGCTGCTGACTCTCTGGCCTGCTAATTCTCCGAGCCCACTAAAGAAACATCACGACGTCTGGAAAACTGCGAAGGCCTCGGTAGGATTTTCCATTAGTATTTTAAGAGCCCCCACCCTTCACCTATTGACCCCTTTATATATTTTTTCAGAGCCTTAAATAATAACAACAATACATGGGGGAGGTTACGGAGTGAGTAGACTTTTTCCTTGCTGCTTTTGGCCACTGTTCTGTTTTCATTAATCCAGAGCACGGTCAGCGTGATAGACCTTCAGAGCCAATAGCAGGGACTGTAGAGGGCTTTCAAAGCAGGCACTGTGGGTGTTTACTTCACAGAAGTTGGGAGGTCTCGCTGTGCTTCCAAAATAATTAAGCTTAGAAAAAGCGTGTGATGTTTGATGTGACAAAAAATATGGAGATCAACAGATCAACGATTGGGAGTGGCTTCCTCGTCCCTGCCCTAGAAAAATATAGAAGGAATTGCAAATATACTTCACTGGCAGCAGCACTTCATTATTGCTACATCAGTGGACTCAAAGGCCTTTATTGAGCCCTCGTAGACTCCATGAGGCTGAGGAATAATACTATGAACACTGGACCATAAGGAGGAACACTAAAAGGCTACAGTAGTTGGCCATCAACAGTGTAACCTTGACATAATAGAGAATGATGCAGATGCCAGATGTTCTGGTTCATGAATGGCAAAGAGTACTTTTAGTTTAAAAGTTGGCATTGGTACAATCTGTCTCTATATTTTAATGATGACCATTGGATGCAGTTTGGCAAAGGAAGTTAAATGCATAGATACAGGCAAGTAAACACATCTCATTTCAGCTGCATCAGTAAGTCTGCTGCAGTCATTTTGGAATGGAAATTACCAACACCAGTACACAGTGGTAATTTCAAAATGCAGAATTACCTTTGAGTTCCAAAAAGTTATTTGTGGAATGGGGAAGCTATTCTACTAGGGTACAGCAGAGCGACAGAAAAGTCAGAATAAAACAAAATAAAACTTAGAGATGGGTGCTTTTCACAGAAACCTGGAAATACAAAGGGTTCCAGATTGCCCCGCAAGTCTCTGAGTTTCAACGATAATGATATCGTGGATTGAAAGACAACAATCTGGATGGGGTGCATAGAGGACTGGGCCTGTTATGTAGATTGCGATTGGCCAATCTCACATTTGTAAGAGGGGTATGGCAGGAGAACATGTCTGTGAGGTATGGCTTGAAGTATAGACTGTCTTAAAGGTAAGGATCGGCAGTTTCCATTATGCCCCGTTTTCAGGGCAGAAAGATTGGATTTGATGTCTACCTTGTGGTGTGGATGTCAATATGGGGAGGTTGAAGAGGGTTTGTTTGTGACCTTGTTTAGAGCAGTGGAGGCATATTCTGGAAGGCCGACAAGAAGACTGGGCCATTAATAAAGCGTGGATCAGGGTTGTAGCCACCTTGAAGAGATGGTGGCACAGGTCTGCCTTATATTTAGCAATTATTACCTTTCTTCAGTGACTGAAATGAAGATAAAGGCTTAGGCCCTCATTATAAGCTTGTCGTAATAGGGTGGGGTATTTCCGACATATAGTAAATATCATTACCCAGGTGATGTATTTAGCATGTGTGGCACATACTTCCTATTTTGAGTTATCAAAAGGAAAATTAGACCTAACATGTAAATCATTTTTTAACACACGTTTTGCCTATTTCCCAGGTCTCCCCCCCCCCCCATATACATTTCAGTAGGTATGACCTTCTACAATTTACCAGGGGAAAACTACAAGGGTTTGATGATTATCACATACTTCATGATTCTGCTCCCTCTGCAAACATGTTTGCAGAGGGATCAGAATTTTAGACCTCTGCTCATAATGTAGTGTATGCCCTATAGTACATATATTTGGAAACTACTCCTAAATGTTTCACACTGGGAAGTGGACGGAAGGATTTAGCAAGAAAGTCATTGGTGCCTGAGAGGATGTGTTTGCATTAGAAGATGGGAAATAGAGTATCTCGCTCTTGTAGCAGGTGACCATTGTTGAAGAGAAACTTCCAATGGTACTTAGATGTTAGCAAATCTGATATACAGGCCCCAAGGTGAGGGCAATTAAAACAGATCTGTGTATTCTTGGTGTATATGAGAAAGTTAGATAGGCAAGCAAGGCTTTATGGTGTGAGATCAGGAACCCGGAGAGGACTGTGGAACAACAATAGATAGGGAAGTTGGAGGAGAGGGAGACAAGAACCAGGAGATAGAGAAAGATTAGAAATATGTAAGATGAGGCAGGTGAGAGTTATTTACGGAATTCTGAATTCATGCTGTGTTGAGTGTTTTTTTTGGTGATGAACTGTCCTCTGCATAGTTGGAAAACTGAGATGCCCTGCATGGCCATTTTAATATGACCTGCTTCCACAGATGACGAATAACAAAGCAAAGCCTAATTCTGTTTTTTATATGGGTATGATGTCATATTAATAGCAATGTCAGGTACTTATTACATGCCAAATGTGCACATTTGTGTCCTATTGCAACAGGGTGCAGTGTGAGAGCAAGGTAAGTGAGAGAAAGAAATAACACCAGTATAAAATATTTTTACCTGACATATTGAAAACATTGTGTCAAGAAATACCTTTAGGTATCTTGGGATACATTATAATCAACAGTTTATAGGGGTGAAGCAAATATCTCATAATAAAATGCCAGCTCTACTGTAAAGGATGCTTTGATTCAAGTTTTGGGAATGGCACAGTGAATGCTCTGATTAAAGCATACCAGTCTAAAGTAATAATTATTTAATTCTGTAAAAAGGGCATCATACTTTTTCTGAGATTTCTAACCATAAATAAAAACTGCCCTTCCATTTCCTTTGGAATGATACTCAATTTTCTGACTACAGGAGATGGAAAGTTGAGTCCCACTTGCTGCGACACAATGGCATTACTGTCAGATTACCTCAGTTTTCAGGTACCACCTTCAACTCGCTGAGTCATATTTTTAGCATATAACATCTATATGGGGGAAATGTGATTACAAGAAGTGAAAGGAGCTTGCGTGATAGAGCTAAGTGAGCTTAGATAAAACATCCAAGAAGATGTGTTGGATGCAGGGTCGGTCTGGTCTTTTGGTCAATCAGGCAATGCCCGATGGGCTGGTCTGATAAATGAGTGTTTGGGCCAGTTTGGTGGCTGCTTGTGACCCTGTTTTATGGGCTGCTGGGCCGAATTTTACTATTAATTTGCCTTATATTAAAACAGACTTTGCCTACAGCAAGTTCAAATCCATACAGTTTTCCATACTTTGCAAAACACGTATACAGCAAGTTCAAAACTGTCCCAATTTGCTAACTTGGGCCTCTCATTTGACTTTGTAATTCACTAATGGAGAGCACTTTTATTTTGGTGACTGGGCCTATTTTCTGTCCCAGTCTGACCCTAGTTGGATGTCTTCAATGCTATCCCTGTGGTATGTGCTACTTGATTTAGAACCTGCAGACTTTTGGGATAATCAATTCCCCCTGACAAGATGTTATATGTAAGTACAATCTACCGAATTCCCATTGAAAGGTCAGGATACTATAGAGCAATCATGGTGCTGACAAGATGAGTCTGTGAGTTGAAGGCAAATCGTGGAACACCAAATGTCATCTGCAGGATACAAATCTGAATACTGGAAAGGTCATGATGGTCATCTTAGCACTTTGTGACAGAGCCACACTTCACTGTTGCCCACTTTAGAGCAAATGACTGACCAAATGAGTGAATATAAAATATGACATGGCTGTCAGCAAGTACTACTAGTACTAGATTTGAAAGGCTGCACCTGAAGCTGTTAAATTCTCATGATAGCCATGTTCTTTATCCCGACCTTTGTTAGTAGAGAGATACAGGAGCCATTGTATTTCCTCCTAACAGACCTTTGAAACCAGTTTGTATCCAGGAAGGAAATTCATTAAAATCCCAGTACCAAATTAGTGAATATGTGAGACAGTCTATTACAAATCTACACACTTCATAAGAACCTCGACTAATTTATTCAGGGGAAACTATTTCAACAATAATACCAGCAAATTGATTAAATTGGTATGAAACGTGTTTCACAGTAGCTGAAATGTATATATATTAACACGTTGTTTTGAGCCAAAAACTTGGAGGTACTGTTTCTGTAAAATATTTGTTCATTGTAGTATTGAAAAACATTTTAGAAAAATGATTCACTCATTTATTCACAAATACTTGATTCATATTATTTACCATATAGTGTTTTTCTGCAAAAACAGCTTCTAGTTTCCATCTGGGAAGAAATCTGGAATTTTACACACTGTCTGCACTACGTCATATTTTTCGTTTTTCTCTCCAAACTTTTTTTTCTGTAAAAAAAAAACAACTTTACCCCATTGCTTTGGTGCTGGGCATACTCTGTATTTAACAATAAGGAGGCCTATTCACAATTTGCATTTTGTAATATGTTTTGTAAGATTACAATAGTACTAGGTCTTTGCTTATCCTGTCCTTTTTTGTGTGGAGGTCTTTATCCCTATCGCGGAGATCTCCGTACACTTACGCCTATGTTTTAGTAGTAAATATAGGAGGACAGGAGGAGTGGTTGGAAAATTGGTAATATTTAGGGATGAGATTAGGACAGGACATGCACCCACCTACAAAAAAGTAATTACAAAACTGCACATCTCAAGTCACTACTGCCAATAAGGAGGCAAAACTGTAGTAAATGCCTTGCAGCACAGACCTGAAGTAAATGTAGCACCACACTGGCCAATTGCTGGTGTAGCATCATCCTCTCATAGTAAATACCAGAGGCAGGGACTAAAAATAACGCTTCAAGGGAAAAACTGTTGAAATAAACTAACTTATTTCGAATTTGTAAAAATATTGGTATATTTAATTAAATGTTGCAAAAATTAAATATAACAAAAAAATATAATTTTTAAAATACATTAATAACATTGTTCGCAGTTTAAAAATCAATATGCCTTTGAATTACTTTAAACTAATTATATACATAAAGTGTAATAATTTTTACTATGTATTAAATTAATATAAACACATTCGGTGGTTTTGAGCTAATAAATCTTTAAAAAATAATTAAAATTAATATGTGTAAATGAATTAAATACTTAAGGCATCATTACGAGGCTGACAGTCTTCAGACTGCTGCCGTGGCGGTATGACCACCCCTTAAAGACCCTTGCAGTCAGACTGCCAGGGTTCAGCCAGCACTGCCAGGATCCATGATACTGGTGGCCTGGCGGTGGCAGAGATCGGATTTCACCATGACAGCGATGCATGCAGGTGGCACATGCAGTGCAGGGGATCCCCTGCCCAGCACTGTTGCAGTGTTCACTGTCTGCTGAACAGACTGTGAACCTTGCAAGGGTGTTGGTGCACCCTGCAGGTGACAGCATTGCCACTTGCTCGATTACCAGCCAGAAACAATGCTGCCGCATAATAATAGATACGGCGGGGTGGTCGCCACTACGGGGGCGGCTACACTGTCAAGTGTTTGATGGATGGGCTTTCCAGTCCATCAAACTCATTATGAGGGCCTTACTTTAAAATTAAGTTAATAGTGCTGCAGCATTTTGTTTATTTTGCTCTACATTTAAAATCAAAATATTACGTTTTTTCATATTTAACATAAAAATATTTTTCATATTTTTTAAAAGTTTAAATACTCTTTAACGTTTTCCTATACTTTACCATAGGGGGATGTCTACCCCGTGGCAGAGATCTCTGCCTACTTGTGAAAAGGTACTAGTAGTAACGTAAAAGTTGTAAATTAGCTTCCACCTCCTAGTTTCAGGGGTAGAGGCATTTGAGTCCACACTTTGTAATAAATTGTCAAGCACTTTGATGCTAACGAAGGCATGGATCAGACCAAATTGCTTTCAACATTGAAAGGATGGTGGTTTATTGTAATTTGATTACAAGCCTGAATTAAGAAATTTGTATTATCCCAATGTGACTTTATTTAACTTGTCCCAGCTTCAGTGTGAATTCGTGCCAGTTCTAAATGAAAGAGGGATGCGAAAATCACACAGTTCAAAAAGAGTGGGCACAAGCCTAGGAGGTACCCTGGAGAGTTTAGTATAGAAGGATCCACTACCGGGCATAATTTCTGTGAGGAGCATACTCACATGGTCTGTGCTTCTTTGAGGGAACTGAAGTGTATCCTAAGTGATCCAACTGTAGAATACCTTAATGCTCAATAGTAACATGACCGAGGCCGCAGAGAGAAATGGCAGCTTTGCTGTTATTTGAAAATAGATCAATCAATCAATCAGGAATTTGTAAAGCGCACTACTCACCCGTGAGGGTCCCAAGGCGCTGAGGAGGGGAGGCATGGTGGGGGTGCTGCTCCTGCTCAAACAGCCAGGTCTTGAGAAGTTTCTTGAAGGTAAGGAGGTCTTTGGTCTGGTGTAGGTGGGTGGGAAGATTGTTCCTCGTTTTGGTGGCGAGTTGCAAGAATGATCTACGCCGGTTGTAGTTCTGCAGACGCGTGGGATGGTTGTGAGGTCAAGGTCGGCGGAGCGGAGATGTCGGGTCGGGGTGTAGAAGGAGAGCCGTCTGTTGAGGTATTCTGTCCAGTGTTGTGCAGTGCTTTGTGAGCGTGGGTGAGGAGTTTAAATGTGATTCGCCTGTTGACTGGCAGCCAGTGCAGGTTTCTCAGGTGGCCTGGGATGCGGCACTTGCGGGTGATGTCCAGGATGAGGCGTGCGGAGGCGTTCCGGATGCATTGCAGCCTCTTTTGGAGTTTAGCCGTGGTTCCTGCATAGAGGGCCGTAGTCTAGTTTGCTGCTTACGAGGGCTTGGGTGACTGTTCTTCTGTTTTCGGTGGGTATCCATTTGTAGATCTTTTGGAGCATGCAGCGGGTGTTGAAGCAGAAGGAGGAGATGGCGTTCACTGACTGGGTCATGGATAATGAGGAGCCCAAGATGAATCCTAGGTTGCGTGCGCGGTCGGTGGGAGTTGGAGCGACTCCGAGGAGTCATCCCATGTGGAGGGGATGGAGCCAAAGATGAGGACTTCCGTACTGCCGAATTGAGTTTGAGGCAGCTGCTCTTCATCCATTCGGCGATGGACTTCATACCTTTGAGGAGGTTGGTCTTGGCGGAGTCCTTGGTGAGGGAGAGGATCAGCTGGGTGTCGTCGGCACATGAGATGATGTTGAGGTTGTGGGATCGGGCGAAGTTAGTGAGCAGGCCATGAAGACGTTGAGGAGGGTCGGGCTGAGGGACAAACCCTGGGGTAAACGACAAATGATTTTGGTGGCCTCTGAGCAGAATGGGGAGATGCAGACTCTCTGAGTTCTGCCGGTGAGATAGGAGGTGACCCAGTCCAGGGCTCTGTCGTGGATTCCTGCAATGCTGAAGCGTGAGCGTCGGGTGTGGTGGCAGAAGTGGCAGAGAGGTCCAGGAGGATCAGGGCTGTGGTTTCGCCGTTGTCCAGTATGGTTCTGATGTCGTCGGTGGCAGCGATGAGGGCAGCTTTGGTACTGTGGTTGCTGCGGAATCCAGATTGGGAAGGGTCAAGGGTGCAGTTCTCCTTGAGGAAGCGGGTTAGTTGTCTGTTGACAGCCTTCTCGATGACTTTTGCCGGGAAGGGGAGCAGGGAGATAGGCCCAAAGTTCTTGAGGTCCTTGGGTCCGGCTTGGGTTTTTTGAGGAGGGCGTTGATCTCGGCGTGTTTCCAGCTCTCCAGGAAGGTGGCGGACTCGAAGGAGCTGTTAATGATCTTCCGTAGTTGGGGTGCGATTACGGAGCTTGCTTTGTTGAGGATGTGGTGAGGGCAGGGGTCAGATGGAGAGCCGGAGTGGATGGTGTTCATGATTTTGATGGTGTTGTCGTTGATGGGGATCCAGGAGAGCAGGAGGTTGGCTGGAGGTGAATCTGTGGTATTGGTGGTTGCCGGGGGTCTGGGTGCTGATACCAGCACTGAGGAGCAGCGGACCAGCTGTCTTGGATTATAAGTACAAAACAATAGACAGTAACTCATTTAGTGGGGATACATACGTCTTAGAGTAAGAAACTATCGGGATGTGCCAGTTGAGGAAAGGACATCACCACAAAGTAACACATTAATTAACAATAATTCACATTACTCTCACAAAATGGCACATCTCAATAACACCACGTCAGTAACACAAGCTTGGCTTCGCCTCCATAAACTTTATTCTCTTTTCACTCTTTTACACCCCCCAAACTGAGCTGTATCTCTTGTCTACTTTCTCCTTACACATGTGAGCACTGTGCCCTATCTGATTGCAATTCCTACATCTTTGTCTGTTCTCAGGATAAATTTGCCTGAAGCAAAGTGCCCACTCAAATCACATCAGAACATGAGTTTTCCTTGCTCATTTTCTTTGACCTTCCTCTCTTTACCCTTTGCCTTGTTGGTGCCTTGTTGGTGCCTTTACAAGTGCCAGACTTACATAAGTTTGAAGCAATACTCTATTCTTACTTCTTGTACATTGCTGTGGTCTATTTTGTTGTTAATATGTAACTCTTTGACATCCTTCAACATATATTTAACCTGAAGTTTCCTCACCATTGTCCAATGGTAGTCCAATGGTAGATGTTTGGCCAATACTTTCCCTAAATTGTCTTATTATTAGCCTGCTATACAAATTGATCTCTTAACATGAAATCGTGGAGTGAAAATGAAGGGAGGCAGAGGCTGACAATTCCCTCCCAAGCTGCTATACAGTTGTCATCAGAGCTAGCTTTAGCCCTAGTGGCACCCGGTGCGACAATCTATTTTTGATGCCTCTCCCAAGACCTCCTCCTCTGATCCCCTCACTACCACCCAGCATAAGTGCCCCTCATCTTTCCATAGCCTCTCTCTCATACATCTCATTTGCTTTAAAGTGCTGATAAATGCAGACTTTACAAATCCACTCAGCTATCCACATAAAATACAGATCTGTTCTTTGCAGGAGGCACATTAACCCTCTGCTCGACTTTATGGTGAGTTAAAGCTGCCACTAGACACAACTCAGATCCCTCTCTCTCTCTCTCTCTCTCTTTCAGGATCATTGATCACAAAAGTTATCATGACGTTTTTATTGCTGCCTGAAAGCTGGATGGTCATGAAACTCTGCAGCAGATGCTTATAAATCGCGAGGTAAATCTAAACACAGCCCACCCAAGCCCCCGAGGTCAGTACCCCCAGGTCAGAACCTAGTGTGGCTGCACCGATCGCACTGCCCTAAAGCGACCCTGGCCTTCGTCTACCTCTCCAGGTAACTGACCTATACCCAGGACCGATTGTCTCATCAGTCCATAACTTCATTTTCCTTTTCCTTATACTTGGCATCAAGTATTTTAATTCCTCCATCAAAGTCACCTGGCTCCTCCACATCTAACAATGGAGGTACATTTTTTACGACGATCCATTCCTTCTGCCGCCAAACTCTGTTTTAATACAAATATCTTCTGCTTGCCAGTATGAATGTCCCATTATTAGCTTCAGCTAAGCCTCTTTTTCCACACCAAATCGGTTGACCGGCAGTAATTTGAGAGAGGAGCCATTTACTCCATAATAGTAGATTCTCTGACATATACCCACAATGTTGCTTTTATAAATATTATGTTTTCATGCCCTTTGTGTTCTCTTAGGGGTATCACCGTTGTTTGATGCACAAAGATGCCATGCACTTTCAACAAATTGTGAGGCGAGACGACTCTTCTGAACTCCAGCCACAACAAGGTCACTGTTTTTTCTCTTTTTCAGGGTCGAACCTACGTAGCATGTGCTTGCGCATGCGTATCACTTGAGAGATGCTGTAGTAGTTAGAAAAGGGCTAGGAGCCCCACCAATGTCACGTCAGTGTCTTTCATTGGTTTGTGGGCTAGCCTTTTAAAATCTGCTTGCTTTCATTAGTGGAAGGCATGCCCCTCAACAGACTCCTGATATGGTTTTGAGCATTTCCACAATCCCAAAATCACACTGCAGAGTGAGGTCACCCCACAATCACGCCTTGGAATGTAGTACACAATTCAGTGAGTTGGAGCTCCATGCAAACCTCAGTGAGTGAAAGAGATTTTATAGTTGCCATATGTAGCAAGGCCAGGCAGCAACATTCAAACCTGAAAATCCTTAGCTCAGTCTCCTCTCCAGTGTCTACATGGTCATAGAATGGCTATTAACACACTCTGCACTGACCAAAGGTGTCATTGCTAATTAGCTTAAAAGATATCACGTGTCCCACAAAATATAAACCACAGAATTTGCTTCTATCCTGTGCTTCATGAACATTAAACTGCCATCTGTCACTTGCAACACAGTGCATTATGCCCTCCACCGATGGTAGACATATTGCGGTTTATTTTCTATAGGAGACTTTGTAGTTTTGTATCTCTTCCCTACATAAAAGTCAATTCCAATTTTAAAGTGTCTTCCACAAAAGAAGTACTAGGCTTAGAAAGTGTACATCCCAAAACTCTCATACATATACAAATGTCTTCGATCACTGTGTCTTAACTGCCCCATGCAGACACTCTAAAATGTATTCTACAATACCACAGTTTGGCTAGTGAACACCATTTAGACTTAGGGAACCTCACCACATATTATCAATGTTTTGACCATTATATCTTGCCATTCCTCCCATAATGACCTTAAATAGTCAAGAAAAAAATCAACACATATGTATGCAAAAAAACACAAATGAAAAGACCAAAGAAGCTGAAACAAGTATATCAGTGACCATCAACAAACCTAGGAGTATTTTTGACTCCAAAATATCTATAGGTGTCCGTAATCTCCTAATGAAAGCAAATGCCTCCAAATTGGAACCATTTAAATTAACAAACAACCCACCAGACCTACAGTTACAAGGAACGGCACTCAAACATGCAATTTCTGAAATGTAATAAATTTAACCTTTAGCAAGCCCCAATCTCTGCACACACAACTAAAAACTCTGAGAATAATATTCATTATAGATCCTACCTGCTAAAGTTCCTTCGACTGACCCCAAACCACTTGTTCTTATCACTCTTTAACACTCTTTCTGGGGCGTTGTGATCATGTGAAGCCTCTAATTTAACCTCCTCCTCAAATGCCAATTGGATGTTTTGAACAAAATCTGTTTCATTGGGTATAAATCAACTTCTACCTGAAACCCATTCTCAAAAATAACTTCCCATCAATCACAATGAACATGTGTCAGATATGCCACCTACACTAATGAGAAACCTACCACATCTCAGCAACCTCAAACTCACAAACCATTTCTGTGTCTGTGTGTGAGAAAGTCGTCCTTTTGGCTTGATCACCCCAATTATTTTGAGACACTGACTGTGCCCTGGGCTGTGCTAACGAGGCCCAGGGCCAGTGCTCTGTTTTAAAGGTATATGGTAATTAAACATAATTATAATTGGCTCTGACAACCTACCTGTAAGCCCCTAGTGTATGGTCAGGCATGTAGGTTTAGGGACGCCAGTGGAGCTAAGACACTTAAGGGTGCACTGATGTGGTGTCTGCTGTCATTTTAATGGCACCCCTGCCTTGTGGGCTGATTTTACAGGTATACTGTAATTAGGCATAATTATAATTGGCTCTGTCAACTTACATGTGGGGATGCCAGTGGAGTTAAGGCACTTATGGGTGCACTGCTGTGGTGTCTGTTGTCATTTTAAGGGCACCCCTGCCTTGCAGGCTTATTTTAAAGTAAAAGCAGGGACACAGAATATGTTTTGTATGCCCTGGTGAGGGAACAAAGTGCCAATTTTGTTTTTCCCCCTTTGTAGTACAGCAGCTCCATAGGCTAGCATGGGAACGCTTTATTTAAAACTAGCAAAAGCTATCTTTTGATAGGAGTGAGCTACAAATGTGATTCAAAGTGTAAAAATAATAGTTAACATAAATCCAACAACTTACCGATGTTAGATGTATCATAACTAATACAGGGAAAGAGTTTTCGTTGCTTAAAGTTAGCCCAGTAGCAGCCTTCCCTCATTGGTCAGCCAGCTCTGATGAGGTTTGACATGGCCTGGGCTGAGACAAAGGAGCCATCCGGTGGCAGGAGAACTGCAGCAGCAGATGCCAGAGCAGAAAGATGGCTGGGTAGCCAAACTGCAAGCTTCAAATGCAGAAAAGACTGTTGGGACAGAAACTAGGCCACCCCTATTTCTTGCACCCCCAGCCAGGTGGGATCCTTGCTAATTAGATGAGGAGAGTGGCTGAATGAAGAGTGTAGATAAATGTTAGCCACACCTGTGGGGGAGCTTAGCCATACCTGTACTTCCAGGAGAGATTTTTTCCATTTTGGATTTGAAGAAACAACGCTTTCTGGGACAAAACTATGCCACACTTCCAAGGAAGTGGTCATCAGAGAGGGTGGCACTCTGCACCCCATTAGTCAGAGGTTCCCCCCTCTCACTTGCCAGCCCACAAACCTGGATAGAAGTGGAATAGCTGTCCAGCTACTCAGATCCCTGCTGGAAGAAATCATTAGAAAAAGGAATGCCTGGCTGAATCCCTGGTCTGCACCACGAAGGACTGCACTCTGAAGGAATGCACCTGCTGCACGCTCTGGGCTTCACCACAAAGAGGACTTTGCCTTGCTTCAAAGATACAGGACAAAGGAGCTGCTAAGAGTCCCCTGCATCAACTCCTGCAAGAAGACCACCATGCAGTGAACTTTTAAAGATTGACCAGGTGCATTTTTGGGAACTGTAGTCCCAACTCTCCAAGGAGCAACACAGAGCTTTGAAACCTTGGCTGTTGTTGTGGACACTTCAAGACCCCAAACAGACCTTCTGGAAGAAGATACAGAAGTTTGGAGTTGTTTGGAGAATTTCTGGGAAAAATCTCCATTAGATGACCGACCTGTCAACGAGAGGCAAGCAGGCGATGTGGAACCGTGACTCGGCCTGATATTTAGGTTCATCCCTCTGAAAGCTCTAGGCTTCTGCCAATAGATGATGAGAACCAAGACCTCCAGGATTTCACAGAGGTCTTGCACCGAACCAAGCCGAAGATAACAACTCACAGCCTGGCCTGCTGAGGAACCTCGCTTGACATCAAGGTAAAAGGAACCAAAAAAGTCTGAAAGGAAAATTTTGACCAAGGCCTACGGCACAGTGTATCTGACATGGACTCTGTCGCCTTTGGCTAGAGCTACCAGATAGCCGCAGTTGGTGATTTTCACTTTTAGGGAGTAGAAAGCAACCTTTTAAATGTATTCTTTAAAAACTCATGTCTTTGGTTCCCTTCATTGTATTTTTGTCATTTTGGTGTCATTTTAAAGATAAAAATGTTTCATGTGTTTTTAAATTAGTATTGGATTTTTATTTTTTGTTGTGTTTTACTTATTTACTGTTTTGTTGATATTAAATGCTTTACACACCGGTCTCCTAAGTTAAGCCTGACCGCTCATGAGCCAAGCTACCAAGGGCTGCACAATGGTTAATTTATTGAGACCTTGACTCGACCTTATTCGTGATTGTGGTGCTTTTACTAAGAATATGTACCAACCTAACCTTACCAACAGCTACTTTCCAACACTGTCCCGATATGAACAATAAATGCTGTTATATAACTGTTAACTGTTTTTCAACACATTTTGCACTTTAATTACTTCCTCTTTATCACATTAAATCTGTTCAAAAGCAAAGCCAGTTAAAACCTAATCTTAACAAACCGGCGCATGGATTTAAAATACCAACTACCAACTAATCACCTGTTCTCCCTGGAAGGCAGGATAAATCAATTAAAACGTGTATCACAATCTAAATGACCAGCGCAATGAATAAAATAGCTTTGTTGCTTAAAAACATGTTTACAACTGGGCTGCAGTATTAAACAATACATGATCAAGGTCTTGGAAAATGATGACATTTCTATGCACAGTCCTCTTTCACAACTTTCAACATCCTCATTCATCACAGGAATATGGTCAGAAGTTTGGAATATTGAACTGGCTATTGAGGTAAACTCTTTACTGGTTTTGTTCCTTCATCAGCAATGCACAACAACAGAATCTGACACTGTAGCTTAGCTCTGTTAAAACTGCACATTGTTTTCACCAAAGAACCTCTTTAGCTACATGAAACCAATGGGAGCTATGACAGAGAAGTCAGGTATTGTTTACCAGCATTTGGTTTAACCTGTCCTATATTGTGAAACCTCATTAACAAGAACATCCCCACCCTTTAATCATTCCAGTCAAAACCACTGCATTGGAAATTTAGCAATTTTATTGTGCTGATCCAACACAAAAATTATTTTCTTCTATTGGTAGCGCAAATTATAAGCATTTTTAATCTAGTGTGGCTAAATTAACTTCACACGGCCGATTTTTCTCTTTCCTTGTTTTGTCATGTCAAATCACTGAGTTTGTCCTGAACTCAATGGTTTTTATATTTTGCTCACCAATCACACAATCACATAAGAAAAGTATTTAGTTCAGGCACTCACAAGACTTAAACACTTAGGGCCAGATGTAGGAAGGTAAAAATTTGCGAGTCGGAAATTGCGAGTCATTGCGACTCGCAATTTCCGACTCGCAAAATGGGATCCAACAAAAAAAAGTGACATCAATTTGCGACTCACAAATGATGTTGCATCGCAGATTGCGAGTCCGCTGTTAGCGAGGTCGCTTTTTGCGACCTCGCTAAAAGCGAACTCGCAATTTGCGAGTTGGGTGTCGCAAATTGCGACTGTGCCGCAAATTGCATGCAGGTGCAGCAAAACTGTTGGAAAAACACTTCCTGGCTCTTGCTGATGACATCAGAGCCAGGAAGACATCAAATACACCTGAGAGGAGGGAGGACCACACCCTTTTCACACTGCTGAGCAACTACCTGGAGGAACAGCTGCTACCATGGAAGACACAGGCAGTGCAGGAAGGAAGAGGAAATTCAAATTCTCAGAGAAGGAACTTGAGGTGCTGACAGAAGAATGCTGCCAGGACCATGACCAGCTTTTTGGAAAGGCAGCCCTCAGTGTCCCAGACACCAATAAGAGGAGGATCTGGCAGGAAATCCAGGAGGGGATCAATGCCATTGGGGTGAGCCACAGAAGCATTGAAGAAATCAAACAACGGTGGTACGACCTAATCTCCAGGACAAAGGAGAGGGTGGCAGAGCACCTCAGGGAGTTGAGGGGCACAGGAGGAGGCCCATCCACCATCCCACCACCCACAGCCATGGAGGAATTGGTGGAGCAGACCCTGGAGCCTGAGGCAGTGTCAGGAATGGGAGCACTGGACACGTCAGCGCAAGGGACATCCAAAAGTGATACCATGAAACATGCATGTACACCTATAAATGCTATACCCACACTCACCCAGTACACAGCAGCATGCACAACCAGACTAGCTCCATTCCAGACTAGCAACCACCAGAATGGTGCATTATGGGCAATGTAGTACAGTAGGCAGCATATAGGCAAATGTTTATTATGAGGCATACAACAGATGTTAGAGACTGACAGTGTGTTCCCTATGTCCCACAGGTCTCCCACAAGACACCCCCACCAGCCACACCATCCAGGGTGAAGACAGCAGGCCACAGGCAGGGCAGGAGGCTGCAGCAGCCAATACAGGTCCCAGCACAACACCATCACAGTCCCCTCCAGATAAAGAACTGGACATGGGGGAAAGAGACACGACACCTGGTCCCAGCCACACTGTGAGACAACAAGAGCCAGAAGCACCACTGCGTCGCAGACGCAGAGTCCAGGTCAGGCAGTGGCCCAGGAGGATCTTGGGGAGGCATCCATGTCTGCAGTTGAGGCATCCCTCCTATCTGGTCAGCGCCTGCAAACAAGGCAATTGAGAATTATTTCAGGGGCAATGCAGAGGATGGAACACAATTTCACACATGGCCTGGCAGAAGTGAACACACAGTTCACAAGATTGAATGACAATGTCAGTGACCTAACACAATCAATACGCCAACTCGTGACGGAACGGGTGGCTGAACACCACAGGCCTGTCACGACGGACCGTGAGCCTGCAGGTGGAACTGGGCTACTTTGCAAGGGATGTGGCGTGGGGACTGGGCCGCATTAGCTATGCTGTGGACATGTTGGAGGCCAGGCAGGTGGCAAGGGGCACGGGTGAGACCCCTCAGGACAGTGAGGGGGGGTCCACTATCAGCAGTGCATCTGCCACAGACACACATGTACTGCGGAGCGGCAGTGCACGTCAGGGGTCTGCTGACCCACCTGGCACGAGCCATGCTGGGCGAACCAGGAGGAGGTATTAGGCACAAACACTGCAGGACTCATGAGGCGCATGCAGTTAATGTGTCCTCATTAAGGGTGGATATGTGCAGCCCCTTACCGACAGTTCTGTTCTTTAGTTATTAGGTTCACTTATTAAAATGTTTTGTTTGATCCACCACACAACTGGGCTCTTTGTGTGTGACATTGGTAAGTGTGGTGTCTGTTGCCACGTACCTTCCAAAGTATTGGTTTGCAATATGGTTCCGTCTCTGTCTGCCTTAATTTGCAATGCTTCTATCCCCATGCTGGCGATGTGGTAGCTCTTGCTCATCATCCTCTGAATCAGGGTCTGCAGGGGTGAGATGTAGCCCACGTGTGGTGGCAATGTTGTGTAGGATTGCGCATGCGCCAACGATCTTGAATGCTGTTATTGGGGAATAATGGAGCGCACCTCCACTTCTGTGGAGGCATCGGAATCTTGCCTTTAACAGTCCAAAGGTCCTCTTTATGACATTTCTGGTCCGCCTATGAGCACTGTTATATCGCCTCTCATTCTCATTGCTGGGTGTTAGGTACGGTGTAAGTATCCATGGTCGTAGCGCATATGCACTGTCACCTGTTTGGCAAAAATTAACAATGTTAGCAGGGCATGGATGGTTTCTACAGTGACCTTTGTGTATGGCTTCAGGGTGTCTTCAGCAATACTTAATAGATATCCATCTCCAAACTCCCCACGTTCTAGGCATTGGTGTATCCCACTGTGCCTGAAAATGTAAGAGTCATGCGTACTCAATGGAAATTTGGCTACCATGTCAGTGATGACATAATGGGTGTCACATACCACCTGGATGTTCAGTGAGTGGGTACACTTCCGATTGCGGAACAGATATTCCAGATTTGCAGGAGAGTATATTTGTATATGTGTCCCGTCTACACACCCTATTACATGTGGGAAGTTGGCAATTCTATAGAATTCCAACTTGGTGCTGTTAATTTCTGCCTCATTCCTGGGTAGGTATATGTATCTGGACATGTTTGTGAGTATGGCATCTAGGAAACATCTGAAGAAACGTGAGAGTGCACTTTGGGATACCCCACCTGCCACAGCAATGACCCCCTGATAGCTACCCCAGGCCAAGAGGTGCAGTGCGCATAGCACTTGCACATGTGTGAGGATGGCGCTGCCGCGCACAGTCTGGCGTTGAAGCTGTGGATTGAGTAGATCAGTTAATTCTAAAATTGCTGCACTGCTCAGTCGATATTTGTCATAAATCTCCTCCTCAGTTTGTTGGAAAAGTGTCTGCCTGGTTCTGTATATGCTCTCCTGTCTCTGGCTCCTCCTCCTCCTCTGCTGTGCGGCGTGGACTCTCCTCCTCCTTGCTATCACATATATTTCAGCCATTTTGAGTAACCCAGATGCCTTCTGGGTCTCCTTTTATACTTTGGTTCTGGTTACTACCTGCTCAGACTTTGTGGTTATGTGGGTGTGCAAAATGGGCTTTTTGCGACTAGTCGCAATTTGCGAGTGGCTTTTTCATATGGTTAGCGACTCGCAAATTGCGTCTTCCTATTTGCGGGTCGCAAAATCAGGTCGGAATTTTTGCGAGTCAGTAATGGCTCGGATCGCAATTTGCACTACGGAAATGGGATTTTTGCATCCCATTTCCGATTTTGCGGGGTCGCAAATTGCGATTCGGGCCATCTGCGACTCGCAAATTTATGCTACATCTGGCCCTTACTTATTTAAAATAGTACCAGTATTTTTCATAAATCCAAGCAGTGGTCATCTCGTGCTTTGACTATACAATGATCATTAGTCTTTCTCAATCTCCTCAGGCCCCTTTGCAAACTGTTTGCAACTTGAATGCATGACTCATTCTGGGCGCAAGATAACTGACATCCTGATTCCAGTTTGTGAGAAATCAGGTTGTTGTTTGAGGGATTTGGGAGCCCTTCTTAACCATCAGCCACAATCTCTGTCAGGATGAACCGCAAAAGACACTAAGGGGGTCATTCCAACCCTGGCGGTCATCGACCGCCAGGGTGGATGACCACGGAAGCACCGCCAACAGGCTGGCGGTGCTTCCCTGCCCATTCTGACCGCGGCGGTAAAGCCGCGGTCAGAAAAGGGGATCCGGCGGTTTCCCGCCGGATTTCCCCTGTCTGGGCTGAATCTCCATGGCGGCATGGAGATTCCGACCCCCTTCCCGCCACCCTGTTTCTGGTGGTTTTTACCGCCAGGAACAGGATGGCGGGAACGGGTGTCGTGGGGCCCCCTAACAGGGCCCCAGCATGATTTTCACTGTCTGCTTAGCAGACAGTGAAAATCGCGACGGGTGCAACTGCACCCGTCGCACCCCTGCAACACCGCCGGCTCCATTCGGAGCCGGCTCCTATGTTGCAGGGCCTTTCCCGCTGGGCCGGCGGGCGCTCCTTTGGCGGGCGCCCGCCGGCCCAGCGGGAAAGCCAGAATGGCCTCAGCGGTCTTTTGACCACAGAGCGGCCAAATGGCGGTGACCGCATGGCGGGCGGCTACCGCCGCCCGCCGCGGTCAGAATGACCGCCTAAATCTGTGCTTAACCCTCTGGTAGCTGGGCACAAAATCACTCAGGCTTAACTTGAAGGGAATATAAAATATGTATGTAGCACAAAAGCAGCAAGAAAGTGAAAAAACAACACAAGAAAAATCCTACACCAATCTAGAAAAATAGAGTAAAATGTAATGCATTATTTGCCAGCGAAATGACAAAAGATCCAATCAGCAGAACCTGAGATAAGATATTTCAAAGATTTAGGGTAAGTATAGTGCCAAAAAGCACAAAGCAGCTCTCAGAGTTATCTGTTTGTGCGAGCCGAGTGAAAGTCACAAAGTCGGACCGACCGTATTGAAGCACAGGGCAGATACATGGACCAGGTTAATCCTGCTGAAAAAGTTTCTTTCTAAAGTCCAACACGATGACTACTGGACGATGACAACTGGAAGAGCAGGGAGTGGGTCATCGCTGTAGTGCTAGGAGCAGGCCGGGTGTCGCGGATGGTCCTAGCTCTAGCGCGAAGATACTGTCAGGTGTAGCAGGTGGTTCTTGCTGGAGACTTGACTATCACCGCAGGCTTCTTATGGATGCAGTGATGGTGCTCTATGCTCACACACTGATGACTCGAGGCATGGATATGGTGATTGGATGGGCAACGTATAGCTAGGAATGAATGTGTGTTCACCTTTATTTATCATCTAGTGAGAATGCATACAGCAGTCGACACGGCGCCTCTGAATCAGTCTCTAGCAATATCATCTTCAAAAATCGAGTTTTGTACTCACAAGGGGCAATGGCGTCTTAGAAAGTAGTATGAACAGTTTCTTAAAGACATTTATAAAGCATTAAAATTGTACAGCATCAAGGCGCATACAAGGTGAAAGGAAGTGCCTTATGAATAAACGCACCGATCTGGTGAAATTGACTACGATCGAGAGCTCAAATCCCTGGAGCAAAATAAGAATCAGAAAGGATCTGATGTGAGGTCAAGCACTTACATGAATACCAGAGACCTCGCATTAAAACTATCCAGAGCCCCGAGAAGAGACAGTGAAATGGAGAGACTGCCAATGTCAGTATACCAAGAAGTTACCGCAATTTAATCAAAAACAAATTAAGAAAAACATACAATGTTCTGTGGATTAAGGTGACTCTACATAAAGTGAAGACCTTTCTGATTTTTTTTTTTGAAATTCTAATTGCAGGATATTCTGGCATTTGTAGTGCTGTGCACGCCAATACCACTAACATTGCTTCATATAAATCTCTACGCATTCATTATGCATTGTATTTTAGTAGTTCATCTATTTAAATACACTATATTTCCTCTTCTACTTTAGATCCCAGGTCTCCCATAATTTGCTATGAATAGAGAGTAATTGCATGATTATGATTTATTGTAGTTAAACACACAGCAGCGTGCTCTTTGGGGGTTACTTACATATGTTGCTCATATTAACATTTTGAATATTCTGGCCAGACAATTTGAATCTGTGTGCTGTCAAACTTTTTGCCAGATGCATTTTTAAACGTGTTCTTTCTTTTTAACCTACTTGCAGTGTTCAAATAATTTGAGCCCAATCTGTTTATAGTTTCATTGCGAGGATCAGAGAAAAGGAAATTAATAAATGGTTTGGGCAGCTTGTACTGGTCCGAATTTTGGAAGAAAATATCCTCATGTACAATGATTCTAAAGAATAAATCTAGAAGGAGCCTTTGGATAAATTAACAATCTTGGTGACTAACGAAATGTTGAAGTTGGCATTGGCTGATGTGGGCCAATTCAGGGTGTACTCACCAATTATCTTCTCTCGCTGACAAGTCCTCTCCGTCTGTATTGGAAACCCATGTAGAGTATACCTCTGTTCTTCCCTCTTTTCCAGTTACAGTGGAACATCCTCACTGTTATGTCATTCATCTCCAATACAACTGTATATAATAATTAGGGAAGAGATCACTGAGGGTGGAAAAGGATTAAATGATGAAGGGTTGAATAGCCCTGAGTCAATTCGCAGAGAGTGGAAAAGGTAGAGGCCATATGATGCAGGACAGAGCTCTAACAGTAGCGGTTCTGGCTCACATTGTATGGTTGTGTTATGTTTTTGGTGGCATGGTGTAATACAATTTTTCCATTTATATTAGGGTTCTACTGCCCTAGGAAGCCCAAGTCATTAAACACCGTCATCCATGGAGTGGGATATTCACCTCCTCGTATGGCCTTTGTAAGATTATGACAACCCCATTGTATTTAACATTTGATTTAGAAACTGAAGGCAGCTCATGCTTTCTGAGTTTTAACTCCACAAGAAGTGTGAGGTCTAGATTTCTGTGCAGTATGAAGATGTTGTATTTTACACTTTCAGCTACCAAGCAAGCCAGGGACCCAAGAGAGCTCCTCACTCAAGTGGAACAATACTTTTATGTGGACCATATGACACAAGTGGCAAGCACTCTAAGGCATGAACAGTTTGAAACTGTCACTGGAGGCTGACAGTAGGGTCATGTAAGAGGCTGTGACATTTAGCTTCTAGCTGCTAGCAATTTGATTGACCATCCAGCTCTTGTGTGGTGTAAATATTAACTTAACATTTTTATCATCTTATTATTGTGCAATTGTTTGACAATACAGTTAGAAGAAGGGGCTAAATAAAGTAAAACTTAGATCTCTAATTATATTAGCCCTTAAAATGTGCCTACATAAAATAGTAAATAATAACTTCCCCAGCCCTTTCCCTAAGAAACAGCTTGTTGAAATCAACCTAAACTGCCCTTGCAGGGACAACTTTTCACGTGGTAGTCCAGGAGGAAGGAAAGGGCAGCACATACATGTAGAGGACACATGAAGTAGGTGCACCAAAGACAAGTCTGTCTATCCCTATCCACATCTAACTGGACCAGGGGACAGGGCCGTTCCTATTTTCTTCACTATTTGGACTTTGACCCTCACAATTTAAAACAGGTCAGTCCTTCCCTTGATCGAAAAGTTGCTGGGATCAAGTGAAAAGCTGTTTTACATAGAAACCCCACCATGGAGTATTCTCTGGTCCCTTCCCACATATTTCTCCTATGTCCAGCTCTCACCACTGGTTTGCCCCCTTGCAATTCCTATTATTCCCTACACATGGCTCTTCTCAATACCAGGTCAATGAATAAACACAATAGTGAAATATACAACTTGCTGGAGGAGAACTCATTAGACATACCCTTTCTTACAAAAATCTGGTTGGAGAAGTCATTTAAACTAGATATTTTGGATGTATTTCAATCCTATCTATCTATCTATCTATCTATCTATCTATCTATCTATCTATCTATCTATCTATCTATCAATCTATCTATATGTGTGTGTGTGTGTGTATATATGTATATATATATAGAGAGAGATATATAGATATATAGATATATATATATATTTATTTTTTTAACAGCAATAGATGCTCTCACACCCACTGCACCCTTAACTCAGATGTTCCTTAAGTTGACATTATGATGGTAAAAATTGCATTTTCCTCTTGCTACCTAGTGTGCATGGTCATAAATAGGACTCTGCACTGCATTCTCAACTATACGGTCTCCTTCTTTGAATTAATATGTGGGCTTGGCACCTCTTGATCATTGGGGATTTCAAGGACAACGGGTTCTTTGCCTTCACGTCTTCTTTATCTTTCACTCAACAGGTGCAGTTACCCGCCCATGCTAAGGGGCATATTTTGGATTTATTATGGTCATACAAACACCTATCAAGAAGGTGTTGGCCCTCTAACTCATTAAATTTGAGGCATTTCTGAGGACCTGCAGTGCATTGAGTAATGCGTGCCTGGGCACCTTCCGCAACCTGAGCAAGGTGATTCTCCAGGAAAATGCTAACAACCTGAGCAAAACCTGCCCAGTCCCCATCACCTTTGATGTATTGGTTCCAGACATTAACAAAAAAGGGGCTTTGTTGTGGACAGGATGGGCCATCCTAGCAGGATGACTGGGAAGGGGGTGTAAACAGTCTTACTTACACTTCAAAGGGCTTAGCCTCCTACATACAGCAAGGGATCTGACAGCAGGCGTGTCCTTCTTTTGCCACCTACAGACAGTTTGCAGCATTGACAGGGTAAGGGAAAAACTTTCCAGACTCAGATGTGGAGTAGGACACAGAGCCCCCTGATACAAAGGCTGGGACCAGGTATAAACATTTGACATACAGAGCCACTCATCAGAACAATCCTGGGCCTGCAGAAGTTCCAAATAAATTACCGTCCTGCTGTAGGAGGAGTGCTTTGCTGTGAAAACAAATGCCTTGTTGTCTGAGAACGATGATTGGGCTTGATTGCCTTCACCATAGGCTACCCAGAGTGACAACAAGGGTCTGTTGGTAGACCTCATCCCAAGAAGTGCCCTCCCATGTCAGGGATCTTTGGCTGGCATTAGAGGCAGCTCCTCCTAAAAAAAAAGTGAAAATCCTGAACTTTGGGCTCCTTGCGACTGGGGGCGGGCCCAATCGTGGCAAGACTCTGCGACCCTTGATGACTGACAACCTGAAGCTCTTGTGAGACCTGGTTTTTGCACTTATTTAAAAATGTCTAAAATGCTGTTGAATTCAGTTATGAAAATAGAATAAACATGTTTTACTATAATATATAAATTTATATTTTTGTGTATATTTATATGATGTAGTTTTATTTATTACAAATGCATTAAACAATATTTTTTTAATGATAATTTTATTATGTTTATTATTGGAATAAGTTCTGTTTTTGTGAATATATATTGTAACAAGTGCTCATTTTAATGTAGTAAAGAATATTTTTATATTTGTTTTTAAAACATGTTTCATTTTTTTTTTTACTTTTATGACTTTTACTTTTGGAATATGAATTTGTTTTGTTAAGTTTCAAAGTTGGAATGTTATTAAATATTGATAAAAATGTATTACTTAGTAATAGTAATAAACATGTTATTTTATGTGTTAATGTAAATTTTTAAAGATTAAATAAGATTTTAGTTTGGGTTATTGTACATTTTAAGAAATTGTTAGTATATTTTAGTGATCAAACATTATGGACCTCATTTGAGTCTGGCAGTCTTGAGACTGCCAGACTCACAGTAGTGGTTGGACTGCCGAAACTGCCAGATTGCCACCAGCCGGCTGCCTGGCAGTCCCTGTGGTTGTAATTCGCCAAGGAAGATCTGCCATCCGTATTACGAGTCCCCATACCTCCAGCCTTTTAAAGGCTGGTTGAATGGGTCCGTCAAGGGCCCCCTGAGGGCCCCATCACGCATTCCACTGCCTGAATTACGGGCAGTGGAATGCACGATGGGTGCTGCTGCACCTGCCGCTCCGCCACATTGCCGCCGTCTCGATTACGAGCTGGCTGCAATGTTAAGGCCCTGTTCACCGCAGGGCCGGCAGCCGGCCCTGCGATGTACTATAAAATAGGGCCAGCGGTGTTTGGACCGCACAGGCGATCTCTTGGCGGTTTGAGTTTGCCAGGCAGCCCACGCCGCCCGCCAAACTCACAATGAGGGCCTACGTGTGAGTATGGAGTATTGTTTGTGTACATAAAATTTTAGTGTTCAACAACTTTAGATTGTAGTGGAAATAGTAAATCTCACCCCTTTAGAGTTCAACACTACTATCATTTAATTTTTACTTTACAATTTTTTACATTTTTGGCAACATTTTTACATTTTGCATGTATAATATTATTTTACTGTTTTAAAAACATGTATTTAACATTTTTACATACTTTCTCATTCATTTTTATGGGAGATAGTATGTTTTCTATTTAAGTTAGCAGCCGTTTTTTACTGCCACCTTCTCTTTTGTAGTTCATTTGTCTAATTTTTGTCATAGTAAAGTGCTGCCGTTCATCAGAACAACTAAGCCCTTTATAAAGTGTTTTTAGGATTATGAGGATTGGGGATATAGAGAAGAGGTCTCAAGGTTAATATATTGTTGTTTGTGGAGTTTTTGTATATTTAGTTGTATTCATTTAACTGTTTTTCACGAGTGTGTTCGTTTGGGTTTTCGTACACTGTTTAGCAATGTATTGATATGTTATGTTATATTGTGTTATGTTACTTGCTTTTGATGGTTACATGTAATATGTATGTACTTTTGGGAATATAATGTTTTTGTGGATGGGTTTTCTGTTTGACTTTACAGGTTTTCAATACAAACGTGTCATGTGGGCATTTGGATTTACTGGTTTTTTTATAGGAAATCTCTTTTGGTTTATCATAAACCAATATTTTTTACTTTGATGTCCTTTTTTGAGTTTCCTGGAGCGTTTCTCTTTTCAAACATTTTTACAAGTTTTTGAGGTTCCTAGATACTTTGTATTGCTTTGATGAATCTTTATTTGATTGGGATTTTTGTGCTTTTTTCGAGGGCTTTTTGGAAAAATTATTTTTCCTGCTTTTGGTGGTTTATACTTTTTGACTACGTGGGTCAAATCAAATCAAATCAAATCAAGCTTATTTCAGCAGCAAGTGTCATAAAAGCACAACATATGCACACATAAAACCAATGATTCGTCATACAACAAATAAAAACTATAATAAAAGCATTGCGATAATAAATTCGACCATGGCCAGAAACCAAGGCATAAAATTTACGCACAAAAATTATGCTATATGCTGATCTAAAAAAGAGCAGTGAGAACTTTACCAGATAAATTAAGGACTCATAGTGAAATGTAATACTCCTACCCTACATAAAGATTTGGCACTTAATAAAATACAAATATGTAGACGAGAAACTAAAATAAGAAGTGCTAAATGTTAATGAAGAGACACATTCTAGATCATTTAGCAAAATAATTGCATTAGCACTTAAAGATCTTGCTCTAATGTGCCAAATTGCTAATAAAACCTTTGCCACAGCACACACCATGGGCCCATCAGTACTTGTTCTACAGATCCTAAGGGCCAAGTGACGATCCCTGATGCCCAAGGTATTGCAGAGCAGACATCCAACAGGCCCTCTGCTTGTTATA
This sequence comes from Pleurodeles waltl, assembly GCF_031143425.1. Lineage (NCBI taxonomy): Eukaryota > Metazoa > Chordata > Amphibia > Caudata > Salamandridae > Pleurodeles > Pleurodeles waltl. The sequence continues at coordinate 171,111,368 of NC_090446.1, read as the reverse complement.
TGCAGGACAATGGAAGAAGACATGACTGATGTTTTATTTAGTCTGACATCCCATCGGGCAAGAGTCTGTTTGGCTGGCAGTTTGCTTCCATTTAGAGGTAAAGTCACATAACGGTAAGGATCCAATTCTGAATCTAATGTAAAGTGCACTTGCAAAGGGTGAAAAATAATATTTAAATAATGCTTGGATTCACAGTGACACTTAAATAGTAAAAAACTGTCCCTCAAACTACCAGATGGAACTGATGCTGGCACTGCCATTTGCACACTTGCCCCGTATGCATCCTTCAGACTCTGTGAGGCATTCTTTGGGAGGTGCAAAGGATCTAACCAGTAGGAACCCAACCCAAGTTTAAAAAAGCACCTTTTTACATAATTACAACACAGGTTTTTTCGACTTGAGGGACACCAGAAGCGCTCTTAGCCATATCATCAATGGTCTAAGGTATCTGTGGACCAGATCTGGATCCAATACTGCAATGGCCTCAGGGCAGCCCAGTCTGCAACAGAAAGCAGATTCAAATCCATTCAAATAGGCAACGTAGGTGAATTGAAGGGAATCTTTCACAGGGCCTGAGGAAAGGATTTCTCTACTCCTTCTATATTATGCAATTTGCCATGGCCCCATAACTCAGCACCATACAAAGTCTCCCCTCTCGCTTGGCCTTTCTAAATTTCTAAAAACGAGGTGATCTAGCAGCAAATCTCAAGATGCCCCTGTCTTTTGTTTAAGGGACATGGTACATTTTATCAGCTGGGCTGTCCGTTTGTGGGAGTCCTCTAATCTGACTTCTAGATAGTCGAAGTATATTACATGCTCAAGAATCTCACCATCTAGCACAATGCTTTTCTTTGCTCTATGCTTTTGGTCACCAAAAAACATATATTTGCTGTTGGTGCTATTTATTTGAAGACCATGATCGCTACAAAACCCTGAAAATTTCTCAAAAAGCCTGGATAGTCCAGAGGCAGTTTGAGGTAATAGTGAAGTGTCATCAGCAAACAATAATCATGGTGTCTTGGTCCCACCCAGTTTAGGGGCATCGTTGTAGCAATCATATAAATAGGGGATGCAGGCATTTATAAAATGTAAAAAAAAGAGTAGGGGCTAACACACAGCCCTGTCTAACGCCTTTCTGTATGAGAAAGTCTTCCGATAGTTCTCCGTCTTTTCCCCACCTTACTTTACCAAAACTCTCTGAATACAGTTCCCTGATCAGATTTAACAGAGGCCCAGGAACTCCATATTTACCCAAGATCTCCCATGATTTAAGCCGAGGGACCAAATCAAAAACAGTAAGTCATATTTTATTTATTTGTTTAAGTGGGAAATGTTAAATTGTATTATTTATGTCAGTATTATATGAGTTTTATTTGGAAATGTGTATTTTATGTGTTCTAACTATTTTATGTAATAGATTGAGTTTGTTCTTTGAGCTGTTTGGTAGGTGAGGTTCAGATTTTTATCAAAAATAATGTATATATTATTTCATTATATCTTATTTAAGATTGGAATTTGTTAAATGTTTTGATCAATGTAATACAATAGTATCATTATTTATATAAAAATGGTTTGTCATGTTGGTTAAGATTATGTTATACTTTTTTGGGAGTTTTGTAGGTTAGCATATGTTTCATAATATACTTTTGGCTATTATTTCTAAGTAATCCACTTCTATGTTGTTTATGAATAGTTTTACTTTACATTTTAGCACTTGGTATATTATTTTGCTTTGTTTGGTAAGTTTAGGTGCCATTTGGGTTACAGATTACTTCCTTCACATTTGTTGGTAGCTTTCCTATTTTTGTAATGTTTCCATATATTTATGGAGAGTAGGTTTGGCTCTGCCTAGTGGGAATTGGAAAGCATTATGCCATCCTTCCACCGTGTTGTTTGTTTTGGCTTCCTGTACTAAGGTGCTGTCATAGACATTCCACCATGGTATTCGGGTTGGTGTCTGTGTCAGGGGTGTTGCAGTCTGCCAACACAGGTATCTTCCATCAAATCCATTGGGGGCTTAGGTTGTGTTTGTTTTGCTGGTAGAATGGGCTTCTCTTAGTAAACTGTAGTGGTTAGCTACCTCTGTGACAGTGATATTGGTTAGTGCTATAATTTTGTTTATCTCAAAGCCAAATTGACTGTTTGCAGCATATCCTACACTTGGTCCAGGTTGTTGAAGAGGTCACTTCAAAAAGAGGGGGGACAGGGAGATTACTGGTCCAGTGTACAGACTCCCAACATAACCTGAATAAATCGAAAAGTACACTGTTCCTACAGAAGAAAGAAACATAAACAAGACACAGGGGAACTCTAATATCAGGAGCAAAGAGAGCCCTCACACATCCATTAGGATGTCAAGCTTCATCACAGGGCAAGCTCCTCGTCAGACCGGCGCTGCAATGTCTGACGGGCACCCCTTATAAAAATGGGGGCTCTTAACCAGAGTTCTTAAATTTAAGTTACGCCGGAGATAAATCCAATTAGTAGATATAGTGAGGAGAGGGAATAGACAAAGGATAAAAATAGCTCTAAACCCCAACCATCAAAATTTAATGAATCTGGGACAGGTTTAGGCTAAGATTAAAAATGACGAGAGTGTTTATAGAGATAATGCTCATACGCACTCTCACATAATGTGATGGGGGAAAAAAAGATACTATCCTAGCCCCTCTATTCTTAGGTCAACATGTTTCGCGTCTCTATGGTCACAAGGATCCAGTGATGCTTCATCAGGACCAATCGATAGATAAATGCAACTTCTCTTCTAGGTGTTCTATGCACTCTAACAGGGTTCAGGTATGTAAACGTATTATGGTCACTTACTCTTGTCCACTGCACGTCTGGTCAGTTTATTCAAAAAAAGTCACCCAGTGAAATGTAAGTGAGAGCAATCATATATATGCTATATACAAAAGTCCTACTCGGTATCTATACAGCATTATAATCAGGTGCTCTTAAAACAATTTGTGCAAAATGGAGAAAAAAATTGGTATAAGCTTACCATCCCAATTAGAGATTATGGCGCCCTAGGAAAACACGGGCCCATCACCAGGTACGCAGTACTGAACAAATCATATTAAAATACAGAGAAAAATGGATGAAAGGTAACAGCAATGTTAGCAGACAATCATATAATTTCCATGCTAATAGTCAAAAAAACACTAGAGTAGTACTGGAACGTTTTAAATTCAAAGTATTAGCTATACTCCAAATGGTCTAGATGTTAATATTGAACCAGATGCATACATCATAGTGTGGCACCATCATCACCTCAGTGATCACAAACCCTCATCACTTATGGGGAATGCTATGCATATGAAAATCAAGTCACCCATCCAACTGATGAGTGTAAATGTCCTAGTAACTTCCCTCATACAACGTGGAAAAAAAAGGGGGGGAAAGCCAATAATAGCCAATCACCTATCATCACGTATACACAACTTAACAAAACCACAGCTATCAGTGCCCCCGTTATGGCAACATTGTGGTAACAAGCCTGTTACCGGTGTAAAAACTAATCATATTGAAGGCACTTACTTGCGGCGCTCCCGAGTATGTGCGAGGACCTACCCCGACACTGTGTTCCTGCAAGTAGCAGTAGAACGCATCAGTAGTGTATATGTAGGCGGAGGTGAATGCCGGATGTCTGATGCGGGACCCGGAAGTAGTTCCAAAGCCCCAATAGGTAGGTTGAAGAGGTCGCCATATGCTTTGATTAAAATGATAGTAACAGCCTTGTGTGGCTGAATGGTGTACATTTTTTTAATGGTTTGAATCATGGTATATTCAATGTCTTTGATTTTTTTGTGTAGTAATTATTTGTTTTATGTTTATTGTGGTTTAAGAGATTGTAGTAAGTGCTACTTTGTTTTTTGATAATAGGTTTCAGAACTAACCTGAGTGCCAAGAAGTCCACAAGAGCTGAAGATGACACGAATGTCACTCTGCTACTACTGGGGGCAGAATCCATTCTCGATTCTGTACCTAAAAGGGGGAGGCGAAGGGACAAAAATGAAGATACTGCCTCAGTAATGAAGGTACAATTCTTTGTTATTCTATTTCTTGACTCCCTCTCAGATGAGTTCTTTGCTTAGAATTGGAAAGGCAAATTGATATTCTGCACCTGTAGTTGATGCAAGAAACAACCTTACATGAACACAAGCAATTACTGAATAAACAGACTTATAACTAATATTATGGTAAATTTCTATCTCTTCTAAATGCTTCCACACTTTACCTATATGCTTCTGAGGTTTAGCTGCTCTCTTGTCACAATGTCTCTGAGTAGACCTTACATATATACATATATTTTTCCTATAAGGCTATTTGTACTCTTCTATTTCCTTACAAGTAGAAGCCATATCAAGGTGCTTTGAAATTTCTCAGATCAATCTGAATTGTTCAAAGTCTTTGGTCTGAGATTTCAGTTCTTATATCTATATATTCTTATAGGGCAACTTGCAATCTTCTATTTCCTTACAAGTAGAAGCTGTTTCAAGATCATTTGACATTTTCCAGATCACTCTTAAATTTCCAAAGTGTTTCTGATTACTCTCTTCTTCTCATAAGGACTCACTTTTCGAGAATACTGAATCATGCCTATAGTGTTTACTAATATTCCAATGTTGCTGAGTCAGAAATATTGTTTCACAATCATCGGTGGAAGAGTAGTATTCTAAATTGATAGTTCAAAAATGAGGATGTAGCTCACTACATCATCAGTGTGACAACCTGCAGTCACGCCCCATAACCACGCAATACAGCGCACGGCCTTTGGTTGCGCGTGGCGAGATTGGCCGCAAGGCTCTTCAGTCCACCCACTATAACCACCCATCTCTGTGCCACGCATGGCAGGGGTTGGCCGCAGGGCCTGGCCTGCGTCCAGACCTTGCAGCCAACCCCCTATAACCACCCACACAGTTTTTTCTAGAATTTGATGAATTATATACTTAGAGTGAATTATTTTTGGACAAATTGAAAATAAAAATGCATTTGTCAAGTAAAAAGAGTGTGATCATATTTTGGTATATACGTAAATATTTGACTATGAAAAGTAATTAAAGCTGGAATGTGACTACTGACACACCTAGACTGGAATCCACAACCTTCAGGGTTAGTGCCTGAGACCTTAACCTCTACATCATAGGTGACTCTTTGATATTCCGTTTCCAGACATAGATATGACATTCAACCCAAAGATTTTGATGGCAAAAAGATGTAAATGTTCCATCATTAGGAGCATTTAACAGTCAAAACACCGGTAAATAAACAGGAACACAGCCATGAGATACCAGGAGGAACCTTCAACCTACTGAGTGACAGTCCAAGATCTTTACCAGTTTCAAAGACGTGAGTCTGGTCTGCTGTGCATCGACCCTAACACTAACATTTGAACAAAACATCTTGTTTGTGTGCCGACGTGAAGTCAATATAAGGAGAGGCTATTGTTATTACAATTACCTCAAAGGGGCACACAAGTAAGATGCCTGGTACCAGGAGAGGACCACGGGGGAAGCCTGAAGGCCTCCACGGTCCTAGCCTCCTCCCAATGACCTGCAGAGCAGGCATTGCTGCCACAAGTAGGGAGCTGCTTTACATAGCAGCTCCCTGCTTGCGGGAGCAATGTTTTCAGCTCTTTGCCTGCATGCATATTTGTGTACAGGGAAACAGGTGAAAACTCCACTTTCTTCAAGCGGGAACTGTTTGACAGCTCCAGCTTGCAGAAAGTGGGGTTATATTTGTTTTTGTTTGATGGGAGCTGCCAGCTTTCACCAAACAAAAACGAACAACTACCTCTGATGGTGGGCACCTTGGGAGGTAGTGGGAGCCAGCCCTGGGGAGGTGGGGGTTCCCAAGGCCATCTATAGCTCCACAAAGGAGGTCACATGTCTCCCCTCCATCTTTGAATTTAGGCCCAGAGAAGTGGTGGTTCCGGGGCCAGGGGTCCTTGACAGACCCACTTCTAATATGTCATTGTAGCCCCAGTGAGGTGGCTGTCTCTGGGGCTTCATAGGACCCCTCTATTTTTTTTTTTCTGATGCTGACCCAAGAAGGTGATGGTCCCGATTGCATGGAGTGGCCTCAGGACCCCGCACATTACATTTTTATGTTGCCTTGGGGGGATGGTGGTGCCCGGGCCTTGGGGGGCCACGCACCCCTTGCATTTATTTAGGTTAATTTGCCTTGTGAAGTGACAGTCTCTGGGGCTGTGGGAGGTGTCCCATGTGGGCACCCCCACATTTATTAAAATACATCATCCCCGGAGAGGTGGCAGCCCCAGGTCTGCAGAGAGGGGTGGGGGAGTGAAGGCCCCTTGCATTTATTTCAGTTCATTTGCCCCGGGGAGGTGGTGATCCTGGGACATCAGGGGGCTGCGTGGCCCCACCTCTTTGATTTAACAACTTTTGCCCTGGGTTGGTGGCAGTTCCCATTGATCAGATAGGCCCAGTGGGCCCGCCCGCATACATAATATGGAGGGCCCCGGGAGAGGTGTCAGACCCTGGGGCTTTCACAAGCCCTGGGGGGGGGGGGTGCTATGCCCCGGGAACTGGCCCACCCAGGGACAAAATAAAAGAAAGCGCAGGAGATGAGTATAACGTATGCAAGGGAATCGTTCTCCCAGAAAGGAGGCCCTTAGGAACAGCTCAGTGAGATCTACAAGATTTGACTGAGTCATTCTAGCCTAATTTTTTAGCTCCTGCTCAAGCGTTAAAGTGATGCTAATGCTTTGTTTTATGGGTCACATTTTTTATGCTAATCCAGCAAAGCACCACAACTGTGTCAGAAATTTTGATGCAGCTGTTCTAACGAGACACTTTGGTGCACTATATTTTAAATACAGCATTACCATGGTGTCATTAAGGGCGCGCAGGGCAAGCAAACTGGTGCAGTGTGAATGGTGTACCAGTTTCTGTAAAAGAGGCCCCTAGTGCTTACAGCCAGACCTTTTGTAGGTACAATGCAGGGCTGGATTTCTTTATTTTTTGCTTCTCAAACTACCAGTACTGTATTATCTCTAAAACTGAAGTTGGACACAACATTTAGGGCTACTGAAATTATGCAGCAACATACGACCAAATTATGCTGCAGTGCTCACCAGAGTATGCATGACAAAAACAATTATGAGGAGTAGTGCTGCACATTCCGTGGTTCCGTTATCTCACTATTTTTGACAAAACAGCTCTCAGTGCTTCCCAACCTGTTGACTTCTGTGGACTCCCGCTTTATCGTTACTGGAACTCTGAGACCCCCACTGAATCATAATTGGAATCCAGGGCCCCCCACTGAGTCATTACTGAAAGTTGGGGACCTGATCTGTTAATATTATTTCATTTTCTAATCAGTCGCAGACCCCCTGAGGAGGTTTTGTGGACCCCCAGGGGTCCCTGGACCACAGGTTGGGAATCACTATTGTAGAAAATACAAAGCTCCCCTAAGAAAGAGAACTACATAAATGCAAAAGACCATATTGGCAGTTATTCACCTACACATTAAGTTTTTCCTTGCATGTTAACACCGGAACACAACTTTATTAAAACTGTGCTATACAACTCCCAGTCAGTGTAAAACATACAGGCTCAGATTTAAGAAGGCCTAACGCCTCCTTGCGCCACATTAGCAACATTTTTTTAAGCTAATGTGGCCCAATGAGGCCAAAATCGTGAGGCATATTTACAAAGTGGCGCAATGCATACATTGCACCACTTTGTAACCCCTTGTTCCACATTATGCCTGCGTCAGGCTTAATGCATGCAAGGGGGGTGTTCGCCCGTTAGGGGGACTGCAAAAATGGTGCACTGTGTCATTTTTTGCAGCTACTTTTAACGCCTGCACAGAGCAGGCATTAAAAGAGGGCACTTCATTGCTTTTAACGGGCCCCTATGTACTGTGCTGGAGTAGCGCCAAAATGTTGTCGCTGATCCTACCCAGCACATCAATAGCGTCAAAGATTTCAATGCTATTGCTCCTACCATTCGCCATGGTGCACCGTATATTAAATACAGCGCACACATGGTGGAAGTAAGGGGCCGCTAAGGGACATTAGATGCAGTGCCACTTTTTTTAAATCCGGCCCACAGTGTTACTCTCAAAGAAAGCAAGCCTACATTTACACACTTGTAATATTAGGTATTCATTCTTATTTTCTGTGTCTTAGATATATTTTAGCTCTGCGAATGAGGTACAGGTTTACTCTGTTCCCTTCTGGATCTGGAAGCTCGTTTTTCCACTAAGAACCTGACAGCAGGGCACATATGTAGATTAGATAAATATTGTGTGCGTTTTTTGCTATGAGTGAAAATGTGTGGGATTGTCACAAGTTCTGAGCGCACTCTTCAAATAACTATTGCTTACACTAATTAATATAGTTTAACATGAACTGGCACAAATAAATCAAAATATTTTTATGATCAGGAATGCACTATTCTTCCATCCTGTTTAAATTACATTTAAATATGAAAGATTTTCTTTTCGTGTTGCAGACAAAAGCCCTTCTTCAGCTCTTCAATTGGGGGCAACATTTTCACTTTTAGTGAAGCTCGTAAGTTCCTGATTATAGGTACTCAGCTAGTTTCTGTAAAGTTTTTGCTACTGTGTCGAACCGCTCTGACATGTTTATTTTGATAACTTTTGATCTGTTTGAGAAGAAACTGTTTTTGTTGAAATCTACAGTTTGTACAACAGCCCGTGGATCATGTGACGAGTGTGACAAATCAGCAATTAAATGGAAAACTCCCTTGTCATACATTTGCATAGTTCATATGGCTCTGAAAATATTTATTGATTATTGTACCAGTGCTACATTGCATAAGGATTTAATGCAGTCTTGCATAGTCAAAAAATGTATCTTGATCATGTAAGGTGGAAATGTCTAAAGAAGTTTTAAACCGTGTCACGGGTACTTTAATTATTATTATTACTTGGATTTCAGGCATCCAAACGAATTTAACAAACCACGAATTCCTTACTAATTTTGTACCGATAAACATGCCTATATATGTATAATAATAGTGTGTAATATGCAAGGCACATGGGCAATGCAGTTTTGCATCCATGGAAAAATCTATATATATTATATGAAAACACGCAGTTGTGACATAATCCTTGATCTTCTGAAAAATTTATTTTTTTCTCTACTCAAATGGATCAAGCACCGCATCAAATAACGCATTAAAAAAATGCCCTTTAAATGCAAAAAAAAAAAAATAGTTTAACTTTTATGTGCAAATTGCTCCTGTCACGTTAAGAGAAAGGAACAAGAATAAAAACAAGCTTTGGCGAATCCGTTAAGCCTAGAATTAGTTTATTCATTATTTATTGCAAACATTTGTAATAAACTTTAAAAGTAAAATAGTTAAAAAAAAGAACTAAAAAGTACAGATGATATGCATCTGTGCAAAGAAAAAAAAAATCTAACTGAAAAAATAACCTTTTTTTTTTTTTTTTTTAAACGAGAACTGAAAGCGGAGACTGGATTTAGGTGGACTGCGTTCTAGGTGGATGTGCACATGTGCAAGAACAAAATGCTGTCACTCACAGTGAAGTGAGCTGTGGTATCCTCTATGTGGGTGCCCTGGCACAGGTGGCACCAGCGTAAGAAGTGAGAGAATGGAAGAATGTTGGGAGAGTGGAATGTGGGAGGCGTTGGTGAGAGAAGCCGTTTGGAGACAGAGAGAGCCCACATGAAGAGATAAGGACGTGGTTGGTGTAGGACTTGTTATATAACTTATTTTGGAATAAACTTACTCTTCTTTGAACCTCCGCAAGTGTCTTCTCACCTTCGTTATCGCTCCGCTGACCTTCTTACATGAGCCAATGGCTGACGTTGGCTGCCCCAGTGTGCCATCGCATGCTGTGGTGAGTGGAAAAAAATGTGAATGGCACTTAAAAGGACCAAAATAGAAATGACCAAAGCTCCCATATGAATATATTGTACTTTCATTATGAATTAGTTTGAAAACATGAGGCTGGCGAGACATCGACATCTATAGTGTGACTCAAGACCTAAAAAGTAGGAATTATTCAAACGAAAACGCAGGGTTGAAAGTCTTGTGTGCCTTGCAGGCTTCCATCACTGCATGCAGCCATTAACAGTGAGTTACAAATGAATCCTGCCTCCTTCCGATTAATTAGTTGTTAACAAGCAGAGGACTTTGTATTAAATGTATCGAACCTGAGAACTTTGTATTAAAGGTATCCATCCTGAAAAAATTCAATGTATTTCTTACACACCATATGTGTTCAATCTTTGGGTCCCGCAAACAGCTTGCTCTATTTTCACTAATAAAATACGGTACAGTTTTAGTAAAATATGTTTAAGATTTTGCATGCGTACTAGGTGCCCCAAAACTGCATAACTTTTATCCACGGCGTTGTTATAAAGTTTTCTGATGGCGTTGCTCGCTTTGTCGGTCAGCGTCACTTCGTAATATTAAACTCTCATTATACATAAATTCCGCCACCTATTCTACAAAGTGCTCTGTGATAGGCTTTTGTCACTTTCTTTTAATTCCTTCATCTATTAAACAGCTCAGCTCTTGTAAAACTGAGTGGAAACCTTCCTTGAGTTCGGAGAAAATGTTTTTTATTTCCGTTCCCCAGAAGAGGCTGAAGCAGCAATCTTGATTTAAACTCTGTCTGTTATTGGAAAATAAACAACTATAAAGAACGAGGAATCGCATTGATGAGTCCAGTCAAAACATCCTATTGGACAGCCTAATGCCCGTCTAAGCAAAAGCAGATGTTATTGGCTCGCCTGCCACTAATTAGTGGACTACACAAGAGTAACTATAACCTCAGGAAACTGAACATGTTGGGGGAGGGAGGTTTGCGCCAAATGTTATAACGGTGCAGCATCTGAAAGCTAAGTGTAATTTCTACTGGTGTAGCAAAGAGGCAACCGAAGCCTAACGCATGATTAGTTAAAAATGCAGGAAGGAGCCCGCTCCCCACTTACACGAATTAACCCAGGGAACGAGCCTCGACATCAAACAGAGCAGTCATTTCTCTTTTTTCATTTTTCGGATGAAAAAAAGCCTCTTTGGAGTTAGCATTTGTTCAGTCATCGAAACATGAGTTGTGAAGTATGGGGAATATTTTCTCCAGAATCCCATAATCAAAGGAAGCACCTCCGTAGGCTAAAAAAGCACGGGATTTTTTCAATAAAAGTGCGTTAACGCGCTTTTTAAGGGGAAAAACGAGAGAGGAACCGTTTTGACTCCACATGTGCTCAAAAGACAGCCTACTGTTTTTATGGTTAATTTTTTTAATTGGTAACAAAATTAAGCATTAGAGGTACAAACATAAGTGTCCCCAGCAGTGCTCAGTCTCTGGAAAAGAGGAAAAATATGATGGATCCTGATTACAGTGCGTTTATTTCTATTTGAGAACTTTTAGAAACACAATATTGCCATACAGATAGTTTAATACCTCCTTAATCACCAGGGAAAAATAGTGTAAAAAGTGTAGAAATACTGTTACTCTGTCTTGTTCCATATAACTTAGCACCATACACTAAGCTCAAGAGATAATGCACATTGGTAACATAATTAAGAAACATTAATGCAAATATCCAGAAATTCTAGCCTTTGTATAACGCAAAACTGCCATTTGAGTTGCCTGTAGAATGTGGGAAGAATTGGACGAAGTGTGAGGATCTAGTCAGTAAATTCACAAAGATGGCAGGACTGAATTCTCTCTGACTCACCTACCTACAGGCAATAAAAATATGAAGGAAGACGAGGGCCACTGGTGCCCCTAGGAGATTGCGAAAAGGCAAACAGAGAGGAAAAAATAGCATTACAGAAAATGTAAACAAAACAAAATCAAAGTCAGGGCCAAACTGGCACTTACAACCCCAGTATCCCTGGCTCGGTCTCTCTCTCTCTCGCTCTCTGTTTCACACACACACACACACACACCTGGCAAGATGGTAGACAAGCACATGGGAAGACAAGCATGGGACACTGGGCCTCAGCTGTGCAGTTTGAGGTATGTTGCCTCTAATGTCCTGTGATCCTACCTTCTACTAATCTGAAAATGTAATCAAGTACAACCCCCTTCTGCACTTAATGATCAGTGGTAGTGATGGCAAGCATTCGTAGGTTTCTCAGGGAAGACATGTGTAAGTGCTTGAACTTAGCACTCAAAAAGTACATATTCACATAATAAAGAGTTGTCCAACCTGGTACTTCACTTTAAAAAAAGTACTTTTCTTGCACCCTAGAACTAAATATCCTACACAGACTTATAAAGAATGCAACTTAGGGGCCATGTACGAGGCCCTAGCAGCACACTGCGCCACTAGAGCATAATTTCTTCTGACGGTCCGGTAGTGCAGTGTGCCAGCCCATATGTAAGAGGTCATGCAAAGACATCTTGGTGGCTTTGCATGGCCTTGTAAATATGGACCCCTTTTGCGCTCCATGGATGTTGCTTAGGGTATTGACATGCAACACAAATGGAAGCCAATGGAATCTGATGCATTCCCAGATTTACAAGTCTAGGAATGCATCAAATTCCTACGCCACCTCAGGGGTGCCCTAAGAATGACGCTACAGGGAGAAATATCTTAATTTCTCCACCTTTTTTGTTTATGTGTGCTGCATTCTGTAGCACACATAGAAAGAGGAAAACACCTTTTGTGTTTGTTTTTGTGCAGGAAGGTGTCTATTACTGCACAAAACAATAATTCTGACAATGAAGGCACCACTGCACCAGGGAGCAAGTGTGCCTGTGTTGGCGCATTTGTGTGCCAGCGCAGGGGGAGAGGAGAGAAATGTGCCGTATTTTGGAGAGACAGTGCATTTCTGCCTTTTCCGAGTGGTGCAAGGTGGTGCAGCAAGGCACTTCTTGTGCCGCCCTGTGCCACCGGCCTTGTAAATGAGGTCCTTAGTTTCTGGCTAGAGTCCTTTGGAGCATCTCCATGGCTATGGCTATGGCCATGGGCTCTCCCCCTTTGGCTCAGCTTGTAGCGAGAATCAAGTTAGGTGTACAGTGCACAGTCTGTTAGACTCTGTCACAATTTCTCTCCTAATACATGAGCGAGTTTGTAAATTAGGCTGTTTGTAAGCAGCCTCCTTGCTTCTTGACAGATTGAATGCTCTCCCACTTCTGTGGCGAGCACTAGTTTGGCATTCTTGTTGGGCCACTTTAACTGTAATTTCTGCAGCTGCTCAGGTTATAGAGGGCATCTCAGGAGGGACTGGGTCTCCGAGGGTCCAGCGGTGCATGGTGTAGTCTCATCAGAGCTCTGCAGGCAGAAGTCGAATACTTGTCTGCTCAATAACGTCAGGCATGGCAGCTCAGGCCATGCTGCATCTGCACTATTACTGCTGAGAATCTCAAGAGAATCTTGAGCTCCCTGGCACGGTTGACACCAGATCACACAGATCACTTTCATAGTCCGCTGTTCATCCACCACACCTCAATCCTCATAAACAGCCTCTGCCCCTCTGCAGTTGGCAGACCCATTCCCTTGATCTGCAGGCACGCTGAATTCTCGGTGCTTCGGGATAGGTGATTAATTCTTGAAGCAATGTATAGATACAGATGATATTCCCTCACCTCTGGGAAGCTGCCTGCCAGGCAGACACCAGCTTTAGTTGCACTGCAGTCCCCTGAGTTCTCAGTGAAGCTCCCTTCATTGGGCACCAAGAGCTCATGACTGGAAAAACGGGCGGGTCAATGGGCCTCACTTTTATAAAAAGATAATACGTTTATCAAAGCAGACAGGAGATGTGGAATCACTGCCTGATCTTTTAGAACTAATTTGGGTTGGTTTTCCCTTCAACTTACCCCTTCAAGCTGATTTGCTCCTCACATCAGGGAAGTATCTGTCTTGGGTTATCAACAACAGAAGCAAAAATTAGTGCTTTCTGCACCTAGATTTCATCAGCTACAATGAAGAGCGAGCAGGGAATGATAGAAGGCTAGTCTCACATAATAGGTCCCTTTTACTTTGAACAACAGAGACTGCTGACCAAACCTTTACTCAACCATCTACCAACTAGTGGTGCTACCAGAAGATGAATCAGTAAGTACCTCCACTCAGCAAAAGACATAATTGAATAAATAAAGGAGGTTTGTGCTACTGAATATTGAGTGCAAACATATTGACATACATCAATATTGAAGTCAAAATAGAGAAAACCATAATATTGACAACCTTATTCTTAATAAAAACTAGAAAGATAATTGAAGCTAAAATATTAGACAAAATATAAGTAGGTAAAACATACCTAATATCAAATTAAGCTAACAACAAGATTTACTTTCAAAATTAATATTAAAAATAAACAAAATATCAAAAACTCAAAAACTAAAATATAGTGTTAAGACATAGACTATGGGCCTCATTACATGTTTGGCGGAAGGTTTAGACTGTCCACTGAACTTCCGAAGGGGAGGTTGCCGCCATAATCGCTACCTCCCTTCTGGGCTCATTAAGAGTTTCCCGCTAGGTCAGCAGCGGAAACCTGAGTTTTCACCTACTGGCCTAGCGGGAAACACCCTACAGCATTGTCCCCGGCTCAAAATTGAGCCGGCAGCAATGCTGTAGTATGCACGGTGCTCCAGCACCCTTGCAATGTTCACTGTCTGCAAAGTAGATAGTGAACATTGCGATGGTGCTGCCCTTGAGGATTAGGACCGCTGCAACTGTCATACAGCTGGGATCTCTGATCCTGGTGGTGCTGGCGGTCCCACTGCAGCACGACTGCAGTGGTCTTAATATGGCGCTCGGACCACTGCATTGGTGGTGGTCCGACCGCAAGTCTGGCAGTCACTAGACCGTAATCGAGGCCTATGTATTGTTGAAATAGTAACTTTTTTTTAAATTAAAATTCATTTTAACCTTCAAAAAGTTGTAATATCTTTTACATATACACAATAAAATATACAATTTCTAGACTAAAAATATTAACTTTACAAAGCATACATAATTTAAACTATTTTTGTAAACTTTAATTTATTTGGAAAAAAAGATGAAAATACCTTGACAAATACATATATTTATAAACGTTAAAATATAAAATAATTGTATATAATCTACAAACATATAAAACATTAGTAAATATATCTAAATGTTGAGAAATGAACTCACATCTATGGGGCAGTTAAATTTCCCACACACATTAAAATAATATTGCAGAAAGAGTTGGACTCCAAGGGGTCAAATTTACTAATCAGACTTTAAACTAAGCAACATTGGGAACACAATTGGGTTCAGGGGTTGGGTGTATCAGATTTTACTATTTCCACTCTAAACTGAACAATATTGGGGCAAACTTAGGACTTTGGACGGGTCAGATTTATCATTCTCACTGCAAACTATGTAGCAGTGGGGAAAGTATTGAACTTTATGGGGTCAGACTGACTATGTCCACTCCAAATTGAGCAACATTGAAGAAAGTGTTAAACCCCGGGTGGAGGTCAGATTTCCAACTTTTTCTCACAGCAAAACAAAACTGAGGTAAGCATTAAGGGCCTTATTACGAGTCAGGTGGTCTGAAGACCTCCAGACATGCAGTGGCCGTCTGACTGCCACGGCTGTGGTGGTCTGACAGCTACATTATGACCCTGGTGGACCGACCTCCCAAAGACTGTCAACTCCACCAGGATCTTTGATCCCAACAGGATGACAGCGGTCATGGTTGTAATCAGCCTGTGCCGCCGTGCGGATTACAACCTTTTCATGGTGCTGGGGGGCAGAAGGGGCTCCTGGACTGCCCAAGACATTGTTGTGGGCAGTGCTGGGACCACCCTCCCCAACACCATCAGAATGCGCACTGTCTGCTCTGCTTTGTTTTTCATTTTTCAATAACAAACTCCCACTTTGGGAGTTTGTTTTTGAAAAACAAAGAAGTTTAGTGCACGGCCTTCTGAAAGAACTCACTAAACTCTAAACACTAGATCTTAACACATTTACTTAACTTACAAAACAATTGCCTTACACCCATAAAATAAACCACTCTCACTAAAGGACCATACATATACTAACATTACTGCTGATCCCAAAACTATTATTTAAAATTTGGGAAAGAAATATCATGACCTGAAATGCAGAGCCACATTCCCAGAACTGCCAACTTCTTCGACTGATGTTGCATCCTGAAGATTAAAAAATACTGCATAGCAAATGATTATTTAATTTATAGAGAGTATTAATGATATACGTTTTTTTATTAAGACTTTTTATTTCGTAACTGCTACCTCCTAAAAAGGAATATTAAAATCCTTGAAATGTGAGGCGTGGCTTCGGGCGTCAAGATGGCGGTCGCACTCTGAGAGTGCTCTGGACCCCTCCGTCATCCGCCTAAAGAAGCTGCCACTAAGATACCTAAAATGATGCCCTAACCGCTCCCACGAGCTCCTGGACCTCGGAGAGACCTCCGATGCCAATATCGGCACAATCCAAGTCGAGAACGCTGGCAGCGACCGGAGCGACAGTTTAAAAAAAAAATGGCGGCCGGGCGCACGGCGTCTTGGCAGGCCCGGAGATCGGGGCTTGTCTGCTGACGGGGCCGCCTCCGACGGGAGTGCCGCGTGCGGCGCGCGAAGTGCCTGGTGCAGGCTCCGCGACCTGGAGCCCCCTGCGGGCAGAGGAGCGGCGCAGCCGTTTTCGTCGATCCCTCTTGGAGACCCAGGCCCCGTGATACTGGTGCGCGAAGGACTGGAGGGAAGCCCGGAGAAGGTGAGCCGTGAGGCGAGGGCTCCCTCACCCGAGCTAAACAAGCGCGGCCGGAGACGGTGACTCACCTGCTGAAGGGGTCGCCGCTGGCGGGTGTGCTGCGTGCGGTGCAGGGGGCGCCTGGACTTGGCTCTGCGATCTGGAGCCCCCCCCGCAGGCAGGGGAGCGGCGCGGCCGGCTCTGTGGACTCCTCCAGATGAGACGAGCCTCGTGATGCTGGTGCCGGAGGCCTCAGAGGAGAAGGAGAGACAGCCGCGGGAGGCCCAGCATCAGACGGAGTGAACGCCATCCTCCAGGCAATTCAATCATTGCAAGCAGCTGTGGAGACTAAAATCGGGGGAGTGCGTGAGGACATGGGCCTCATTAGGCAAGACCTCAGAAACGCTGTGAATCGAATCACTGGGCCAGGTCTCCCAAAACGAAGATGAACTAGCTGACCTTAGAACCAAAGTGGCCCAGCTGCAGACTCGAACATCCGAGCTACACCGCCGGGCGGAAGATGCAGAAAAACGATCGAGACGTAACAACCTACGCTTTGTTGGATTCCCGGAGGGCTCGGAGGAAGATAAAGCCACAGAATTCTTGGAGCAGTGGATCAAGACTTGGATGCCAGACCAAACTCTTTCACCCTGGTTTGCAGTGTAACGTGCTCACAGGGCCCTCGCCCCGCGCCCCCCTCCGGGCGGTCCAAAACACCCGATGATTGAACGAATCCTCAACTTCAGAGACCGTGACAATATCCTCAAAGAAGCAAGGCGCTCCGAAAATCTTCAGTGGGAAAACCACAAAATCTTAGTATTCCCAGACTACACCCGGGAGGTCCAGACCCGTCGCCGCTCATATGAGCAGGTTAAACAAAAACTTAGGGCTATGCAACTTTCGTACATGCTCCTCTTCCCTGCGAGACTTAAAGTCATTATGGCGGGCAAGGCGCACTTCTTCGATTCCCCGGAAGAGGCATGGGACTGGCTAACTGAGGAGGGCATCGGGGCTCCGAAAGGGCGGGGGGGAGCCCTCCTGTGTGGATCCCCCCCCCGCTGGGGGGCCCTGGAGGGGCCGTAAACGCACTAGATCTCGGAAAGGGAGACAAAGAGACTTAGACACTCCCATGGGTGGGGAGACGGCTAGAGAGACTGGCTCACGGAGAGGAGGGTTGCCCGTCGAGTCTCCAGAGAGGCAGATCCAGACGCAGACCGGAGACGACGGCCGCTTAAGCCAATCCCTGGCGCTTGGCTGACATGTTACACGGAGCTCCGAGCGGGATGCGTGGGAGGGGCCGGAGAGTCCGGTCCATCCTGAGGAAACCCTTGAGGGACTACTTCGGGGACATGCGCTCTCCCTAAGACCTGTAAAGTATGGCCTGACTTCTTGCGAATAGTTGTAAGTGATCCGACTGAATGGAGGGGTCCACCACTCCACTCCTATGACAGCCCCTTTGGCTGTTTTGTTCTGGTTGAGTGTTAGGGCGACAGATGCTTCCTGGCTGGGAGTATGGGGTGGGGGGCGGTTTTGGGGGAAGAAGGTTAAGTTAGGGTTAGATATTTATATTTTGACAATTGTCCCTTATAACATTAGTATTGCACTGTTAAGTTTTAACTGGTCATTCCTTCGTCCATTGACTGACACCCGACACTGCAAGACTCCCACGCAACACACGCCTGGTCCTCATTGACACAAATCATCTCATGGAATGTGAATGGGCTGCTAGACAAGATCAAAAGATCCGCAGTAATTAACACTCTCCGTAGGTATTCCCCCTTGGTGGCCCTACTGCAGGAAACCCATCTTCTGGGAACTAAATGCCCTATGCTGGCACGAGGAGGATTTGATAGGGTTTACCACGCAGGCTTCTCCAGAGGCTCCAGGGGGGTGGCTATCCTGCTCCACCGCTCACTACCCATGGTGGTCACATCTACGAGGTCCGACCCGCAAGGCAGATTTGTAGTTGTCTTAGGGTTACTTCGAGGCTCGCCACTGAATCTTGTGTGCCTGTACGCCCCCCCAGCGGGATTTGGCGCCTTTTTACTCTCACTTCGTCAGGTAGTAGCAGGACTCCCCCAAGGAATCACAGTAGTAGGAGGGGACTTCAACGCGGTTCTAGATCCCGGACTGGATGTGTCGGGGGATGTCGCCGCGAGCAGGTCCACCCGAGCCACAGGCCTCAAGGGCTGTGCTGATAGCCTTGGCCTATGTGAAGTGTGGAGAACCTGCCACCCCACGGAACGTCAATATACGCACACCTCGGCCGCCCACCGGACACACTCTAGAATTGACTTAGTATTTATGCCGGCCCTGGACTTCACCAGCGTCACAGGGGCAGAGATACTGCCTCGAGGGGTGTCGGATCACGCACCAGTGCGAGTCCGGCTGGGCGGAGTGGACCTCACTAGACGCTGGGTGTGGCGCCTGAATGCTTGGCTCTTGCAGGATGATGATTATACCCTCGAGATTAGGGATCGTCTCACGCAATACTTTGAACTGAACGTGGGAACGGTCCAGTCGACGGGTATACTATGGGCTGCCTACAAGGCTGGCCACTCTAAGAGGACATGCTAAATGTCTCCTACGCGTCCGCGACTCACGAGTGTCCGAGTTGGAAGCTGAAGCGTTAAAACTGGAGCGCCAACAAGCGGCTTTATCCGAAGCCTCCGCATTGAGGCAGCTCACCAGGGTCCGAGAAGAAATCAAACACTTAGTACTAGAGTCAGCAAAGCATATGTGGAGGGCATCGTCCGCCCGAATATATGGCTGGGGAGACAAAAACGGGAAGCTCTTGCACTGGTTGGCCACCCGGCCTTTAGTTAATGGAATCATTCCCGAAATTAGAGATGACTCAGGCACCCTTTTCAAAACACCCATCGAGATCGCACAGAGCTTTGCTTCCTACTATGCACGCCTGTATGCAGAACACCCCCGGCCCACCGTTGAAAAGGAATCCCCCCTCCTGAATGACATAACACTCACCAGAGTTTCTCAGGCGACCAAGGCCAGGTTGGACGAGGCACTTAACCTCACAGAAGTAACTAATGCAATCGCCAGCCTGGCATCGGGCAAGACACCCGGACCGGATGAGTTTCCAGCGGAGTTGTATAGGAAATGTAGTGACATTTTGGCCCCGCACTTACTTGAGATGTATAAAGAAGCTGAGCAGAAAGGTCACTTCCCTCCTGGGATTGACCTAGCTACAATAGTAGTGATCCCGAAGACCCAACCCCCGTCGCCAAACTGCTTGGCTTACCGACCTATCTCCCTCCTCAACACTGAGATCAAGGTGTTATCCTCAATCCTGGCCACTAGATTAAAAGAGGCAATGCCCACCCTGGTGCATCCTGACCAATGCGGCTTCATGCCTACTCTGAGCACCAGGCACTACATTAGGCGACTACATCTTGCCTTAGCACACCGTAAAACCCTGTCACACACCCCTCTGGCGCTGCTCTTACTTGATTTTGAGACGGCCTTTGACACAGTGGATTGGTCCTATCTTGAACAAGTACTAAAAAAAAATGGACTTGGACCCAAGTTCCGGGGTCTGGTGGGATTACTCTACTCTAATCCAACGGCTCAGGTCCAAGTAAATGGAGTGGTCTCAAATGTATTCCCGATTGGTCGTGGCACTCGACAGGGATGCCCGCTATCCCCCTTACTCTTTGCATTAATAATAGAACCCCTGGCAAAATTATTACGAGAGGACCCTCTGATAGAGGGCTGGTCTTGGCCTGTGTGTCCGGAAGACCGTGTGGCACTGTACGCGGACGACGTCCTACTATACATCGCTAACCCGGCCAGGAGCGCCCCCCGCATCATACAAATTCTAGACATCTTCTCAGAGGCTTCAGGACTCACCCTAAACCCCAATAAATCCCTGTTGGTTCACCTCCATCACTCTAGAGACTGTATGGATTGGCAACAAAACATACCAGTGCGGAGGAATAGCTTTAAATACCTGGGGGTACATGTTGCAACGCTCCCTGAATTAACATGGGAGCTCAACATCACACCCTTAACCAGAAGAATCCAAAATGATCTTCAACGGTGGAAGGACCTCCCCCTTAACTTGCTTGGAAGAATGGCACTCTATAAGATGATGGTCCTTCCCAGGCTTCTCTACCTCCTCCAAAACTATCCACACCCTATCCCCATGAAATGGTTTAGAGAAATGGACTCACTAGCACGCCAATTTCTGTGGAGTGGCACCCGTCCCCGGCTGGCGCTTAAAACCTGCCAGAGAGGCGTCTATGAAGGGGGTCTGGGAATGTCCAATGTCCTTTACTACCACCTGGCGATGCATTTACTCGTGATCAATGACTGGTTGGGGGGGGTGGACAGACCCAGCGTACCGGTTGGAACTCCAGACACTGAGTTACCCTAAGATCTTTGACGCCCTGTATGGCGGCCCGATCACACGTGGGACTCCCGGGGTGACGGGGGTGGTGTTGCAGGGATGGCGGACGGCCCAAAAGATATCAGGATGGTGGGGGCGCCTTACCCAGCAGACCCCACTGTGGCATGGGACGTGCTTAAAAGAGGTCGCGGGTCTTAAGGGATTCCAGAAATGGGATAACATAGGTATCTCTACACTGGGCGATGTATGGGAGGGCGCGCACATGCGTTCCTTCAAGGACCTCCAAGAAACCTTTTCACTAAATAAGACACAATTCCACAGATATCTCCAAGTACGACACGCCCTACTGATGCAGGTCCAGACAGGGGACAACATACCCGAAAGCAGCCCTATGGAGAAGAGGGCTCTGATGGGGAATCTGGGTCGAGGAGGCATTTCCCAGGTATACCGCACACTAATCACCACCACCGCCTGTTCCCTGGAGGAGCTTCGTCGGAAATGGGAGGGATGGGTGGGCCTTATGGAAGAGGAGGACTGGACTGAGGCATTGGCAGCTCCCCACACCCTGACCATGACGTCTCGTCTCCGACTAATACAGACTTATTATCTCCACACGGCCTACCTTTCACCCTCCAAAATGCACAGGGCGGGCCTCCGATCCACAGCTGACTGTCCACGGTGTATGAGACCAGACGCTGATTTCTTCCACATGGTGTGGACATGTTCGATTATTAAAACCTATTGGAAGATGATCTCGCGGGAGATCTCAATGACCCTGCAAGTGAACATGGAGCTGACACCATTGACATCTCTACTAGGGGTCATGGGAGAATCGGGACTACGCAGAGCAGAGCGAACCTTACTAGGGGTGGCGTGCCTAGTGGCCAAAAGAGACATTATGACGGACTGGAAAGCCAATAAGGCACCGGCCCTGACCAAATGGAGAAGGGGGATGGACTGGTGTGCTCAATGTGAAAAACTCGTATATGAGGCTAGAGGGTGCCCGAATAAATATAACAAGATCTGGGGGAAGTGGGAGGACATGACAACTTAACCCCCTATAATGCAGACTGACACAATGAGAGGGAGAGTCCAAACACATTCCTCCAACCCCCTCTCGAGTGGGATGAGGCACTTACGAGACACACCAACATAGACATGTACAATCTACTCATTCAGGGTGTTGTCTGGGGCATTGGAATTGACCACTGTTTGGTGCCTATTGGCGCCTTGTTACCTATGTATATAACTGTTATACTTGTTTTGTTTTACCTTATTTTATTGCAAAACCAATAAAAAATATTTATTAAAAAAAAAAAAAAAAACTTGAAATGTACACCTTCTTGACTGAACTAAAGTAGCAGATATGTTAAAAAATGTCAGTAATTTCTTTCCCTTATTAAATATATGTGGGAAAACGTATTTGATATTCCATACACGTGTAAGAACATCATAATATAAAAATAAAATAGTATACACTGAAATAATGTATCTAATTTATTTTTCTGAATTGTGTTTACTTAACATAGATATTAATTTATAAATAAACTTTAGAAATATTGAAAATTAGTTTTCATTCATAAAGTTCTATTCATATATATTAAAAATTAATAACTATAGTAAAACTTTTAAATGTGTTTACAAATATATATAAGCTATTTAAATGTTTTAAAGCTACGCAAACAAACTATATTTTATAGCCATAAAAAGTCTTCTATTATCAAAACTACATTAAACATTTTACTAATCTAAAGTCTCCACATGTATTTTATTTAAAGCTCATAGTATGTTATTATAACTGTAATGTCATTCTAACATCAAAAACATGATTGGTAACATTAAACAAATTAAATGAACAAATTAAATATTTTAAAGCTAAGTACACACCATTTGGGGAAGCAAGTAAATTTTGGAATCTGTGTATTACAATTATAATTCCAAAACATGAACCATTAGAGAAAGTCTTTGATTTTAGGCACTTCAGATACACTAGCCTAACTCCAACCCAGATACTACTGGGGTAATTGTTTAATGTTGGTGAGCTCAAATTTACTCTTTTTGCTCCAAACCCTGATCCAATCGAGAAAGAGGTTTTAGGGAACTCATATTTACATTTCTAACTCCACTTAATACGACTGGGTAAAACGTTCTCCAGATTTACTATGCTAACCCCAAGTACTGCAACTTGAGATGTCTTTTTTTTTAAAAAACTGAAATCTAACAATATTATTACTAGTTTAAAATGTATTATTTTATTTCTTATTGTTTTTATTTACTACAAGTAATATAGAACTTTTAATATGTAATGTTAAATACATTTATATATTTTTTAAATAAAAAACATTTACATCCTTTTTCCAATATAAGACACCTATCATGGTAGTTTATTTATAATCGAAAATGCTTAATTAATATAAAAAATAAAACATACATTTTAAATAAATAATTTTTTTGTGGGCTGAAGTATTAAATATACCTCTTTATTTCATCCATAAAGAAATATGAAATGAAATAATACAATAATCCCAAACATACGTTTTTATGAATGCAAACTAAATGTGGCCAGAATTTGCTTAATAAAAAAATACTATAATTTCAGTTTGCAAATATGCTAATTATTAATTTCAATTAAGTAGTCCATTATTAAATGTCTATAAATTGTTGACACATGTAATTAATCATTATTTAAAACAGTTCCCATCCAGTTCCCATTCAAACCTAACAACACATTATAAATTCCTTTAAATTAACAAATTTAACAAACTAAAATAAAACTGATAGATCAATTAATTATATAATAGTTAATAATGTAAGCATATAATTAAATAAAAAATTTAAATAATTTCTACCCTTTTCTCTGACAAACCAAACAAATCATTAAACAATTTACAAAAACAAAATACATAATACATCTAATTATTAAACCAATTCATTATTAATAGATAATTAAGGTGATAAATGTATGAATAATTTATATTTTAAAGCAAACCCTGCTGTTTTGCCCTACAAACCCCATTATCAATGAAAATAATATATCAACCACTTGAGATATGAAAGTTCTATTATGCTGTACAGTCTTGGATAATAAATGTTACAAGTCTGCAACTTCATTTCTGGTGCTGATATTTTTTAAAGAAAAGATTTAAATGAAAATGACATTCATTCTATTGTGAAGCAGTGTAAGAGAAACATTCCCTCCTTGAATGGACCTATTGTCTTTGTAACTTTAAAGCACAGGTTTAAGAAGACCCTGTGGAATTACCCATACTGCAAAAGACATAAATAGGTGATGAAACATCTGAGCAAATCCATTAGCAAGGTTTTGATTAGAAGTACAACCTGAAGCAACATAATGCACCAAAAGGTGTAACACACTTTTCCAGGACCACAGAATTACAACAACATGTATGTTTTGGAGCTCAGATTGCATTTGAAGTTTTGGCTAAACACAAAAGTACTGTATTTAGAGGGGTGATAGTAAGGTGGTGGTATGTGGAAGCTTTATGCAAGAGACAATAAAACTTCAATTAAAGTGGTCAATGGCTAATCACAACATACCAGTTCCTCTGCCAGATTCCAACATGGCCATGGTGCTGGATAGAGTCTTTTCTGGTAAGGGGATGAACACAGGGTGCAGCTTCCAAGCTCACCAATCACAAAGCCAGGTTGTTCATGCATCATTAGAGTCCTTATGTTCTTTGTATAGCATTGGCTCTGCAAGACAGCTAAAGCTGTCTTTGTGCACACATAGGGGGTCATTCCAACCCTGGCGGTCAATGACCGCCGGGTTGGAGGACCGCGGGAGCACCGCCGACAGGCCGGCGGTGCTCCCAAGGGCATTCCGACCGCTGCGGTAAAGCCGCGGTCGGACCGGCAACACTGGCGGTCTCCCGCCAGTGTACCGCCGCCCTTTGGAATCCTCCAAGGCGGCGCAGCTAGCTGCGCCGCCGAGGGGATTCTGACCCCCCCTAGCGCCATCCAGTTCCCGGCGGTCCGCCCGCCGGGAACCGGATGGCGGTAGGGGGGTCGCGGGGCCCCTGGGGGCCCCTGCAGTGCCCATGCCACTGGCATGGGCACTGCAGGGGCCCCCGTAAGAGGGCCCCTACAAGTATTTCACTGTCTGCTTGGCAGACAGTGAAATACGCGACGGGTGCAACAGCACCCGTCGCACCTTCCCACTCCGCCGGCTCGATTATGTGCCGGCATCCTCGTGGGAAGGGAGTTTTTCCCTGGGCTGGCGGGCGGTCTTTTGGCGACCGCCCGCCAGCCCAGGGAAAAACTTAGAATACCCTCCGCGGTCTTTCGACCGCGGAGCGGTATTTCGGAGGGGGGAAGTCTGGCGGGCGGCCTCCGCCGCCCGCCAGACTTGGAATGACCCCCATAATGACTAACCACTTTTAAAAGTGTTACCCATTGCTTTTTAACAATAGTAGTTATTTTAACAAATAGTCAAGCATTGTTAAAGTACAATTATGACATAAAGACTAGAGTTTTAAATAAAAATACATTTCATTTAATTATTTACCCATATAAGTGACCAAATGTTGCTTTTCAAATGTGCATTTTTCTTTCTGAATTCTGCATGACCCACACTTGCTTGACTTGCACCATTTGCTAACATTAACCCCTTTGCTGCTGGGACTCCCCCCACCTCTCTCCTTCTCCCCAGTGCTGAGCACATTTTTGGCTATTTGGGGTAGTTTGCACTTAGGCTTTCATAACTTTTTGTCCACATAAGCTATCCACGCCAAATTTGCATCCTTTTTTCCAACATCCGAGGGATTAAAAAGGTACCCAGAGTATGTGGGTTCCTCTTAGGGAGACCAAAAAATAAGCCAAAATACATCTACAATTTTGTTTTTTTCATAAAAATGGGAAAAAAGAGCTGCAGATGAAAGCATGTGTTTTTCTCCCTCAAAACAGCATCAACAAAGGGTTTGCAGTGCTAAAATCACCAACGTCCCAGCTTTCAGGAACAGGCAAACTTGAATCAGAAAACAACATTTTCAACACAATTTTGGCATTTTACTGGGACATACCCCATTATTACAATTTGTTGTGCTTTTAGCCTCCTTCCAGTTAGTGGCAGAAATGGGTATGAAACCAATGCTGGATCCCAGACAGCTAAACCTGTCTGAAAAGTAGATAACATTCTGAATTCAGCAAGGGGTCATTTGTGTGGATCCTACAGGGCTTTCCTACAGAAAATAACAGCTGAAATGAAAGAATATTGAAATTGAGGTGAAAAAACAGCCATTTTTCTCCATGTTTTACTATGTAACTTTTTCTTGCAATTCATATTTTCAAAAATAATATACCATTATGTCTGCTGGACTCTTCTGGTTGTGGGGATATATAGGACTTGTAGGTTAATCAAGAACCCTAGGTACCCAGAGCCATTAAAGGAGCTGTACCTGGCAATGGGGTTTCATTCATTATGGTGTACAGCAATTCATCTGGTGAAATATAAAGAGTGACAAATAGGTATCAAGGAAACCTTTGTATTTATTAAATGGGCACAAGATAAGGGGGGTCATTCTGACCCTGGCGGCCGGTGACCGCCAGGGTCACGACCACGGGAGCACCGCCAACAGGCTGGCGGTGCTCCCTCGAGCATTCTGACTGCGGCGGTTCAGCCGCGGTCAGAAACGGAAAGTCGGCGGTCTCCCGCCGACTTTCCGCTGCTCGGGGGAATCCTCCATGGCGGCGGAGCCATCCTGTTCCTGGCGGGAGGATGGCGGTAGGGGGTGCCGCGGGGCCCCTGGGGGCCCCTGCAGTGCCCATGCCCATGGCATGGGCACTGCAGGGGCCCCCGTAAGAGGGCCCCGCAAAGTATTTCAGTGTCTGCAAAGCATTCGGAGCCGGCGTCCTCGTGGGAAAGTCGATTTGCCCTGGGCTGGCGGGCGGCCTTTTGGCGGCCGCCCGCCAGCCCAGGGCAAATCCCAAAATACCCTCAGCGGTCTTGTGACCGCGGAGCGGTATTTTGGAGGGGGAACATTGGCGGGCGGCCTCCGCCGCCCGCCAATGTTAGAATCACCCCCAAGGTGTTGAGAAGCAGTGGTTATTTGCGCATCTCTGAATTCTGGGGTGCCTATACTAGCATGTGAGTCACAGGGTATTTCTCAAATAGACGTCTTTTTTTACACACTGTCTTACATTTGGAAGGAAAAAATGTAGAGAAAGACAAGGGTCAATAACACTTGTTCTGCTATTCTGTGTTCTCCCATATCTACTGATAAAAATGGTACCTCACTTGCGTGGGTAGGCCTAATGCCCGTGGCAGGAAACGCAACATGGACACATCATATTTTTACAATGAAATCGGACATATTTTTTGGAAAGTGCCTAGCTGTGGATTTTGGCCTCTAGCTCAGCCGGCACCTAGGGGAACCTACCAAACCTGTGCATGTTTGAAAACTAGACACCTGGGGGAATCCAGGATGGGGTGACTTGTGAGAATCACATTAGGTTCTGTTACCCAGAGTCCTTTGCAAACCTCAAAATTTGACAAAAAAAACACTTTTCACTCAGTTTTCGGTGATGCAAAGTTATGGAATCTGAGAGCAGCTGCAAACTTCCATCCACCCAGCATTCCCCCAAGTCTCCTGATAAAAATGGTTCCTCACTTTTGTGGATCGGTCTAGTGCCAGTGACAGGAAATGTCCCAAAACACAACATGACACATCACATTTTCCCAAAGAAAACTAACCTGTTTTTTGCAAAGTGCCTAGCTCTGGTCTCTGGGCTCTAGCTCAGCAGGCACATAAGAATAGGTTGACTTCTGGGGCTCTCACCGGGTTCTGTTACCCGGAATCCTTTGCAAACCTCAAAATTTGGCAAAAAAACACTTTTTCCTCAGATTTCGGTGGTGCAAAGTTTTGGAATCTGAGAGCAGCCGCAAACTTCCTTCCAACCAGCATTCCCCCAAGTCTCCTGATAAAAATAGTACCTCTCTTGTCTGGGTAGGCCTAGTGCCCGCAACAGGAATAGATCACACAACGGTCAATGTTGTTCCTTACATGAGGGCAAATGTTGACTGTGGGGTGATCCATTCCTGACACAGGCACTAGGTACAGGCACTCAAGTGGGGTAGAGTTTTTATCAGGACAGGAGGGGAAACACTGGGTGGTAGTAATTTTGTGGATCCCAGTATATTCCTGTAGTTTGTGTGACAGATATGCAAGAAAAAAATTCGTTTTTTTCAACATTTCACCTTTGCAGGATATTGTGGGTAAGAAAACTTTGAGGAATCCACAGAAGCCACACCTTTTTTTAAAATATTTTTTTATTAACATTTTATCATTCAATAAACAGTATTATGTTTACAGCACCATCTTGTTTGCTTCGTGTTAGTGCATAACAGTGTTAATATCACTACTGTCTACATTGTTTGAATGTTCTACTTCATTAATTATTTAATAACCTTTATACTTTAAACGTATGCAAGAATAGAACATCAGTGGCGCTTCTTCTCGTATGGGTTGCCCAATTGGCCTAGTGTAGCAGAGTCATGTTTTTCTAGCTATTATACAACACCTTTAACTCGTTTCAAACATTAATTAAATTAAACTTAAACACAATGGCAAAGTGGGGTGTGGAGGCTGCTAATGCAGGGGGATGCCATTTCTTGGCTTTTCCAGTATGTATGGTGTCATTACTCATAGACTTGTCTGGTTTCAGGTGGGTGGGGCGTCTAAAGGGTCCAGCCTGTCTGTTAATCAATGTCATGGGCTCTGTCCCCTGTTGCCCGCCTTTTGTTTAATCTCGGCCTTATCGTGTCTTCCCTTATCATGTCCTAGAGGGCGAGGCAACATTTCCTCCCTTCCTATGTTTATCCATTCTCCACTCCTGTTGGAGTGTCTGCGTCCGCTGTTCTCAATATATTGTCCCAGCTTGTCATTGCTACTTCCCATTTCTGTGCTATAGGGTGGCGACACAGTCCCCTCCCCTCCTCGCTCTTCAGGACCTGGAGTTCGGCTCTAGCCCATGTTGTAACGTCTTGTCTCCACCCAACCCTGGGGGGCCGAAACTGTGCCTTCCAGTTCTTTGTGATCTGTCTCCTATATAATACCAGTGCCAGATTCAGAAATCGGGTCTCCACTCTTCCCCGCGGCAACCCATTCCCAAAGCCCATCAAACATCTGTCAGGGGTCGGAGTCAGGTTCATATTAAGGAGTCTCGATAGGTCGGACATCACCTCTTCCCACCCCAGTTGGATCTCTGGACAGGTCCATACCATGTGGTCAAAATTTGCGTCTACATTTTTACATCTGGGGCACACCCTAGGAACTCCCCCATAGATTACTGTTAGCCGATGTGGGGTGAGGTACGTTCTGTGGAGATAATTATATTGTATATATCTCAGGCGCGTACTGCGAGCGACGGACCGGGGGTAAGCCAAAGCTCTGTTCCATTCCGCATCTAACGGTTCCCTACCGACTGTCCTCCCCCATCTCTCTCTCAGTGGCCGCAGGGAATCTAGTGCATCCTCAACTTGAACTCGGTATAATTTAGATATCAGATGGGACTCCTCTCCTGATGTCAATAGGAGATGCAGCACCCTGTGGGTGGCTGGTTCCGCGTTGACCGTGATCCAGTGCGTTTTCAGCACATGTATCAGTTTATGATACTTAAGGAATTGACCCGGGGAGACTTCACTGTCAACAAGATTAGTGAAAGATCTCAACACTCCCTCCTGAAACAGGTCTCCCACCGTTTCTATTCCTGCTCTCCTCCAGGTTCCGAGGCTCATGCCTCCCAGGTTCCTCTCACCAGCCTCGATCGTAAGTACCGCCAGGGGTAGGGCCGGAGAGTACGGGGGGACAGTGCCATCCCTTTTCACGCACCTCTTCCAACATGCTGACGCCACTTTTGTCATCGGGCTGTGCATGTGGGGATTAAGCTTCCTATTTGTCATTCGAGCAATGAACTGATTTATGTCCTCCACTACTCGGTCGGCGTACCTCTCCAGGTGACCCTTACCTGTGAGCCACCCGGCAACCCATTGCAGCTGGGATGCCAGGTAGTAGGCTTCAAAATCTGGTGCTCCTAGACCCCCCTTGTTAGTTGGCCTGCATAGTATCTGGAGCGAGGTGCGTCTACGGCCATCATCCCATATAAGTTCCCTGAGTAGGGTGTTAAGTTCACGAAACCACGCTGTTGGAATCAGAAGGGGCAGGTTAGCGAAGTAGTATAGAAGCCGGGGCAGCATTACCATTTTGGACAATGCTACTCTGGCCATTATCGTCAATTTCAGCGATCGCCAGAACCCCACCGAGGACTTCAGAGATCGTAGAGCTCTGCCCAGGTTACCCTCGCGCAAGTCTGCCCTGTCGTGAAACACCTGTATGCCCAAGTACTTAAAGGTTCGAGGGGCCCAAATCATATCCCCAGGGCATGTTGTCGGGCGTCCGCCGCCCGGAGCCATAGGGAACACGCATGTCTTGCTACGGTTGAGGCAAAGTCCAGATATGTTCCCATAGTTCTCCAGCACTCCCAGCGCCCATGGGAGATCCTTCTCTCCGTCCCTAAGGTAGACAAGTATATCGTCAGCATATAGCGAGATGATATGTTCTTGGTGTCCCCATTCCACTCCTCTACCCACGCCCTCCCGCCGCATCTGGGACGCCAGCGGCTCGATGGCCAAGGCGAATAACAGAGGGGACAATGGGCAACCTTGTCTGGTTCCCCTGTGAATTGGGTAAGTTCCGGATACTGTTTTACCTGTTTTCACTCTTGCCAGTGGTGACGTGTACAACAAGTCCACCCATTTGACCCAATCTTCACCCATTCCCATACGGAGCATCACTGCTCTCAAGTAGTCCCATCTGATCGAGTCAAATGCCTTCTCAAAATCCACCGCGAGCAACACCCCTGCTGCAGGTTTCATGTCGCTAGGCATATTCAGGACCGCAAAGAGACGTCTCAGATTTAAGGAGGTGCTGCGATTCGGGACGAAACCATTCTGGTCTACATGTACCAGAGTTGGTACAAGAGGGAGTAAACGGTTGGCCAAGATCTTGCTTAGTATTTTAAAATCACTGTTTAGCATTGACAGGGGGCGAAAGTCAGTCACCGAGGGTTGCCTAGATTTTGTCTTAGGGAGTGGGACTACCATTGCCTCTCTCATGGTGCACGGCATTATCCCATTCTGTAGCGATTCTGTATACATCTCTACCAACTGGGGGGTCAGTTGCTTCTCGAATTTTTTATAAAAGTCCATGGGGAGGCCGTCCGTTCCCGGGGTCTTCCCTGAGGCTAATTGAGCTATAGCTTCACTGACCTCCGCCACCGTCACTGGGCCCCCCAGCCTATCCCTGTCTCCGGCCATCAGGCTCGTTATAGGTATATGTTGTAGGTAATTATCAAAGACCTCCGTACTGATTTCAGCCGGTTTTCCATATAAAAAGGTGTAATATTCCTTGAATGCGTCATTTACAGGGCCTGGTCTACTTCTGCATGACCCTTCCTTATCCAGCACATTTGAGATGGGCTCAGCATCTCCACCCGGCCTCACCAACCAGGCTAACATTTTCCCAGACCTACCCTCTTCAGATTGTAGGGAGGCAAAGTATTTTTGTGTGCTGTGGCATCTAAGTTGTTCTTCGATCTGGGAATGGTCTCTCTTTGCCTGAGTATATTTCTCATTTACTAGTGTGCCAGTCCCCTGAGTAAGTTCTCCCTCATGTATTATCTTCTCTAGCGTAGTAAGCTCCCTTTCAAGTGTGCGTCTCACTCCGGCCGATTGTCCAAGACAAAAACCCCTTGTCACTACCTTGAGGGCCTCCCATTCCGTAGATCTAGAGGTCGTGGATCCACTGTTAAATTGAATATGGTCAGTCAGATGCTGTCTCAGGGCGTCTCTATATGCTGGGTACTCAAGTGCTGTAGGGGACAATCTCCAGGCCGGAATGGGGGGCCTAATCTCTGCAGCCCTCCATGTTACCAATAGGGGGCTGTGGTCGGACAGTGTACGGCCCAGATATTCTGAGTGAACCATCCCACGTGCAAGGTCTGCCGTACACGCCACCCTGTCGATTCTGGTGTGGAGTCGGTGAAGGCCCGAATAATATGAGTAATCCCTGTTGTGTAAGTGTTGTTCCCGCCATATATCCACTAGCCCCCAGTAGCTCATCCATTCACTAAGTTTCCCAGCTATCTTACTTGACATTGCACCCTGTAGTGGAGGGGAGGATCTATCCAAGTCTACATCTAATATACTATTGAAGTCCCCTCCAACCAAAAGCTCTCCTCTCCTCTAGCGGGTGAGGTGGCTCGATAATTTCGTCAAAAAGGGGATCTGGTCCTGATTTGGGGCATACATGCAGCACAGGACAATCGGTGTGCCGCATAGCTGTCCCTCCAGAATCACGAACCTCCCCTCACGATCTATGTTGGAAGCTTCTATCTCTAGGGGAACCCCTGCACGGATCCAGATCATTACTCCCCTTGCGTACGCTGAGTACTCTGTTGCGAACACCCGCCCCCTCCACCTACGTCTCAATCTCTCAGGTTCACCAGCCGCCAAGTGGGTCTCCTGTAGCATTGCTACCTGTATATTCCTCCTTTTTAAATAAGCCAGTATTTTGTGTCGCTTGGCCGGTGACCCCATCCCTCTAACGTTCCACGTTAAGAAATTGTATTCTACCATGTTGGTGATTTTTAAATTTACATTGGCTACTCTTTGCTACTTTTACCGTCTGCTGTCCCCTGATCCTTAGTGAAGCACTGTTGTTACGCAACCATTCACCACCCCTTGCCATCCTAACTAGTAACTGCTTATCCCAACTCCCCCTCCCCAGGGCACCTCTCAAACAGTAGGCTGCCCAAAAACAGAAAAAACACCCGTGCAACAGTGCAGCATGTTTCATCTTTTAGTTGCAGTTCTCGCCAGTCCACCTGTACAGGCGAGATTCCAGTAGGGGGGTGGCCCTGCACGGAGGGGCCATTAGAGCATCATTTGCGCCCGCCCCGGGGTATCCGGTAAGCCTCTGGGCCTCAGAGGTCATCTGCAGTTTGTGGGGTCACTACCGGGGCCTGCACCGAGCTGCTCGAGCCCCCCGCCGATGACATCACAGTCTCGTCAGATTCACCGCCAGAGTCCTCCCGGGGGTGCCCTCTCCGTTCACACGGGCCGCTGCCTCCAGTGCTGCTCTTCTGCCACTTTCTTTTTGGTTCCGGGATGGTGCCAAGCGTGGGCGACTTCGGGTCCGTCTTTCCCTGGGGGGCCGGCGCGGTCCACCCCCGGTCGGGCCCCCCCTCCCGAGCCGCTCTGTCTGGGTCCCATGAGTTTCCAGCCATTCCCATGCCTCCTCCGGGGATTGAAGAAATTTTGTTTTACTGTCAAGCATTACTTTCAGCTTAGCCGGGTACAGCAACGAATATTGTATACCTTCGTCCCTTAGGGCCCTTTTGACTGCCATGTATGAGGCACGCTTGCTCTGTACCTCTACTGTAAAGTCCGGGAACAGCGTGACTTCGCCATTTGCTACCTTAAATGGGCCCTCTTCTCGCGCCCTTTGTAGCAAGATGTCCCTGTCTCTATAGTGTAGTAATCTTGCGATCACCACTCGGGGGGGCCTGCCCGGCGCCAGGGGCCTCGCAGGCACGCGGTGCACTCTTTCCAGAGTGTAGAATGAAGTCAGCCGGCCCGGTGCCACCACTGTGCTCAACCATTTTTCCAGGAATTCTACCATATTTGATCCTTCTGCCCCCTCCGGGAGGCCCACCACTCGCACGTTATTCCGCCGGCTTCTCCCCTCTGCGTCCTCAGCTCTTCGCTCTAGTCGCATCACTCTATCTCTGAGGTGCGACATTTCGGCCTGCAGGTCTTTTTGTTTTGGTGCGATGTCGGCCAGTGTGGTTTCTGTCTCTTTGACTCTGTCCGATAATTTGTGATGGTCAGCCCTCAAGAGGCCCAGTTCAACCGTGACCTGATTGATGTCGTGTTGCAGTGTTAACTTAGTGTCTTCTATCGCACCCAATATTTTGTCCAGGGTGTCCTGTACATCGACCTGCAATGGACCCCGCACGTCCCCCCCCCGCGCCCGGGGGTCGCTGTGCCGTCCATGACTTTAGCCCTGTGGCGGTTCTTAGGGGACATCGATTACGTAGGAGATCGTCCCCCCCCAGTGGCGAATCCGACCACGGTGCGTTAGCTCAGGGGATCCCCCATCTAGGACTTCCGTCTCAACCGCAGGGGCCGCCAGGTAGAATCCCATCAGCACCAGAGACCCGTGCTTTCTCGCTCAGGATCTCCGTGGACTCGGGGCGCGTTGCACCAGGACACGAGGCACCACACCAGTTCGACCACAGGGGCCGGACCGGACCGGTCAGGCAAGGCGCCCACTATCGACCATCCCCCGCGGTGGGCCACCGCGCGGAGTACCGCGGACCGCTCCCATCCCGTTTCGGCAGGCGAGCCCTGCTAGGCAGTTCATCCACTCTTAAGGAGGCGCTGCAAAGTGCTGCTTCGCTGTGCCTTACCCCCGGGCCACCGGCCGTCCGCCGTTACTCAGTTCTTCGATTGGCATGCCCCAGTCGGGGTCACCCCGGGATTCTCATCTCCCCAACTGCAGCCGGGCGATCCTTCATGCTCTGTGGCCCGGGGCCCACCATGCTAGTCCCAAGCTCAGGGGCCAGCGCTCCGTTCGCGCAGTAGGCCACCACGGGCACGACCATCCAACAGGGGGCCCCTCTATCCGCCGATCGTCTCGCTCGGCCGAGGGTCCGGTACTTTCCTCCCCAAGGGCGGCTCTCCCGGGGCCCGGCCCGTTCCGCAGGAGTGTGCCAGTGCTCAAAGTGGGTGTCCGATACACCAGAGGCCCCTTCCGCCAGACACAGCGTGCCGCATGCAGGGTCGGCGCCACAGCAAGGCTCCCGGCAGCCGGGCCCCCCCGCCAAGCCCAGGGGCTCCGGTCGTTTCTCCTTACTTGCGAGGGTGGGGCCGGAGGGCCCGCACGCACCCCCGGTCGCCGTCACACCGTCCTTCGCGGTCTCGGGAACACAAGGCTTTCCACAAACAGCCCTGCAGCAACCCCCAGGCAGGAGGGGGGCCGCGGTCGGCCGGCTCCCCCTCAAACGGCGCGCGGTCCCACGCCCAGCCGCGTATTCGCTCACTCGCTCAGTCCGGCTCCCGACATTAACGCGGCGACAGGCCCAAGGCCGAGGGGCTCGCCGGCCGCCTCCGACGGGCTCCGCCAGGCTCGCTCTGGGCTCCACCGGTGCTCGGGTCGCCCACACGGGTCCCCGAACTCGCTCCCCGTCAATTTGCCCCGGGGGGAGGCCCAGGATAACAGGAGAAGTTTAGGCCCCTCCGGAGCAGACGGATCAAGCGTGCGCCATCTTTGGCTTCGTGGCCACGCCCCCACAGAAGTCACACCTCTGTGGACTCCCCTGGATGTCTAGTTTCCAGAAATGTCTGGGTTTGGTAGGTTCCCTATATGGCCGCCGAGGCCAGGATCAAAAACGCAGGTGCCTGCCTTACAAAACGAGGTTGTTTTGTGATAGATAATTTTGATGTCTCCACAATACAATTTGGGCGGTGGAACTTGGGGCTGATCTAAACTGGGGGGCTCCCAAGAGAGCACTCTGTCTGTGTTTGCCACCGCATGCACCTGCTCTCTAGGTTGGGCTAACCTGCTACTGTCCCGCTGCCCAGTCTGTGCTTGCAAAGGGACAGCAGGACTGTCTTCATTACCTCCCTCATAATCAATGAAAGAGGAGTTATTGAATGGGACTCCTCTGACTGAGAAATCACTCCCAGAGTCTGCATCATTGTCCTATCCCTCAGATGCTGTCTCAGTATCTGCTGTTTCAGTCTAAAAAAAAGACGCACTATTACTTCACCTTGGCACATACCAATCGTCTAAGTCTTTAGAGCCTCTAGCGCCCAGTCCAATAATCATTATTGGTGCTCCCACTCCCATGACCTCCTCCTCAGATTACCTCACTACCACCCAGCAAAAGTGCCCTTCATTTCTCCATAGTCCCCCCGCACATACATTTCATTTGTATTATAGCGCACATAAAGGCTGACTTTACGAATCTACTCAACTATTTACATAAAATACAGATTTGATCTTTGCAGTAAGCATTAAACCTTCTACGCTACTTTATGGCATCAAAACTGCCACTAGCCAAAAGGTAGATCCTTTTGTAGTAGAAACGTAATCACAAGACTTACATGACTTTTTTTACTGCTGCCTAAAAGCTACAGTTACAACACGTCATTTGAAGTATGTGCATTGC
Source organism: Pleurodeles waltl (assembly GCF_031143425.1). Taxonomy (NCBI): domain Eukaryota; kingdom Metazoa; phylum Chordata; class Amphibia; order Caudata; family Salamandridae; genus Pleurodeles; species Pleurodeles waltl. Next base: position 171,075,087 of record NC_090446.1, on the reverse strand, counting down.
TTTGAAGACGCAACTGCGAGAGAACTGGAGGTGAATATATATATACATATATATATATATATATATATATACATATATATATATATATATCACTTTTATATGTGGGTGTAGTTTTCCTGTGGGCCAATCGCAGTCCCCAGGGAAACCACACAAGCGTTGACAAAAGTGAGCGCTATATATATGTATATATCTATCTATATAGATAGATATATCTATATAGATAAGTTGATATATATAGATCGATATATGTATATAGATCTGTATATTTTTGTAATAGCTGTATGGTTGCCACCAGGGAAACCATACACCTATTAAAAAAAAAAAAATCCCCCCCACACAGGGTCGCCCTGCTCACGGGCAACCGCCTGTCAATTTAATTTTTGTATTTACATTTTTTTAAAAAGATTTTTAAACCCCTGGGGGACGTGGTCGGGCGCGATTGCACCCCTGGGGTAAACCTACCTTTTTCTAAAAAAAGAAATACTGAGTGGGGGGGCAGCCCGTTTTCCAAGGGGGCCGACCCCCCCAAGTGAAATCCCTGGTGTCTAGTGGGGTTTCCAGGCCCTCGATAACAGAAACTGGTTCAGGGGGGCCTCATTTGAAAGGGGAGAATCTCCCCTTTCAAATGAGGCCTTTCAGAGCGCGGGGAGGCCGTTTGGGCCTGTTTTCCCTACTGGATGGACGCTTCCTGCTGTGGTGGAGAAAACAAACAGTGATGGAAGCTCTTCTGTGTCTCCCGGGGTTTTTTTAAATAAAAAAAATCCTTGGGTGCGACGCACCCGAAGATATTTTAACCCCCTCCCTGGTGTCGACCACTGGTCGTAACCCACACCAGAGAGGTAGTGAGGGCGTCGGCCAGTGGCCAGCACCCGCACTGAAATGGTTAACAATTTACAGACTGCTTCAGCTCAGCAGTAATGTTTCTATCGTGACTTTTGCATGACCTTTTCAAAACACAAACTTCTCTAGATAATAAAGTTATAATCTTACATTCTTTTTAACTACCAGACTAGCATTGGAATCTCAAACCTTGCTAAAATAATCTTAAACTTGCTTCTTTTTGAATTGCTTCTAGTTTGAAGACATTTGAAAGGAGATGACTTAATGTGATCATTCCTAAAACTTACACGAATGTACTTTCTTTCCGAGACCTAGGTAGCTGAGAAAACTGTCTGATATATCAGTGTGGTTAAAACTTCTATCTTGTGTTCAGAACTCTCTTTTTTACAACTTGCCATCTTGATGGAAACTGATCTTGTCTCATGATGTTCTTGCTACCTGATTGGCTGATCTCATACTTTATCTGAAGAAATTGTTAAAATTGTGTATCATTGTATTTTCATATAAAACTGTCCCAGGGAAAGAACAGTGAGAACCTTACAGATTAGAGCTTTAAGAAGCGTCTGATCATTCTCTATCCTTCTCAGAGGCTGACGTATTTACTCTTTATGAGTCCAGAAAGCTTTACTTGCTAGACAGACTCCCAGACACTTGTTCCTTTCTGCTATTTTATATTACATTTCTTGATATTTTCAAAATCAGATGATTGTCTATTGCTGATTTTGCTCTTTAGAAGCTAATCACCTTTAATGTAGTTTCCTGACCTAGAAACATAGAATAGGGATTTGATTTAAGGGGCGCACTTTATGCTATATTCTGCAACCTATGTTTGATTAATGAAGAAAACAATTCAAGATCTAATGATTAATAAAACTCTTAAACCTTAACTATTACTCTCATTAATGACTCCTGAGAATTAAGATTTGATTAAATGGAAAAAGCTTGAGGTTATAAGCTGAATTTTCCCTTTCCTCCACTCATTTCCAAGATCCCCAATTGTGTGCACTTGAGCAACAGAGACTGAAGAAACATTTCTTCCTCTGTCCCACTTTCAAAACGTGCTTCCCCACGGTGAATTTCCTCCGATTGGGTTAACATTTTCTCCTAGCAAAGGGCAGGTTTATTCATTATTGCTACTAAATTCGATTGACATTGCTTCCTCTGAGAGAATTAAAACAAATAAAGTATACTACTCTTTTCAGAAGCGGATTTCACCATCCAGGTCTTCCACTTTCATAAGTTGTTTGCACTTTGGCAAAAATGGAAGGTTATAACCTACAGGACCCCAAGAGGAAAATGAAAATAGCTCTAATGCAATCTAGCAGCAGGAATTCAATAACACAATTGTTAGAACAAGACGCATATGTATGTAGACTCTTAATGCATCATAAAGGTGGAAGAACTGAACAATCACCCGGACAGTAAGGTTTAAAGCAGATGAAATGTATTTCAGTTCATTTAGTTTGCAGTTGAAGAATCAGTGTGTGATGCTACTTAGTATGTCAAGTGGAATTATTTCTGTGACAATAATAGGGTAGGACAGGCAGAATGTTTTTTCGCATCTGTCGAATCATAGGAGATGCTATGTGAGGCTGATTTTGTAAACAGAATTAAAATGTATAACCAATAAAGACTAAAGACACCTCAACATCATGAATCTCTAAAACCTATCCTGAGAATTCTTTGAGAAATTGTTCTGGGGGGAAATGAGAGATTGCCTAATAAAGTGGAGAACTTATTAGGAACGATGAATTGGATCACTGACTAAATATTAGAAACATAGATATTGTGTGGACAGAATATTGTGTCAAAAATATGGAGACCAAAATATTTCTGTCCTCGATATTCTTGTTACCCCTTATAGTCAGACTTGCATCAAAGGTGGGCACTCTCTGTGCGCCTATACTGACCTCTCCTTCAGAGCGGTCTCCTTCAGAGCGGTCCTGAAGGAGAGGTCGGTATAGGCGCACAGAGAGTGCCCACCTTTGATGCAAGTCTGACTATAAGTGGACGCTCCCTCTCCAGGATACCAGAGGCCACTAGCCTCGAGTGTTAGGGTCCTCCCCAGGTATTCCCTTGGTTAAGGTAGGCCCTTCCTCAACCCCTTTTCTATTGTGATTATTTCTGCAGCGCTTAAGAAGCATATGCAACAGGGATCCAACGCCCTGATGAATGCCCAGAGACCCTCCATAGCTCAATTACAAGGGCAGAAACATGTCGGCTACTTCTTTTAGATAGGTGACCTTGTGAGTCATTGCTCTCACACCGGGTCTCCATTCCTTTTTAATCACACCACACAGAACCCTCTAAATTCACCCGGGTATCTGAGTAGGTGTTTTTTTTTTTTTTTGTTTTTTTTTTATTTCCCTAGCACAGCTGGATCCCCTTTTTCCAGAAATTAAATTAATTTACGCACTCCCTCCTGTTCCTTTAACAGTGAGGTTGAGTCCGCCCAGGTGGCACTGTCCTACCTGGGTGGGGCTAGGTGGTCATATGATGAAGCATGACACTATATTGTGTGTGAGACCACCGAGTCCGCTCACAGACCATACACCACTCCACAGCTCACCCACATTTCACCTCTAGTCGAGGTATACGAGTGGTCTAGTGTCACAATTGATACACTACCGAGCTACTTACGTTACAAGAACCCCGTACTCTCATTTGTGATTTACTACTGTTTTACCTCCCAGGGTTATCAAATGTGCAGAGAATAACCCCATCCCACAATTGGACAATTGGCAGTCTGTGAGGGTTCCATCACTCTTCTGCATTCAATACTAGACTCTTGCATTTGGCTTAATGACTTACATCTCACCGCCACCTAACAATTTAGGGGGGTAGGAAGGCACTCCTCCAGGTCATAGCTTTGCATCTATTGGCCAGTATCAGCACTTATTCTCTGAATCTGTTTCCAGCTTTTTGGGCTTTTGGTTTTGAATAAAAAACCAGGAGGCAGACCTCAGGGCAGTGTAAACAACTTTGTACTCAGAATCATCTATGAGTGACCAGTCACCTACCTCCGGAAGGCTAGAATGTCCTGGCACTAAGGAAGACCACAGTGCAGTGCAAACATCCCCATACTCACCCAGCTCTGGAAGGCTGGGACCTCCTGGCACTTCCAAACCAAGTGAAAGAAGTCTGCATTCAAATGATCACACCTGGAAAAATAAAGCTCCTACCTTCCTCTCGTATCAGGTTCAAACGTCTAGGTAACATGTAAGTAATGCAGAAGTATTTAAACTGGGAGTTCTTAAACTTCAAGTTCCTGGAGACTACCTCCATATGTGCCAGAATGTTCACCCATTCCTCATCACTAAGCATCCTACCCAGCTTGTTCTCTCACTTTATTTTGGGGGCAGGACAACCCAGGTTTAGTCATTTCCAGTAGAGACTTGTAAAACAAAGAGGTCCGTCTCCTGCTGTTCCTGCAGTGAAAACCCAGATCTAGGACTTTGTGCTTTTCTCGTTCAGCAGCATACATATTCCAGTGATGCTTACGGTTGTGAGTTTGTGCCCCATAAGTCAGAAATTGGGATGCCAAATTCCTTTGTAAGACTAGGTAAATGGGTGAGATGTTGCTCATGATGTAGGTCTCACCCTGTTAATATTCCAGTTTCAGTCCAGTGGGACAGTGCCATGGCTTTATAATAATTCTCACAAAGTGGAAACCCTATGAATGGGACTGTGAGTGCATTCAGAGGTCGGCTGCTGTTTTTGCACACATTTCACCCAACATCGCAAGGTAACTGACACCATGACACGGGTCCTTGGACCGCCAGACTCGCGGTGGTGGTCTTACCACCAGCCCAACACCATATTATGACTTAAGAGGTTTGGCCGAAGCCAAACTGCTGAAACGCCACCTGTACTGCCAGGGTGGTGGGACCGCCAGAGGTGAGCACCTCCGGCCCAGTGGGCGCCGCAATACCACCATCAGCATTACGACTCGGCAGAACGCAAACATTTTTGTGGCAGTCTCACGGCCATGAAAATGTTGGTGGTCATGCATCTCGCAACAGGAATCTCCATTCCTGTTGCCAGCAGACATACCCCCACATGACCACACACCTATATTCACGCACCTTCAATCACCTACGCATTCACTTTCAAACACCCCCATACACTTGCACCCAAACACTCTCTCAGATACACCCATTCACTCGCACACAGACACTTGAACATACACATCCACTCGCATGCACACACAGTCAAACATACGCATTCACTTGCATGCACGCACTCAGACATACGCATTCACTCGCATGCATGCACTTAGACATACCCCCCCGGCATTCACACAAACATACAAACACTCACACACACGAGGCGAGGCCGCCATCCGGGAGGGGCAGGAAACCATGGCACCATATTAGGGGTTGTAATATGGTAGGCGGAGTCCTGTTGGCGTAACTATGCTAGCAGTGGAAACCGCCTTTAATACAACGTCGGCCAGGTCAACAGTGTCGGATTTCCGCCCAAAATCGGGCAGAAATCGGCTCAACGTCGCAATATGGAGGTCTTCAGACCACCAGCACCGGTGGTCTTTTGGCACCCACGGCTTCAGCGGTCTTACGAAAAGAAGTCGAAATGAGCACCTCAATGTCTATTCCAAGTAAATATGAAATGCCTAATAATGGCCTCCAGGTTCCTAAACCAATCCCAAGGCATCAGCATGTGTAAACTGCCAAAACAATGCACCAATCTTGATAGAGCTCTCATTTTGAGCTCCTCTCTACCTATTACTGACAACCTCAGTGAGAGCCACAGCTCTATACTGCCTTTCAATGACTGCAAAACACACACCCCAATTTCCTGCAAAAAGATCCTCAGGCCTGTGATATACATCTAAGAAAACAACTTCACGTCTCTTTTCCTCCTCTTTCTGACTCATCTGAAAGCTTTCACACTGCAGTAGACTCCCATACATGCTTTCCAAAGTACTGTCGATCTACCACCTCCTCTAACTAATGTTCTCCACTCTCAATAACATCTCATATCTTTCCTTTAATAATTCATTTCAATAATCAATCCATATTAAAGACACTAGAGCAAATGCATGAGATCTTGTGAGCACCAACTGAATACAATTAATCTTACAATGAAAATGAAACACATTTCTGATCTATCACCTATTTACCTCTAACAGTGGGTTCGAGAGTCACATACTAGTTGCTGCAAAGCACTTCAATGCATCATCAGGTGTAGTAAACGCTATACATAATTACACATGAAACATAAAAACATTGATACATTCTCATTATTTTACTAAATGTATAATGCAATTGATATTGGCATTTAAACGATACAGTAAAGGCCAGACCTGTTAGTTTTTCCAATGCTTGTTCGATTGTGTTAGTAGTCTCAACTTAGGAGTCAGTAACTTTTCAATGTTTTGTGACTGGATTTTGCTAACAAAACATTGATACAACCCACAAGGAATTTCTATTTTGAAGAAACACCCTCAACTCTCCCTTTCCCAATAGCAAGCGATACAATGTGTCTTCCTAAACCCATTTTGCAATTCAGTAACTGGTCACCAAATTACAAAATAGGTTTAATACATTTTAAAAAGCCATATACTGCTCACAGACCCTCTGTGTGAATGGCAGGCTTTAAGGCCACCAAATGGTTCTTAATCTGGCCCAAAACTGTGTGATTAGGTTGAATAGTTTATGGGACAAGAAAAATGCAAATTGTGCAGTATTATTGGGCACATTCACCTGCAGTATTATGTCATTATGTTGTTCTGTTACCACACATTTTTGCAAAAGGAATCCCAATAGAAAAGGTTTCTTTAGAAAAAAATGCACATGCCCCCAGAACCTATTGACAATGTTATTTGCCATCAAATAATTGTTCTGTTGTGAATAGAAGCGTAAGAATACCATTTTAGTAATGGTGGCAATTCTAACTCCTAGACTAAAAACGCTGTGTGTAAAACACAAATTGCTGTAAAAGCAGAAAACAGATGTAGACTAAGCACATTTAATGTAATAAAAGACGTGGATCTTTTATTGTGGATATTCCAGTTATGTTTTAGAGGGATTTTTGGTTTTCCTATATGCATGTACTATGACCACCACCAGTGCTAGTGTCTCACTACTATTCATTATAAGATTCAAAACTTCAGACTTTAAAAAGAGAAGTTAAATGTTTAAGATTTTTCCTAACTCTAAATGTCCTTTTGAAATAACGTACTTTGAATATATATGTATCTTCAAGGTAGATAGTTATGGAGTACAGAATATAATGGACAATGTAGACTCAAATTTACTTGTATAACAAAAAAGGATTTTTACAGTTAAACCAAAATCTGGCAGTAGTTTATTCTGAGGTGTTGGACAAAATTATCTAAATGAGCCATATGTCTGACAGGTCCATTTCAATATTTAAATCCTACAGGTTTAATGGATGCCTATTTTCTTTATCACACTTATCATGGAATGAGAATCCCCCTCGATCAGCTTTAATGGTTTAATGATTGGTCAAAAAATTCTCACATGTAAAGGGAGCGTGGTCAGCACTGTCACTGTTTTAAGTAATCTATTTGAACTTGTTTTTTACGAATGTTTGCAGTTTGGTATGCCATTGAGCATGTTTAGTATTGGAAATTTTTCAGTTAGAGGCAAATTAAACATTTATAAATTTATAATCTGGTTAAAATTATTTTTTCTGTAACAATAAAGGAACAATGCTGGCATTGATACTGTGACCATCTATTTGCCGCTGACATTGGCTTTTTAATCAGACTTACTAGTATTTTATTCAAATAGGAATCTTTGGATGGAATAAGAACTACCTTTCTTTCTATGCTTTTGGAAGTGAATGAGTCTTCAGGTGAATGAGTCTTCAGGTGTGTATTAGCATATTGTTAGAAATGTAGTCTTTGGTTGGCAGTCAGGTTACCCCCTGTCCAAGCCAGGACCCTTACTCTAGTCAGGGTAAGTCACACACAATCCACATTATCCTGTGCCCACCCTCTGGTAGCTTGGCACTGAACAGTCAGGCTTAATTTATAAGGCAATGTGTAAAGTATTTGTGCAATAAATCATACAACAACACAGTATAGCACCACAAAAATACACCACACAGTGTTTAGAAAAAGATATAATATTGATCTGGATAAATGGATGTCAAAACGATTAAAATGCAATAAGTATGTGTTGAGATATCACTGTAAAAGTGATATGAAGTGCCTTAAGTCTTTTAAAGCAAGCAAAGTCCCTTTCAAACACAAAGTACCTGTTTCGCATAACAATCTCTGCAGAGGACCGCAGAGGAGGTGATGTGTGGAAACAAAAGGGTGTGCGTCGATTTCTCAGGCTGCACACGGTGATGCATCATTTGGTTTCTATGCCGGGACGGCTGTGCATTGATTTCTGGCGCTCGGTCATGGATCCTCATCAGGTTGCGGAGTTTTCGGACGCCCCGGGGAACCTTGAGGCGGCAGGAAGAAGTCACAAGAGCTGCGTCGATTCGGTGGCCGTTGCGTCAAATTTTCTACTGCACGCCAAGCGCTGCGTCGATTCCTCTCTGGAAGTCGGGCTGCATCATTCCGGCTCAGCTATGCATCTGTCTGGTGGGCCGTGCCTTGAATTTCCGGTCGCTACCCTGGGGCTGCGTCGATCTTCTCGATGAAAAGTCGGGCTGCGTCATTCCGGTTCAGCGTGCAGTGAAAAGTTTCACTGTGGTGCAGGCTGTGCATCATTTCTGGCAGGCTGTGCATCAAATTTCACCACACAAGGAGTCCTTCTTGTAGAGATGAAGTCTTTTTGGTCCTGAGAATTCAAAGAACAGGAGGCTAGCTTTATCCAAGCCCTTGGAGAGCACTTCTTCACCACAGCCAGAGAGCAGCAAGGCAGCAGTCCTTCACAGAAGGCAGACAGGTGAGTCCTTTAGGCAGCCAGGCATTTCTTTTTGGCAGGATGCAAGTTCTGGTTCCAGTTTCTTCTCCAGGATGTGTCTGTGTTGGTAGGAGCAGAGGCCCTGTTTAAATACCCAAATGTGCCTTTGAAGTGGGGTAGACTTCAAAGATTGGCTTAGAAGTGCATAAGGTCCCCTTTCAGTTCAATCCTGTCTGCCAGGGTCCCAGTAGGGGGTATGGCAGTCCTTTGTGTGAGGGCAGGCTACTGTCCTTTGACATACAAGTGTCATGCCCTCCACCCTCCCAGCCCAGGAAGACCCATTCAAAATGCAGATGTATGCAAGTGAGGCTGAGTATCCTGTGGTTGGGGTGTGTCTGGGTGAATGCACAAGGGAGCTGTCAACTAAACCCAGCCAGATGTGGATTGTAAGACACAGAAGGATTTAAGTGCAGAGAAATGCTTACTTTCTAAAAATGGCATTTCTAAAATAGTAATATTAAATCCAACTTCACCAGTCAGCAGGATTTTGTATCATCATTCTGGCCATACTAAATATGACCTTCCTGCTCCTTTCAGATCAGCAGCTACCACTCAAACAATGTATGGGGGCAGCCCCAATGTTAGCCTATGAAGGGAGCAGGCCTCCCAGCCGCGTAAAAACAAATTTAGGAGTTTTGCACTACCAAGACATGTAAACTACACAGGTGCATGTCCTGCCTTTTGCCTACGCAGCATCCTGCCCTATGGGTTAATAAGGGTACACCTTAGAGGTGACATGTGTAGAAAATGGGTAGTTTTATGCTTGGCAAGTAATTTTAAATGCCAAGTCTAATTGGCAGTGAAACTGCACACACAGGTCTTGCAATGGCAGGCCTGGGACAAGTAGCATTTAATTTACAGGCCCTGAGCACACATAGTGCACTTTACTAGGGACTTTTAAGTAAATTAAATAATCCAATTGGGTATGATACAATGTTACCAGGTTTAAAGGGCGAGAGCATATGCACTTTAGCAGTGCATAGCAGTGGTAAAGTGCGCAGGGTCTTAAAACCAGCAAAAACAGTAACTAAAAAGTGGAAGGAGGCAGGCAAAAAGTTAGGGGTGACCACCCTACGGCTGGCAGGTCTAACACATATGAAAATAGATGTCACTAGAATGGACGGTCATTAGCCATTTGGCAGAACGTTACCGTCTTCACTAGATAATGGAAGTAAACATTGCGTTAAAATTTATTCACATCACTAGTTTCCTTAAGAGTCCACAAAGAAGTGTATCTTGATAATCACAAGGATGCAAGGATAAAAATTAGGCCTGGGAGAAACTTTAATTACACTGGAGTAATCAAAGTAATTTCAGTAATTAAGCATTATTCTTGTGATGTGAAATTCATAAAATGATGTGATTATGCCAGCTTGGGTGATTAAGATTAATTTGGGGCAAAAATACTGCCGCAGGAGCATAGGAACAATTAACTAAGAGGGAGTGAGTGGATGCTGGCATCTGCTGTTCGAATCCTGTAGCATTTAGTGTTAGTTTCTTGCAAAATGCCTCTTTGGCCCAATTTAGACCTGAGGCTATATTTTGGTATAAATAGCGCTAAATGCATGATTAGGTTCTCACATAATTACACATAATTATGTTGGAGAGAATTACACCAGTTGTGCCCACTTCTAATAAAAATAGCGGGAATTTACCTCCATCGACACCTAGCACATTCAACATGCGTACTACCGTGTTGTCCTCCAGATCATTAAATCATAGGTGAAGAACGTGTACGACAATCATTCTTCTTTGCAAAGTTGAATGCGGTAACACCAGATCTACAAAGTTGATCTAACTGCTTAATCACCTCAGGAGACTAGTACGCTTAACCAGTTACCATTATAAATGGTCCACAATTTATTAAGGATTAGGTCCTGTTTTCTGTTTTTTCTGTTGACGTCAGGTATAATTCCTATGCTGCTTCGAGGAAAAAAATAATGTATGAAAATGTGAGTAGATGTGAAGCGTTTTTACCCTCCCGGTTAATGCAACGCATGCAGCACGTTGCCTTGATGCTTTCCGTTGCGTGAAATCTTAGATGGGTTTTTGGCACAATTTTCCTGTAAATTAGCTAATGACCTTTTGTATAGGAGGCAAGTTATCATACTTATTAGGCAATTTCTTGGTCAGTAATTTTATAAAAACGTGTATTGTATCTTTCGCAGTGCTTCATTTGTAAATAAAAAGGTGCCGGTGCCCAAAGCCCTCCTCTTAGACACGCGGCTGCTGCAATTAAATGTGCAAGCACGGAATACTGAGGTAGCGTAATCCTGAAGCCATCTCGGGCCTCTTCAATACCTCTAAAGCCACTCCATGCCCCTTTAGCTCACTCTTGCAGCTTTCTGATTTCTACGTTTGCGACGTCTTTTCCTTTTTTCTTCCTTTGTCTTCCCCATCTCTGTCTTTTGCTCGCAGATAATCCTTGAGGCAGAAGAATAAGCCCCGGCCCTCAAAAATAAGTGCCAGTGCTCAGCACCGGAAACAACAAGCACAAATTAAGATCTTTCGTCACGCCATTTCTATTGGTCCTGCTCCAGCCAGGTAGATTCAGAGAACGTCTTGGAAGTAGGAAGGCGGAAAAATCAGGTGCCATACGAATCGCATTGTCACTGCCCCAGACAGCAGCGCCAAAGGAATCCAGTGCTTCTGCCCCTCTCCATAGAAGACAGGTGACCAGAGAGCAGACTGCCAACACCCCTCTTAGGTGCTCAGGACCCAGACAGTAGCACTGATACCACAACAACCTTTTCCAAAGTAGATGATGAAATACACCTCATGAAACAACAACCACACCAATAAATAGCACCACACTACCAAGATCAGCAATGAACCTCCCTGAACTGTGCTCGAAGGATACTGCCTATTTCTGTTTTAAATATAATTTTGTAATATAATTCCGAAATGCAGTTAGACTTGCTTGACCGTTTTTAGGTACTGAGCAACAGATTATTTGTAGTTACCTTGAGTTGTGTCATCTGGGAATTGCACTACCTTGTGGATTATTTATTTAAAGACATTTGGTAAATTGTAGGACATCTGCAGTAATGATAAAATACCTGACTCGTCTTCCTTCAGGATTTCTGCTGTTCCCGTCAAATCTCCTAAAAATACTAATATATTAAATTAAATGTGTATTCCTCTAGGGGGTTCATCTTCTTGTAGCATTCCATCGCAGTTAGGAAAATGCAGTGCTTCTGTTTAGTACAAATTACATTGGAGTGCTTCATTTGTGCTGACTCCCTTCACCCAAGAGTCGGCAGAGCCCTTGCATCGCCTGTACTGCTCCAGGCTGTGAGGTGAGTGAATGGTTTTGCCTGTGCAATGAGTGCATGTGAGGCCATCCCTTGGGATTACTTTCACTGATGCGAGGAGAACCCTTGAGATTGCCTGCACGCTGAGAGACCGCGTTGGAAGCCCCTGGAATGACTTACACTACAAGACAATGGAGAAGGACACTGGAACCGCCTTCAGTTTAAGAGACTCTTAGGCGAACTCACAGGTGAACTGTCGAGCACGAGAAGGTTTGGAGAGTCCGCGGGGTTGTCTGGCTTGTGAGATTTTGCTTGTAGACCTTTTGGGATTACCTGCATCGTGAGAGCCTTCGAGGAGGACACTGGCACTATCTCTAGTACAAGAGGGTGTTAGTAGAAGCAACAGGATTACCTGGAGCACAAGGTGGCGTTTTCATAGCCCTTGGCATTACCTAGACCGTGGAGGCAGTAAAACGAACCCTTGCGGCTACGTGTAGAGCTAGGAAGTGTTAGTAGAGCCCTTGCGATTACCTGCAGTGTGAGAGATTTCTAGAAGAGCCCTTGTGATTACTTGTAGTGCAAGGAAGTGTTAGTAGTGCCCATGTGATTACCTGAAGTTTTGACAAATTAAAGATTAGCTCTTGTGATTACCTGTAGAGCAAGGACGTGTTAGTTGAGTCCTTGTGATTGACCTCAATGGGAGAGATTTCATGTACAGTCCTTGAGTTACCTGTAGTGCAAGTGTTAGTAGAGCCCATGTGATTATCTACAGCCTGAATAATTGTATGGAGGTGCCTCGGAATTACCTGCCTTCTGAGAGGCAGAAACAAGTGGTGAAACACTTGAACAAGCTCTTTCACTTTGCAGTGGATAATCTTGATGCCGCAATATGATTCAGTCAAGTGTCCTTCTCGAAGCTGGGCAAAATATTTACTCCACTGTTTTGGAGCCTGGGCAGTGTTGGAACCTCTGATCAAACTCATACTAGAGAGATGAAATGAGTATTAACTCCATGTATTATATTCCAGGCAAACTAAATGCGGCTGTCCCACACATTGCCGTCACGCATTGTGGGCACCCACCATCTGCACTCACAAAACATTCTGCACCTGATTATTCTCATTTGCACACAGTGATGGCTTGAAGACTTTACCAATCAGAGCATGAAAGTTTCTATGGGGGTTGAGATCCAACTTTGAAACCCTGGTCGATGTGCATTAGAAATAAGATATGATATCTTTGGCACACCTGAAAATATGTGATTGTGTAAAATGATTGTTTCTCTATGTCCCACAATTGTTTTTACAATTAAACTTTGAATGTGGGCGGGAGTGGAGGGGAGACTCTGTAGTGAGCAATACAGTATAGCTGACGTTCATACTTAAACCATAAGTACCAAAACATGGGAGCTATGTTTTCTATACAAAGGTTCGGCGTTTTAGGTGCCAGGCAAATACAAACATTTTAACTCATCGTTACATTACGCACGTGCCCTGACAATAAATCCAAATTATGGCACAATAACTTATTTCTCAGAAATTGGCAACACCAAATAAAAACTTACACCATCCTTGGTGAAAGATTTTGGCAAATTATATTTGCTAACTGCGTGACAACAACCAAAATGTACATTAAAAATTAAAAACTACTTGGAAAGGAAGCAGAAACGTTGATGTCATGCTCTACTGTATAGCATTACACGGAGAGGCAGAAACAGGTTTTTCTTCAAAGCTAGGAATTGGTCTGCAAACGACTTTTTAAAGATGTTTTATTGAAGACTAAACTTCAAAGTACAGAGAACAAACTAAGACAAAGCATCAATAGCCATCAAAGAAAACCTGCTGCATGTAATGGATGAAAAAGACACCAGGTCAAAGGTGCAAGGCTAAACACATGATACATATCCAAACATCCAGGGTAGGGAGTGCAGTGCCACATTACTACAAGAGACAATAATTAGACAATCATCCTAACAGGTGTGCAGGAGGTTTCCAAGCACACTCCTACCCAACAGTCTGTGCCGTTTATACATGTTTAGATTTTTCTATAGTGCTTAGAAAAAGTGTTTTAAGTCAATCATCAGCTACCATCTCTGATATAATAATTGTGAAGGTGACAGAAGTTGAGTCAGGTAGTTCAGCTTCCCCCACTTCCTGTATGAGGACCCCTAAGCACAAAGAATAGACAAGCCGCTGAGGTTTGAACTGCCTGTGATCTACCCAAATGGCTGACAACATCCTCAAAATGACACAGAACACATGCAAGGTTCTATAAGTCGGAATTAGTTGTGCGATCTGATGAATTTTTCAATTCTTCAAGAATGACCACTAACGGACATAGAAGCTTCTGCTGACCTAGAGGTCATTCAGAAATGTAGCAGCGGGGATCTCCTCAGGTTTGATTAAGAGTGCTCGGTTGCTAAAGCTCCCAGAAGACCATATTTAGGCATTGCCGCACGATCTGTCTGTCCTTTTCTTCCTGGGTGTGCCTTGTTTCCTCTCCCAGGTGAGCCCTTTCCCTTCTGTTGGCTCTCCCTACTCAGCCTTTTTCCATAGCACCTCCCACCCCCTTCTGCTGCTCCTCGCTGCCTGTCTACCCCTTATCACCGCTAGTGTGGGCCTGGCTTAACTCCTGAAATAACTTGTCTGTATTCCTCTGATGATCTCGAGGCCATAAAGAAAAGCAAGCAGACTTCTCATCAGTTCAGAATAAATATGCTTTGTTGCCGATTCTGGTACAAACCCGTTTTAGGGGTCACTCACTCTCTCCTTTTCTTTCTGTACCTACATCTTTTTCCTCCCCCAGGTGTGCCTTATCCCACTTCTAAGTTTGGGCTCCTCCCCATTTCCCCTGTCCCAGGCTCCACTGTACTTCCACTCACTGGAGCTCTGACCTCCCTTGGCACGTCTCCTTTCCTTTACTTCTTTTCTTTAGCTCAATCAATCAATCAATCAGGGATTTGTAAAGCGCACTACTCACCGGAAGGTCTCAAGGCACTGGGGAGGGGGGGGGGAAGGGGGGTTGAGCTACTGGTCGAACAGATAGGTCTTAAGGTGTTTCCTGAAAGATAGGAGGTCATCGGTAAGGCGGAGGTGGAGTGGTAGGGAGTTCCAGGTCTTTGCGGCGAGGTAGGAGAATGATCTTCCTCCGGTGGTCGTGCGGCGGATGCAAGGAACGTAGGCGAGGGCGTGGTTGGTTGAGCGAAGGTTGCGGGTCGGGGTGTGAAAGGTGAGTCTGTCGTTCAGGTATGTCGGGCCCGTGTTGTGGAGGGCCTTGTGACCTGCTGAGTCATGCTGAGTGTGGAATCCAAGATGACGCCCAGGTTGCATGCGTGGGTGGTGGGTGAGGGTGCAGATCCTAGGGAGGTGGGCCACCAGGAGTCGTTCCAGGCTGAGGGGTTGGTGCAGAAGATGACTAATTCTGTTTTGTCTGTGTTTAGCCTTAGGTGGCTAGCTTCCATCCAGCTGGCTATGGTGTGGAGTCCATTGTGGAGGTTGTCCTTTGCAGTGGTGGGATCATTCGTGAGGGAGATGATGAGCTGAGTGTCGTCGGCGTAGGAGACTATGTTGATGTGGTGTGTTCGTGCGATGTTGCAGAGGGGGGCCATGTATACGTTAAAAAGTGTGGGGCTGAGTGAAGATCCTTGAGGGATGCCACAGGTGATATTGGAGGCTTCTGATAGGAACGGCGGGAGGCAAACTCTTTGGGTCCTGTCCTTAAGAAATGACGAGAGCCAGTCCAGGGCTTTGTCGCAGATTCCAGCGTTGTGGAGGCGTGTGTGGAGAGTGTGATGGCATACAGTGTCGAAAGCTGCGGTGAGGTCCAGGAGAATGAGTGCTGCTGTTTCTCCTTTGTCTAGCATGGTCCTGATGTCGTCTGTTGCACCAATGAGTGCGGTCTCGGTGCTGTGTTTTTTTCGGAATCCGGATTGGGAGGTGTCAAGTGCCTTGTTGTCTTCCAGGAACCGGGATAGTTGATTATTCACGATTTTTTCGATGACCTTGGCTGGGTAGGGGAGGAGGGAGATCGGTCAGTAGTTCTTGGGGTCGTCAGGATCTGCCTTAGGTTTCTTTAGCAGGGCGTTGATTTCTGCGTGCTTCCAACTCTCTGGGAAGGTGGCTGATTCGAAGGAGCTGTTGATGGTGTGGCAGAGATGGGGGTCGATGATGGTGTTGGTTTTGTTGAAGACGTGGTGTGGACAGGGGTCCGATGGAGATCCAGAGTTATTGGTGGCCATGGTGTTCGCGGTGTCTTCTGTGTTGACCGGGGTCTAGGTGTGGAGGAGGTGGGTGTTTCTTGGAGTGTGGGGTTTGAGGGTGCTCGTAGTTAGATGGTAGGATTTGGAGTTGAAGCTGTTGTGGATTTCTTCTAACTTTCGACGGAAGTGGGATGCGAGTGAGTTGCAGAGCTCCTGTGATGGCGGGGGTTCGTTGGAGCATGCCTTCGGGGTGGTTAGATCTTGGATGATGCAGAAGAGTTCTTTGGTGTTGTGAGCATTGGTGTCGATGCAGTTTTTGAAGTGGGTCCTTTTGGTGGTGCATATCAATTGGTGATGTCTGCGTAGGGCCTCCTTGAAGGTGCAGCGATTGGAGGCGGTGGGGTCACGGCACCAGTTTTTTTCCGTTCTGCTATAACGTCGTTTGGATTCCTGTAAATCTGGGGTGAACCAGCTGGCCTTGATTCTGTGCGGGGTATTAGGGTGTTTTTTGAGCGGTGCAAGGGTGTTGGCGCAGTCTTCTAACCAGTGGTGCAGGTTGGTGGCGCGGTGTTGGGGTCTGAGGTCCCGGAGGGGGGTCTGGGCGAGGGTGGAGATCAGTTGGTACGAGGATATTCTGCTCCAGTTGCGTCAGGGCGGCTGTGTGCAGTGGTGGTGAGTGACTGGTTTTGGGTAGGAAAAGTGGATGCATCGGTGGTCTGTCCAGTAGAGTTCGGTGGTGTGGCTGAAGGTCACATGTTTGCTGGTTGTGAAGATAGGATCGGGAGTGTGGCCTGCGGAGTGGGTCGGTGAGGAGACAAGTTGCTTGAGGCTGAGGTTGGCGAGGTTGGCGATAAGGTTGGTGGTGTTCGTATTGTTGTTATTTTCCAGGTGGAAGTTCAGTTCGCCTAGGAGGATGAAGTCTGTTGAGGTGAGGACTTGGGAGCTGATGGTGTCGGTGTTATCGTCACAGAACTGTGGTTTCGGGCCAGGGGGTCTTTAGACCAGTGTTCCTCTAAGTGTGTTGTTGGCGTTTAAGTAAATTGTGAAGTGGAGGTGCTCGCCGGATTTGATGATGTCGTCAGAGTTGGTGGAGATTCCGATGGTGTTTTTATGGACTAATGCGATTCCTCCTCCTGGTTTGTTGTTGTGCTCTCTTCTGGTGATTTTGTAGTTATCTGGTATAGCTATTGCTATGTCTGGTTCCGAGGCAGGGTTCATCCATATTTCGGTGAGGAATGCGATGTCTGGCAAAGGAGTGGTCAGTAGGTTCACAGTTCAATTGCGTGTTTGTGGACGGAGAGGGTGTTTAGCAGGATGCAATTTAGGTGGCAGTCTGTTTTGGTGTGGTGTTCGGGGGTCGGCTTGCAGGTGAAGTTGCAGGCACTGCAAGAGAAAGGTCCTCTGGTGGGCGTTGGCGTGACTTGGCAGCAGGTGGAGGAATGACCTGGGTTTAGGGCGTGGAGTTCGGCAGCGGTGTACTGTTTAGAGGTAGTGCGGGGCGTGTTGGCCAGGGGGACTGGTGCTGGATGCGGACTTGGCGCGGACGGGCGCAGACAGGCTTGCCTTTGGCGTGCCTTCGGCGCGTCCGCACTGCGGCCGGCATAAGAGGGGAGGAGGGAGGGTGTGTCAGCTGGGAGGAGGGTGGCGGTGAGCCAATGGTAGGGTGGGGGGGCAGGCCACAAGGGAGCAAGGGCGGGAAGGTTGGAGTACTTGGAGGGAGGGGGCGGATCCGCGGGGACGAAGCGGCAACGGGAAAATCAAGGCTGAAAGTACCGGTTTCGGAGAAGGCAAAAGAGTGAGAATATTACCAGGAAATGCAGGCGGCTGGCAGCAGCGAGGAGCGAAGGAAGCGACCTACCTGCTTAAAGCAGGGTTGAAGGTCGCTGTCCTTGCCGCGCTGCGGCCGGCATCAGAGGGGAGGAGGGAGGGTGTGTCAGCTGGGAGGAGGGTGGCGGTAAACAATGGTAGGGCGGGGGGGCGGGCCACAAGGGAGCAAGGGCGGGAAGGTCGGAGTACGTGGAGGGAGGGGGACAGGGCAGCGGGGACGAAGCGGCAACGTGAAAAGCAAGGCTGAAAGTAACAGTTTCGGAGAAAGCAAAAGAGTGAGAATATTACCAGGAAATGCAGGCGGCTGGCAGCAGCGAGGAGCAAGGGAAGTGACCTACCTGCTTAAAGCAGGGTCGAAGGTCGCTGTCCTTGCCGCGCTGCAGCCGGCATAAGAGGGGAGGCGGGAGGGTGTGTCAGCTGGGAGGAGGGTGGCGGTGAACCAATGGTAGGGCGGGGGTGGGCCACAAGGGAGCAAGGGCGGGAAGGTCGGAGTACGTGGAGGGAGGGGGGCGGGGCCTTGGGGACGAAGCAGCAATGGGAAAAGCAAGGCTGAAAGTACCGGTTTCGGAGAAAGCAAAAGAGTGAGAATATTACGAGGAAATGCAGGCGGCTGGCAGTAGCGAGGAGCGAGGGAAGCGACCTACCTGCTTAAAGCAGGGTCGAAGGTCGCTGTCCTTGCCACGCTGCGGCAGGCATAAGAGGGGAGGAGGGAGGGTGTGTCAGCTGGAAGGAAGGTGGCGGTGAACCAATGGTAGGGCGGGGGGCGGGCCACAAGGGAGCAAGGTCAGGAAGGTCGGAGTACGTGGAGGGAGGGGGACGAGACCGCGGGGACGAAGCGGCAACGGGAAAAGCAAGGCTGAAAGTAACGGTTTCGGAGAAAGCAAAAGAGTGAGAATATTACCCGCAGGTGGCTGGCAGCAGCGAGGAGCGAGGGAAGCGACCTACCTGCTGAAAGCAGGGTCGCAGGTCGCTGTCCTTGCCGCGCTGCGGACGGCATAAGAGGGGAGGAGGGAGGGGGTGTCAGCTGGGAGGAGGGTGGCGGTGACCCAATGGTAGGGTGGGGGGCGGGCCACAAGGGAGCAAGGGCGGGAAGGTCGGAGTAAGTGGAGGGAGGGGGACGGGGCCGTGGGGACGAAGCAGCAATGGGAAAAGCATGGCTGAAAGTACCGGTTTCAGAGAAAGCAAAAGATTGAGAATATTACCAGGAAATGCAGGCGGCTGGCAGCAGCGGGGATTGAGGGAAGCGACCTACCTGCTTAAAGCAGGGTCAAGGGTTGCTGTCCTTGCCGCGCTGCGGCCGGTATAAGAGGGGAGGTGGGAGGGTGTGTCAGCTGGGAGGAGGGTGGCGGTGAACCAATGGTAGGGCCGGGACGGGCCACAAGGGAGCAAGGGCGGGAAGGTCGGAGTACATGGAGGGAGGGGGACGGGGCCACGGGGACGAATCGGCAACGGGAAAAGCAAGGCTGAAAGTACCAGTTTCGGAGAAAGCAAAAGAGTGAGAATATTACCAGGAAATGGAGGCAGCTGGCAGCAGCGAGGAGCGAGGGAAGCGACCTACCTGCTTAAAGCAGGGTCGAAGGTCGCTGTCCTTGCCGTGCTGCGGCCGGCATAAGACAGGAGGAGGGAGGGTGTGTCAGCTGGGAAGAGGGTGGCGGTGAACAAATGGTAGGGTGGGGGGGCGGGCCACAAGGGAGCAAGGGCGGGAAGGTCGGAGTACGTGGAGGGAGTGGGGCGGGGCCGCAGGGACGAAGCAGCAATGGAAAAAGCAAGGCTGAAAGTACCGGTTTCGGAGAAAGCAAAAGAGTGAGAATATTACGAGGAAATGCAGGCGGCTGGCAGCAGCGAGGAGCGAGGGAAGCGACCTACCTGCTTAAAGCAGGGTCGAAGGTCGCTGTCCTTGCCGCGCTCCGGCAGGCATAAGAGGGGACGAGGGAGGGTGTGTCAGCTGGAAGGAGGGTGGCGGTGAACCAATGGTAGGGCGGGGGGCGGGCCACAAGGGAGCAAGGTCAGGAAGGTCGGAGTACGTGGAGGGAGGGGGACGAGATCGCGGGGACGAAGCGGCAACGGGAAAAGCAAGGCTGAAAGTACCGGTTTCGGAGAAAGCAAAAGAGTGAGAATATTACCAGGAAATGGAGGCGGCTGGAAGCAGTGAGGAGTGAGGGAAGCGACATACCTGCTTAAAGCAGGGTCGAAGGTCGCTGTCCTTGCCGTGCTGCGGCCGGCATAAGACAGGAGGAGGGAGGGTGTGTCAGCTGGGAAGAGGGTGGCAGTGAACCAATGGTAGGGCGGGGGCGGGCCACAAGGGAGCAAGGGCGGGAAGGTCGGAGTACGTGGAGGGAGGGGGGCGGGGCCGCGGGGACGAAGCGGCAATGGGAAAAGCAAGGCTGAAAGTACCGGTTTCGGAGACAGCGAAAGAGTGAGAATATTACCAGGAAATGCAGGTGACTGGCAGCAGCGAGGACCGAGGGAAGCGACCTACCTGCTTAAAGCAGGGTCGAAGGTCGCTGTCCTTGCCACGCTGCGGCCGGCATAAGAGGGGAGGAGGGGGGGTGTGTCAGTTGGGAGGAGGGTGGCGGTGAACCAATGGTAGGGTGGGGGGCGGACCACAAGGGAGCAAGGGGGGAAGGTCGGAGTATGTGGAGGGAGGGGGCGGGGCCGCAGGGACGAAGCGGCAAAGGGAAAATCAAGGCTGAAAGTACCGGTTTTGGAGAAAGCAAAAGAGTGAGAATATTACCAGTAAATGCAGGCGGCTGGCAGCAGCGAGGAGCGAGGGAAGCGACCTACCTGCTTAAAACAGGGTCGAAGGTTGCTGTCCTTGCTGCGCTGCGGCCGGCATAAGAGGGGAGGAGGGAGGGTGTGTCAGCTGGGAGGAGGGTGGCGGTGAACCAATGGTGGGGCGGGCCACAAGGGAGCAAGGGCGGGAAGGTCGGAGTACGTGGAGGGAGGGGGGCGGGGCCGCGGGGACGAAGCGGCAATGGGAAAAGCAAGGCTGAAAGTACCGGTTTCGAAGACAGCGAAAGAGTGAGAATATTACCAGGAAATGCAGGTGACTGGCAGCAGCGAGGACCGAGGGAAGCGACCTACCTGCTTAAAGCAGGGTCGAAGGTCTCTGTCCTTGCCTCGCTGCGGCCGGCATAAGAGGGGAGGAGGGGGGGTGTGTCAGTTGGGAGGAGGGTGGCGGTGAACCAATGGTAGGGTGGGGGGCGGACCACAAGGGAGCAAGGGGGGAAGGTCGGAGTATGTGGAGGGAGGGGGCGGGGCCGCAGGGACGAAGCGGCAAAGGGAAAATCAAGGCTGAAAGTACCGGTTTCGGAGAAAGCAAAAGAGTGAGAATATTACCAGGAAATGCAGGTGGCTGGCAGCAGCGAGGAGCAGGGAAGCGACCTACCTGCCTACACTGCACTGAGAGAACATGTCTTTGTACCTCTGGTGGCCTGGAGGCCATTTGAAAAGTGGGCGTGGGCAGCTCCTCATGATGCTGTCCTAGCAGGAGCAATGGAGGGTCCAATCGGCGTATAGGTCAGTCAGGCAGTGGTGGGCGGACTGGACCGACAGGTCAGTGTGTGGACCAGTTGTATGGCTGTTTATTGGCCTGTTTCATTATTTGCTGGTCTGGTTTTTACTGGTCATTTCCATAATATTAAAACAAACATTGAATTCAGCAAGCTAAAATCCATGCAGTTGTACATGCCTTGAAAAATACGTATACAGCACATCTTTTCAATTTCAAAACTGACTCTTTTAGCTACCCAATTCAGTAATCGGGGCCAATTTTATTTTGGTGTCCGGACCTATCTTCTGTCCTAGTCTGACCCTGGGAAGTAGGACAAGTAACTTTTCACCACATTATCTCTTTTTGCCCATGAAATGTCATTATCCACTACTAATAAAAGTCAGGAAGGGCATTCTAGGAGAAATATATATCTCTTCATGCAATCCTAGAGAGAGCAAGGGTTTCTGTGAGCTAAGAACAAATAATGGGCTTGGCTGAACCGGGGAAGACAGATGGGTAACACAGGGTGTGCCTATTCGTTCTTGAGCTGTCTAGGCAGTAACATACTAAGGGCCTGATTTACAAGGCCCTAGCGCCTCCTTGTGCCACATTAGCTTCTTATTTTATGCAAATGTGGCTCAAGGAGGCAATTTTCACCGTGCCATATTTACAAAGTGGTACAATGCATGCAATTGCCTACGTCAGGCATAATGTATGCAAGAATGGGGTGCTCCGGCATTAGGAGACCCGCAAAAAGGTGCAGTGAAATCTACAAGATTTCACTGCACCATTTAGGTATCATTTTTAATGCATGCTCAGAGCAATCAATGGACCTCTTTGCACTTTGTTACACTAGCGTCAACATTTTTGATGCTAGGTTAGCAAAGTGCCAGAATAGCGTAAAAAGTGTTGATGATATCATTCTAATGACCGCAATGGTGTGCCATATTATAAATACGATGCACACAGGGTGGTGTTAGGAGGGGCAAGTACTGATGCGCCACTTTCTTGTAAATCTGGCTCTAAGTGCTTCATCTCTCACCTTTGTATGTGTGGGGTTCAGCTCTGGCTAGGGACTGAGCTATGGCCTGACTTGGGCCTGCCTGACTGGTGCCATGTGCCTCTGGGACCCTTCAGAAAGGTGTGAGGAGCTAGGGCATAAAGTTCTGCTTAGAATTTTAGTCTCTTTCAGCCTAGCAGGAAATGGCAAAATCTGGGCCTTTCAAAGATTGTGCAATTTCTGCTCAGGTTTCCAGGCTTGATTGCTCATCCATTTCATTCCTGGTTCACAAGGTGTATTTATTCAGCTGTAGTTAGTAACCCTGTGTTAGAAACTGGGTCTCTAGTTGGCAGAGGTATGCACCCTGTCCAAGTAGGAACCACAATCCTATTTAGGGTAAGTCAGATACACACCCTAATTTAACCTGTGCTCACCCTATGGTAGCTTGGCACAGAGCAGTCAGGCTACACTTGGGAGGAAATGTGTGAAGTATTTGTGCAGCACTTAATTACAGTACTACAGTGAAGGACACCACAAAAAGACTCCACACCAGTTTAAAAAATAGAGAGTATTTATCTAAGTAAAGCAAGACCTAAATGACAAAAATCCAATAAGTAGAAGTCGAGATATAATTTTTTAAAGATTAAGGGCCAGATTACAAAACTGGAGGTCTGAAGACCGCCAGCCTCGTGGTGGCTGTTGGACTGTCGCAGCTGTGGTGGTCCGACCGCCACATTACAAGGTGGGCGGGCAGACCCTCAGATCCCAATGAGCTGATGGCGGTGCAGGTTGAAATCATCCAGGGTGGTGCTGAAGTCAGTGCCGCCCTGCTAATTATAACCTTGTTCTACACCAGCCTTTTCATGGTGGTTAAACCGCCATGAAAAGGCTGGCGGAGAACAAGTGCTGGGGGCCACGGGGGTGGCCTGCACTGCCCATGTCTGCGGCATGGGCAGGCACCTCAGAGGTCAGGTGGGGCTGGTGGCGAGGGTTTAGATTTGGAAGGGGGGTCCTTGGGCTTAGGTTTGGGAGGGAGTGGGGGTCTGGTTTTAGTTTTTGATGGAGGGGGAGTGGGTTTGGATCTGGGGGTCTTCAATGAGAGAGGCTTTTTGACTGAGGGAGAGGCATGGGCAACAGAAGGGGTGTCATGGGAAGACTGGGAGCTGGAGGGACTGGGCTTGGGGAGGGCAACATGATGGCCAAGGACAACACTGGGTGGGACTGGATCAGGGAAAAGGTCAAGATGGGCAAGTAAAAGTTTCTTAGGAATAGGGGTGATGGCCTTGGAAACAGGTCTGGGAGTGGAGGTAGAGGGAGTGCTTGTGGGACGGGTAGGTGTGCTGGACATGGATGCTGGTGTATGCAAAGTTTGCTTGTGTGAGGTGGATGAATGTTGAGTGTCTGAGTGGATGTGTTTATGTGTCTTGGGAGGAGTGGGGAAGAGAGGCTGGGAGAACACAGACAGGTTGTGTAAATGTATGTTGGGGTGGGGTCTGCAAGTAAGGTGGGTGTGCAGGATGTGGTCGTGATGGTGGTTGTGGTGAGTGTGGATGTGGTGTATGGGGTACATGTCTGTGTGTCTGCTGTTGTGGTGACTGTGGGCAACATTGAACTGGTGGCAGGTTCTCGGAGTGAGAATGCAGTGCTGGCAGGTGTGAGCAGTGATGTGATTGTGGGGCAGGAGGTGGTGGGGGAGACAGAGCAGGTGGTGGCTGTTGTTGTGTGTGCTGGTGTGTGTTGAGTATGTGCATGTTTGTGGTGTGTCTTGTGGTGCCTATGTTTGTCTTTGCATACCTTGCCTGTTGCACTGGGTGAATGCCGGTCTGATTGTGTGCTTTGGATGGGTGAGGGGAGGGGGCTCTGGGATTGGGGACATGTAGGTGGAGGAGGGACGTAAGAAGTAGGGACACTGACTGCCATCAAAGAGGAGTCCAGAGCCTGAAACAATCTCTGTAGGCCAGCCAAGGCACCATGAATGCCTTCCAGATAGGCATTGCACTGCTGCATCTGGGATGCCAGGCCCTGGATGGCATTCACAATGGTTGAGTGCCCGACAGAGATGGATCTAAGGAGGTCAATAGCCTCCTCATTTAGGGCAGCAGGGATGACTGGGGCATGGGCAGAGGTGCCTGTGGTGAAGGAGATGCCCACCCTCCTGGGTGAGCGGGCATGGGCAACTGGGTGGTGAGCTACTGAGAGGGCAGTGCTGGTAAGGGGGGTGGCGGACAATGATGTTGCTTGGCTGGTCCCAGAAGGGTCTGCCACCACCAGGGAGCTTCCATCAGAGGAGGAATCAGATTCAGATGCTGTAGTTCCTGTCTCTCCCATGGTGCTCCTCTCGCCCTCCAACCCATTAGTCCCCTTGGCATTGGTGGACTCTGCCTCCTCGGTCCCGTGGGCTACAGCCTCCCCACTCGCCGATGCCCCTACTCCTTCACCTGCTGACGCTAATACACACAAGAACAGAAGAGGACAAGTAGGGAGGGAGGGGGTGATAGAAAGGGAGCATAGGGTCAATATTAACACATCTAGCAGAAATTACCATCACTTTTGCCCATTTACAAAGGTCATAACAGAATGCTGAGCCTACTACCTGACCACACGATTGCCCACACACAACAGGAGACCCTGAAATATGAATCAACGACCATCGTCCATCGACAACACTACACTGGTTGTCTTTCAGGCTGTCAAGACTCAAAAATCCATAGTTGGGAGTGTAATAACGGCCACCTTCATGTACTCCATTACAGTGTCTGACGCAACCTGCATTTGCCTGTACATATCACATAGATATGGGAAACAGCTGTACATGAGTTATACTATGGTACAGTCCTAGGATGTACCCCTCTACATATGCAGCCATGCATTGGATATTACACCTACCTGTATAACATACCAATGAGCCTTAAAACAATGATGTCAGCTACATACCATAGCGTGGATTCCTCAGACATCCTCCATTCATTGGCAAACCTATTCATTCCCAACAGAAGTCATTACAACATAAAGGACACTCTGAGTACTCACCCCCTTGTGGCTGCTGTGCTGCCCTCAAGGGCCCATCCAATGCTGGGTAGGCCACCGCCAGTATGGGGGCCATTAGAGGGGTCAGGGTCCGACAGACACCCCTCCCTCATTGGGAGGACATTCCCAGCTGGGCCTCCACGATCTTCTGGGCCCAGCGTCTCAGGTCCTCCCACTGCTTTCTGCAGTGGGTGCTTCACCAGCTATTGACCCCCAGGGTCCGCACTTCCTTGGAGAAGACACACCATAGTCCCTTCTTTTGATCAACGCTAACCTGGATTGGAGACACAGAGAGAAGGGCACATTCATGAAGACTAATCGTGCAGCAACTGTAATGGACTACTTGTGTTTACATCTCACATTCATGCTAGACATAACACATACCCATTCGCAAAGCATGCTTGTCTGATGCAACACTCTCCAATGGGCATACAGCATCCACATACATTCACCTACATACAACCATGTTGCATCAACTATTCACTAATGCTACTCACTTGCTTATCTGGAGCCCCATACCCCCTGTAGTACCTGCCATCGTGGCTTCCAGATACATGACACAACAGCACACGCAGTGGAAGTCTTGATGGCTGGAGAGTCAGGAGTCAAGTGAGATAGGCTGTAGAAAATGGTGGTCTCGGCCGCGGAGGTCTGCACCATCACAGCCAGCGGTGATCATCAATGGCCCTTGTTCCCCATAGACATCAATGCTATCCAAAGAGGAGTTGCACGGCGGTTCCGACCGCCTACCGCCATGACGACTTATGCCAGTGAAATGAGATCACTTTCATCAGTCCTCTGCATGCAGCACAGGCAGCTGCCATTTTACACATTTATTGAACATAGTACAGTATTCAATGTGTGTCATAGCTCAATCTGGCAATGTACATGCCAAGCACAGGATGTTGTGAATGTTGTTATTAGGAAGTGGTGTGAGAAGTACCATTTGTATCATAACCAGTACAGTAGTCCAAACTGTCACAGCTTAGACAATGTGAAAATCTATATGGTATCAGTACATCCAAAATACTGGTCTCCATGTGTTGTAAAGCTTGATGTGGTCAATCATGATTAGTTAAGGGGGTTGTCTTAGATGTCTGAATTGTTTTTAGATGTATTTCATGGCTGAGAAGCCACATAGGTAGCATGTCTAGTGGAAATGACAGCAGGGGGGTTACAACATGTATGCGTTGTCACACTTGTGTTGTTTGCTATGTCTAGAAACTGACCAATGTGGAGCTTGAGGAATGTACAAGTGTACCGGCCCCTACTCGACCTTGCAACCATGGAAGAACGGCATGTTATACTCACCTATCGTCTGAACAGTATGACAATCAGGGAACTGTGTACCTAGTTAGAGCCAGACCTACTGCCTGCCATACTTTATCCTCATGCTATTCCTCCAACTGTAGAGGTGCTTTCTGTGCTCCACATTTTGGCCACTGGCTCATTTCAGGGGACAGTGGGCTTAGCAGCCTATGTTCAGTAATGTGTTGAAGGATGTCCTGTTTGCCTTGCTCATACATCGTGACAGCTATATCAATTCCCCCAAAATGCTGATTTGCCCACTGTGAAGGTAGATTTCCATGCAATGGGACATACCTCTCATGTCATAGGGGCCATTGATGGCACCAATATTGCATTTGTACCTCCCAGGAACAGTGAACTGGTGAATAAAAACAGGAAATGTTTTCATTCAATTAATGTGGAGGTGGTGTGTCTTGCAGACCAGTACATCTCCCAGGTGACTGCCAAGTTTCCTGGGTCTGTGCATGACTCCTACATTCTGAGGAACAGCAGTGTCCCACACATGATGGCACAACTATAAAGGGAGAGAGCTGGCTCATTGGTGAGTATGATTTGTGTGTTTTGTCACTGTCAATACATCTATCCTTTCCCTTTTCCCCTGAGTATAGCAGAACTGAAACCGGTGAGAAATCCCAGGACAGAGAGTGAAAATCGCTACAATGAGCCACATGGCAGGACTAGAAGGGTGATAGAGAGGACATTCGGCCTTCTGAAAGCAATATTTCGGTGTCTACACATCCCAGGTTATTCCCTGGTCTACTCCTCTCTAAAGGTCTGCCAGATAGATATGGCCTGCTGCATGCTGCACAATTTGGCCCTTAGAAGGCATGTTCCATTACTTGAAGAGGAGGGAGTATCCAATACACCAGTGGCAGAAGAAGGAACACTAGACAGTGATGAAGATGGGCAGGAGGATGATGTGTACTCAAGAATTCAGCTGAGTCAACAGTACTTCAATGACAGTCAGGTAGGTATGTGCCTTTATTATGCTCAAAGTATCCTGAAGTGCAGTGTGTCAGCTGTTAGTAACCATCTGTAGTGTGAGCACTGTTCATTCTCAGTGACTTACATCTGTACACATTGCTGTACAGGTAGGATATTTTGAGCGAAAGTACTCCTACCTTTGCACCCTGTATGGGTGTGTTCTAAAGTTGTCCCAAACCATTTCTATCTCTGACATTGTGGTAGTTTAGAAGTGATTATTGGCATGTACCTTCATTACTGATGTCCAAAAACAACACCTCAGTTAATTGACTCTCCCTCACTGTTCCCCAAGCACTGGGTGTCAATCAGGAGAAGGTAGCATACAGACAAGAGAGCTAGGCTGTAATCATGTGTTGAAGCAGATATGCTAATTAGAAATTATTAATGAATGTTTATGTGTTTTGTTTAATAAAAACTTCATAGAGAAATTAAGTGTAGAGAATTAGGGGCATATTTATACTCTGCACCGAATTAGTGTCATTTTTTTTACTCTAATTCGGTGCAAAACTAATTCCATATTTATACTTTGGTGCTAGACCCATCTAGCGCCAAATTTATAGACTTAAAGTCATTTTATGGAAGTGGAGACCTACCTTGCCTTAATGAGATGCAAGGTAGGCGTTCCCGTACAAAAAATTACTCTATGGCCTTAACGCCATATTTAGGGGCATAGTTATACTCTGGGGCATATTTATACTCTGTTGCACCGAATTAGCGTAATTTGTTTTACTGTGATTCAGTGCAAAACTAACTCCATATTTATACTTTGGTGCTAGACCCGTCTAGCACCAAGGCCCTGATTTATTCTTTTTTTACACCGCATTAACATCATTTTTTTACGCAAAAGTGGTGCAAACTTACAAAATATTGGCCCTTATTTCTACATTTTGGTGCAAAACTGCACTAACTCAGTTTTGCACCAAAAGTTTAGCACCAGCTTGCACCATTTCTGTGCACCAGCCGGGCACCATATTTATGGAATGGTGCAAGCCGATGCAAAGGGTAGGCTAGAGTAAAAATAAATGAATGACTTTAGTCGGGTGGGGCTGGCGGTATAGAAGAATGGGGTTTAGCACCAAAAAATGACTTTAGGCAGGTTAGAGTAACAAAAAATGACTCTAACCAGATTAGCGTCATTTTATGGTGCTAAATCTACCATGCCACATGACTCCTGCCTTAGAAAAGGCAGGAGTCAAGCCCACCACCCCAATGGACAAGGGTCCCATGGGCATGGCCATTGCACCATGTGCCATGTATGGGGGCCCATTTCAGGGCCCCCTATGGCACTTTAAAAATAAAATGCAATCTTACCTGTACTTACCTGGGATGGGGGCCCCCATCCTCTGCAGTCCCTCTGGTGTGGGTGGGGGTGCTCCTGGGGCCTGAGGAGGGCACCTGTGGGCTTATTCCATGGTGTTCCACCATGGAAATAGGCCCACAGGTCCCCTAACGCCTGCCCTGAGCCAGGCTTTAAAAAATGGGGCAAAGCAAGCTTTGCACCATTTTTTGACCCCTCCTCCCTCCCTTTCACCATTTTTGCATGGGAGTATAAATATGGCTTTAAGGCCATAGAGTAATTATTTGCACGGGAACACCCACATTGCATCTCATTAAGGCAAGGTAGGTTTCCACTTCCAAAAAATGACTTTAACTCCATAAATTTGGTGCTAGACGGGTCTAGCACCAAAGTATAAATATGGAGTTAGTTTTGCACTGAATTAGAGTAAAAATGACGCTAATTCAGGGCAAACAGAGTGTAAATATGCCCCTTAGCGTCAAAAAATGATGCTAGTCTGGTTAGAGTCATTTATTTTGACTCTAACCTGCCTAACGTCATTTTTTTTACACTAGCCTACCCTTTGCACCGGCTTGCACCATTCCATAAATATGGTGCCCAGCTGGTGCTAAAATTGGTGCAGAACTTTTTGGTGCTAAACTGCGTTAGTGCAGTTTTGCACCGAAAAGTATAAATAAGGCCCTTAGTGTGCACATTTAAAAATGTGCTCACGGAGAATGGGAGCCACTTATACAGAAGTTGTACTAAAATGATTAAAACTGTTCAAACTAATGAAAATGTGTAATAATAATGTAGTAATGTGCCATAATGAGATGTGTAACCTATGTTTTGCATTATATCATAGAGTTAACTTAGCCGAAGTTGTGGCCTAGTTTTTGCCAGGCCTCATGCAGAAGCTGAATTATTAGAGCACGCTGGAGTGAAGTTGAGATGTTAACCTAACCTTGAACCACCCAATGTTAAAGTCTGCTTAACTGGAATTTTCTGCAATGTACCAATGGACAGGAGATGATGGAATTATGTGTAGAGTAGACGAGATGTACTTTCCCAGGACTTGAACAATAGAGGCACTAACTGAAAAGGAAGATGTAACATTTTCGATACCTGAAGAGCCGGATGATGAGGACATCGTACAGTGAACCAATCAATGAACTGAGAACGGCGAAATATTAGAACTCATAGATTTGTAGAATTAAAAGTATAAGGAGATTAATTGACCAATTAGTAATTAGGGGATGGACTAAAACACTCTAATAAAAAGTCGTGAGAAGGGGCTAAAACTTCAGATACGAGATGAGATGCGAGAAATGCGAGGGGAAAATTGATGACGTCAAGAGACACGGTTCGAGATTCTATCATTGGGCTCATGCGCTGACAGCCTGATGTGTTGCTGATAAATTGATGACCTGAAGACAAAGACTGACTTTGTTGCTGATCCTTTCCGTGGATAGGTAGCTATGACAATGTGATTGATTAACTTTTGTGCCTTTTCTTTCCAGGTACCAACTTCGCTGTTTTATAGTTTTCCTCTTAGCTAGATATTTTTTCCAAATTCACTTTCCTAAATTGTTTTCACATGAAGTCCCACATGCTGATGCTAATCTGGGTTAGGTAGGGTTCCTTTGGGTGATGCTGACAGTGACAAATGATTGCTGAACTCTGCTATTAATGTCGACATATTCATCTTTGTTGGCTTATGCTGAAGCATTAGAGCATAATGTTTTCTCAAGTTCTGATTAGGTTATGTTATTGGTGGTCGTTAATAAACTAATTTTAAAGTTCGAGTTAACCTTATGCATTAGAAATGTAACTAATAGGGAAATAAAAATTGTTCAAACGTTTATTGAGTTGTGGTTATTCATGAATGTTGATATAATTGTCTAATAATTAATGATTCTCTTAGTGGTTGTTGATGGGTAATATTGAATATTGATAACATTGGTCACTACATGGCTAGGATACTCCATGCAATCCAAAAGGTTAATCGGCCTATACGCGTCCCCTTGTAAGTTTACATACTAGCACATGTATCATGAGACCTATACTGATGTTGTGTGATGTGTGTAGTTCTGTGACTTTTATCTGCTATGTGTTGCATATTCTGCAATTGATGCCAGTAATAGTAGACTATGTTATAGACAGGATCATGGAGTGTAGCAATATTTTGGCTGTATTTTATATGTCTTGTCTGTTTTACACTTTTCACAGGTGTTTTAGTGGTGGGTACTGAGTTCCCATGCCTTTCTGCTACCTGATTACACAGAGATGTGTGGATGGGTAATGGCAACAAGCAGTTACACAGAGGATGTGTACCCCAACCAGACAGTACAATGGCAGAATTCTGATGTTCAGTATCATTTCCAGTGTCTCATTGTAGTACAAACATTCCATTAACAGAGAATACATTCACATATGCAGTAGGTGTGTTCAAGTGTGTTTATTGTGATTTGAAATTGGATAGGATGGTGCAGAAGAGTGGGGTCATGGTGGTTCGAAATCCTCAATGTGGTGGCCCAAGTAGTTAGTGGCACAGGTCCAGTAACCTGGAATATGGTGCTATGGCAGTGGAGAGTTAACAATGTGTCTCAGTGGCACACAAGGGAGACAGTTCAAGAGAGGCTAATTTCCTGGAAGTAGGGTTGGTCTTGGCTTCAGTCCGTGCAGGTTGACTGGCTCGGCAGCCATGTTTGCGTGGGGGTTCCTTAGCTACAGGGGAAAGGGGGCTAGTAGCCTTTGAGTCCTCTAGCAGGGCCTCCATTCCACTAGCTGCTGCAGACGTAGAGGGGAGACAGGACTGTGGCCAGTGGTAGGGGCCTGCTGGTGGGTGGGGAACTCACACAGGATGGAGGACCCCTTTAATGGAGGACATGGTGGCATTGTGGGCCTGCCACTGCTGCATGGCCTCCTGATGGTGTTCCCTTTGCTGCTGATGGTTCTCCAGCAACATGGTCAGAATCTGGCTCATTTTGTCCTGGGATTAGTTGTATGCTCCCAGGACTTGTGATATGGCCTCCTGCCAATCGCCTCCCTGGGTTGCCCCACCTTTTGGCACACAGTTGCCCTCCCACTGGCCCTAGCCCCCTGTTACTGCATCCCCGACACCAGGACCATCTTCGTCTTGAGTGGTAGGTGTGGACTCCGGTCCCTGTGCTGGTGAGCACACTGTGGTTTGGGCGTGTTGGACGACTGGTGTTGTGGCGGGCTCTGTCGTGGACTTAGTGAGGCTTGTGGTGGGAGACTGACCAGAGGTCCCAGATGGCCCAGGGAGGTCTTCCAGTTCCAGACATCCCAAGTTGCTGTCATCACAGGGGCCTTCTGGGGAAGGACTGGGTCTTTGTGGTACCTGCTACTGGCTGACATTAGCAGTGGTACCTGTGGATAGCGAAGATTGTTATTCACATCTGCCTTCCTTGTTTGACATTGGCTAACAAGGGAGTTGGTGCAGGATAGCTAATTCCCATGACTGGCATTGACAGTGGCGATTTTACATTATTTTAAAATCTAGATGGGATGAGATTGTAAATTGTCTACTGATATGTGGTGACATATCAGTTGTTTAGTATTCCTGACATTGCCATCTCTTGGATTGCTGCTGACACTTGCTTAATCAGTGCTATTAGACATGCTTCAGATTGCAGACCTACCTATGTTAAGGGGTTTGGGCATTATTTGGTTAGTAAATAGTGATGCATTGTGGGATTTGTAGTGCTTCATGCTCAGCATGCCTTACTTATATTTGTGAGTGCTGATGTTGGGATGGTGCTAGTGGGGTGGTGTGGGCATGCAGGGGAATGGGTATAGGTGGTTAGGAGGGGGGGATCAGTGTGGGGTGGGGTGATTTGGGGAGTGATAGGGGGATGGGTATGCATGCAATACAGGTGTACTTAGTGACAGAGGAGTATATGTGACTTACCGGTCTCCAGTCATCCAGTGATTTCACTGAGGCTCTAAGGGTGCAGTATTGCCAATACCTTCTCCTCCCATGATGTAAACTCCAGAGGAGGAGATGGGGGCCCACCGCTAGTCTTCACCATGGCAATTTAGTGCCTGGATGCCAGGGAACGCACCTTCCCCCTCAGGTCATTCTACCTCTTCCTGATGTCTTCCCTTGTGCGTGAATGGCTTCCCATTGAGTTGACCTTGTCGATGATCCTCCACCATAACTCCATTTTCCTGGTAATGGATGTCTGCTGGACCTGTGCACCAAACAGCTGTGGCTCTACCCTGACGATTTTGTCCACAATGGCCCTCAACTCCTCATCTGAAACAGGGGTGCTTTTGTGGGGACATGGTGAGGTGTGTGTTTGTGTGCAAATATGTTGTGTGATGTGTGTTGCGTGAGGGGTGTACAGGTGGCTGTGGTGAGTATGTGCTGTGCGTTCTCCAGAGTGGCCGTGGGACTTGTAGTAATTGTTTGTCATTGCAGAGGATTGTGGGTTGTCTGGATGTGTGTTTATGGTAATGTGTGGGGGTGTATGTTGTGTGTATGTGTATCAGGTGTGGGGTATTCAAATTGGCCAAGGTGGTGTTGAGTTGTAGTGGAGGTGCCATTTCGACTGCGGTGGTCCGCACCACCAATGGATTTTTGCTGTTGACAGACTTAATGCTGATTTGTGGGTCACAATATGGAGAGCGGGATGTTGTTGGAGTGGCAGTGGGGGTGGTGGGACCGCCTCTCTCCCGCCGTCCTTTGGCCTGGCGGTGTTGGTTTTGTGGCAGTTTTCTGGCAGATTTGTTTTTAGGTCTCACAATACGTTGGGAGGTTTACCGCCTACGCAGCGGTATTTTGGTGGCCACCAGCACGGCAGTCTCCGGAAAAGACCGCCAAACTCATAATGACCACCTATAACTTCTTCAACAAATTTAAAGAGCCAGATGCAGAACAGTGTACACAGATGGACGCCCAGGCACTGGGAAACTGTTTAGGGCCCTTATCACTACTGTAAACCCTGTAAGCATATACGAGGCTTCCCCGAGAAAGCTAACAGTGCTACAAAGCCATGCTGATGGCTGACTGTGCCATACACAGTGCCTTGTACATGATCTATCATAACATCACCAGTATAGAAACATTCATTAACTAGTATTCCAGAGTTTTTAAAAAACAATGACTTCTGACAGTTTTAAGTGTGAACAATACTGTCAAATATATAAAGAATTTTGCAGCTGTGTGCCGTAAATTATTTTAAATGGATGCTCTTGCACATACGTGGTCTCATTTTAACGGATAGAAAGTGTGTACTGAAATTCAGAAAGAAGCCCCACCGACAATTTTCTCTATCTCAGAAAAGAACGCTTGTCTGTTACCCATGTTGTCTCTATTAGCTAAACCGTCTTTTTCCCAACGAAGGGTCAAAGTTCAGGTTCAAACTGATCGGAACTTTAGGCCTTCCCTGCTATTGTTTCAGTTCTTTATTTTGGAATGCCAGCCCAGTGGAGCAGATCACGGAGTCTTTAAGTATCGTACAACAGTTCCTTTCTGTGATTGGCTGTTGTGTCACGTTTTGTTAGTAATGCCCTGTCTGTCCAATCACATTCCTGGCATTTTAAGGCTCACTATTTGCACTGAGAATTAATACTACAGATTCTAATTTAACATGCTAAAATCTGTTGCAGTGTTTGTACACTCACTGTGTTGGGTGGCGCTGGTTCAATAACGATTCCAGTGAATTGTTACAATGTGTGTACATGACAAAATTTATTTTAGCACAATCTGTTTAACAAATATCAGTTTTGGTTACATAGGGGTTAACTGTGAGATTTCAAGAGAGTTCTTTTAAAAAAAAGGCAAAGTAAACTCATGGGTTAATGAAAGTAAATGAGATAATCCTCCCTGATCTCCCATAATCCCCTTGGTCGGAGTGGGCCTGTCAATCTTCGTCTGAGAATGTTTTAAACATACCCTCTAGAGAATAACTCGGTCCAAGCCTAACACCGTTTTTTTCCTACGAGAAGGATGTCAGAACAGAAAAATTGTGAAGAAAATTACAGCAACATGGCTGAAAAATAATGTTCAGTCGTCTGTGCATAAGGAACACATAACATTTCTTCCCGTGGTTTCTGAGATTAAAGTCAGGCGCTAAATTCTACGTGGTCAGCTAGCCGGTAATGAATCATGCGGTGTGTGTCGTTGGAAACCTTTCCCAGCGCCTGTAGGATTATGGTGTGTTACACTCTTTAGCTGACTAAACCGAAAAGAACATGTGCTGGGTAAATAAGAAACCGTTAGCTTTTCGTATGGACGTCAATTCACCGAAGTGCCAAGGGTAGAGGAAGTGACATCACACGACCTTTAATCTCCACTTTCACTCATACACACACTTACACATAAATGCAAACTTTCATACACTCTCTGCACAAACATTCTCACCAGCCAGCACGCACACAACATACATTTATACATTTAAAAGCCTTTTTTACTTACCTCTACTGTCATGGAGGGGCAGATTGCAGCTAACTGTAGCCCATTTTTATAACACTAATAGTGAATAATATCTTATTATTCACTATTAGTGTCATAAAAATTGACAGAAAACAAAGCGAGTGGAGCCACAACCGACGTCTACATGAAGGAGCTGCCCCTGTTTTCCAGTGTTTTTCCAAGATGCAACCTTGTCTGTCCACCTGGTTGATTTGATTAGGTCAGTACATTCTCCATTCTTACCAAAACGGATTCTAATACTGGTATTTGTGTGCATTCTCTTCAGCAAGTCCAATAGAGCTGACTCCACCGCCATGGATTCCAAAATTGTCTACAATTTTGCCCGATTTACATTGTCAAAAGCATAGGAGAGGTCCATAAATGCTAAATGTAAGGCCCCTCCCTTGGGGTTGGCATACTTCCCCACAAGAAGTGTCAAATTCAAACTCTGCTCCACTGTGCCCACACCTGGGCGGAACCCATATTGCACAGGTGAAAGGAAATTGTTTTATTTCGCCAATGTCTCTAATCGTGTAACAAGGACCCGCCTTAGGATCTTGGAGGTGGTATCCAACAGGGAGATCGGTCTATAACAACCTGGATCAGCCTTTTTGGCCATTTTGAGATGAGGACACTAATGGACCCCTTCCAGGAAGTGGGCAAGCAGCTGATCAACGCACCATGGAGAACATTTGTAACCAGGGGGCCCAGAGATCTATGTTGGCCTCCAAAAGGTTCATGGGTATTCCATCTGGGTCTGGCATTTTATGAGAGAGGCTTTTCTTGATAGCAGCGGCTACCTCCCTGTGGTCAATAGAGCTACTCAGTGCAACTCGGCAGCCATGTTCTATAGGATCCCCCAAGAATTCCTCCCTACCACTCATATCCGAGGAGTTTTCATGACCAACCGATTTCGCATAATGAGCAACTCAGGACTAAGCTGGAATGACACATTCAGCATTAGTCGACCTCTGATCTGAAAAGAAGGGGCGGTTGACTATTTTCCAGGACTGACGCTGGTCCTTTAGCTATAATGCTAATTGTAATTGATCCTAAATTGATTGCTGGATATCAAGTTTTCCTTAAATTAAAGTCTCTTTATGAAGTTCCCTTGCCAGCTTAACCTGCACCTTACCCCTCGGAGTAGACTTAAGTGCCCTTCTCAGATTACGATGCACCACTTTACATGCCTTATCAAACCAGCTGCAAACTGGTTTACCTGGCTTACCCTTTTTTAGTGACTAATAACTTGGACACCTTTGCACAAAGTGAGATAAACCCTGACATAATTAGCTCAGGATCAACATCTAAAGACAGACAAGTGGAAAATGCGAGCTCAGCTCCCTGTATCTGGTCACATAAAAGTTGCCTATCATTTACTTTCTTCCATTTCAATCTCATGCCAAAATTGAGAGAAAAAGTAAATTCACCCTCAGCTCTTCCCTGGGCTTTTTTTCAAGTTCCACCTCCAATGTCAACTCAAGTGGACCCCTCATTCAGTTGCTCATGATCGTGAAATTCCTAATTAAAGGAACTAGATCAGTCGTAACTATGATAAAATCAATGAGCTAAACTTGCCATGTCCATGGAAAGTGGGAGGTAATGAACAAGGTTTGAAACAAAGATCAAAAACAAAAAACAAATGATGTTTTATAAGAATCTGGTTTAGATCCCTCCCCACAAGGGGTGTGCATGAAATGTGTAATTAAATCCCCATTTGGGGCAGCTAACCCACACACTGGGCTATGACAATTTACAGAGCTTTCAATTAAAATTACGCGCTCATAGGAGAGAAGTTTGATGATGTGTTTGGGAAAGTATTTTTTAGAGGGACCTCTCCAGATCTTCCCCCACCTCAGTCAATCTGTTACCAAACATGTTATAATAATAAGTTAATATAACCAAATTCCTAAGCCCCTTAATTGACAACTGTAGGATCTGAAACCACAATGAGTTATGTATCTCTGTTACTTTTATAAAAGGAAACTTTACAGAAATTAAAACAGCCCCCCTTTCACCCATCCCACTGTTGATGGGGCCGTGGGGCTACAATATGTGTGGAAACCCATCTACAAAGAAAGGGGTTGCCATCCAAGTGTCCTGTAAAATGATCAAGTTGTGTTTTCCAATATGGGCGAGCCAGTCTGAGTTGTTAAGTTTGCCCTGCACCCCTGCTGTGTTCCAGGATGGGACACTAAAGGCACCTATTGGTATCTTTATGCGTCTGCCTTTGACCTTCTAATACAAACTGCTGGGTCTCCCTCCTAACTGCGCTAAAATGTGCCCGTTGCCTATTTTGTCAATCTATACTCTCCAGATCTGTAAGAGGTGTGAAACAATTTTGAGTAGGAATATTAGTAGCCCCTACATTCCCTCTTGCCCTCTCCCAAACCTAAGGTGAGGTCAAACAAACTGGGCCGGAAGGCTTATAAAAAAAAACAAATGCTAATGCCTGACTACCCTTGCTAGAGGCAAGGGTGTGGGTGAGGTGCTTGAATAGAGTCGCCATTAGTCTTGGTAACTTAAAATGTCCCACTAAGCAATCTGATTGGGGGTCACATGAGGCGTGCCCAAGTTGTTTGACTCTTCTCACAAGAATGATCTTGTCATGCAGGTCTTCCCCCCACCCCAAGTTTTACCTTATGCAATGAACTACTTTTGACTTCAAATCTAGGATGTGTTCATGCTTCCCAGGGGGTAAAATTTAAACATTCCTTAAAATGTCTACATATGAACTACAAGCCGGGGGCAACTGCAACTGACTTTCCAGATTAGCAGCAGCTGATGTACTTTCATGGTCTACAGTGGGTGCCTTTTGTGCCCTATCTGATCCCATATGGCTCTTTTTCGGCAGAAGGCAACATATTGGCATTCTCATCACTTTGTCAATCTGATCTGATGGAGGGAATAGCCCTTTAAGAGTCAATTTATCTTCAAGCGACCACATATGTCATCACAGAATGTTTTAACTTTTAAGTCCAAAATATTAAGAAAGTCAGTACAAAGTTTGTGAAAAACTGCACTGAACAAATGCTCTTCCCGTGGCCTCTGCACTTATATGCCTTCTCCAGCATAGTTCCTCTTAGGACTATGACAGGCCTTATTCAAGATGGACAGCTGTTCCTGGGGGCACTCTCTCCTATTCCCAACTGATCTTACTTGAATCACATTCTCTTCCTTTTGGGTTAGGGGATTTAGCAATCCCTGTGCCTGTGTCAATGACTTGCAACTGGGGATCTGTCCTATCGCGAGGGTTTTGTATGATGGAGGCATTACAAAGTGGCTCCACTGAGGCCCTGGCAACCTTGGGGTGATGTACATGGCTCATCTCCATTTGCTACTCGTGCAGGTGAGGAAATCGACGATTGACATTTTACTTTATCTATGTGTTACTCCACCAGACCTAATTCTGTGTTAATTGCCACCATTACAGATGTAAGATACAATGTAATTGACGATGTTACTTGTGTAGCCTTCGGAGCCTCCCCTTACCAGTTGCCTATTTTCCATTTCCCCATCCTTATTTATTCAGAAAAACTGGTAACCTGCAAGTAGGATGGAAGACAAACCAGGGCCAAGAGAGGTGGCCCTGCCCTCCTCTGGGCTGGCAGGCACAGACCGGCCCACTCTTGGCCTGGTTTTCACACAGGCACATGCGCAACCTGCGCTACAGGAGCACTGTGACAGTTTTGTCCTTGCACCTTCTTGTGTGGTAACGGCAGTGGGCGGGTATCCCCCAAGGCAGTCTGGTTCCTGTAGTGACCAGCGCATTAGAGCACCCCACTCTGCGGAAGCGCTGTGACAGTTTGTCCTTGCGCCTCCTGGAGCGGTAACAGCAGAGGGCTGGTTTCCCCCAGAGCAGCCTGGCTCCTGTATTGAACATGCATTGGAGCATCCCTCGCTGTGTGAGTTCTGTGAGGGTTTTGTCCTCGCGCCTCCTGGCACAGTGATGGCAGTGGGCGGGATTCCCCCATGGCAGCCTGGCTCCTGTAATGAACAACGCATTAGAACATCCCACACTGTATTCTGTATTTTTAAATTTGTTTTTCAACTGATGAAAAATGAAATGTAGCGGGATTTGAATATGGACATTACATTTGGAATTGAGAAGAGTAATTCATTTTCATGTACAAGGAACTGGTTAAATCCGCCAAGCTATTGTTTGAAATAATGCTGATTAGGTATTTGTTTTTACTTATGGATTTTTGTATTAGGTTCTTAGTGTTGATTGAACCTTTTTATATCTGCTTTTTATGGTCAGTTTTTACCAAAATAAAACTTCTATTGATTGTATGCACTAAGTAGCACTGGCTTTTTTTTGCTCACCAAAACATCCAGGGAATTTCAGTCTGACTGCCGAAATGTTATACAGTCACACTTAGGTATATACGCGTCCTTCTTTTATGCTGATGTGTAACTTTTTTTCTTCAGTTTAGTACCAAAAACATATTAGGGCTATTCACAAAGGTAACTTGCACATATAAGTAATTTACAGATGTAAGTTTACACTGCACATTTTAGTATATTTACTACTTTCAGCTATTCACAAAATCCGAATGTAAAGTTACTCAAAAGTGAAGACTTACACGTCTCCACCCCATGAAAAAGGAGGTGAAGCCAAACCTACGAATTTAAGTTACTACTTCCAAAAAAAGCATTAGTATTTACAACACTACAGATGGACAACCACTGGTACAGAAACATCCTCCCATAGAAAACAAAGCAGCTAGAGACTTGACTTAAATTAAAGCTCCATAGGTAATAAAGTTACATTAAATTATTTGGAATTTAAAAAATATAAATAAACATAATGTAATATTACAAATCTAAAAATAAAACATATTTATTGTTTAGTTTTAAAGTATTTTAATAACCTTGCTCAAATTCATAATTCATAAAGTAACATTGACTTGTATTTAATTGTAACTAAATTACTTTTAATTAACTCTATACATCACTTATAATAATTATTAGATCATAATATTTTTTTCTATTTAGTTTATTTATATTAATGAAACAATATTCAACATTCAGTTAATAATACTGTAGTATTTTGGATTTACCAGATCTGGACCATTCCACAGCTACCTGTGGTTGCATCACTATATAATAACATACATGTCAGGTATTACTATTCTTTGCCTGGGCTGTTGATGCAGTCTCGTCAGGAGTCATTGTCTGGCGTTGTTCCAGACAAATTGTGGCACCAATTTCTGTATATGTACCAGGAATGGTTATCTGGATATCAGAAGTATCTGAAACAAGTAGAGGAGTTTTGGAAAATTATTATTTTCTACTGTGTTAATTCTTCCAGACCAAGAGATGTATAAAGGATCCCAAGGGGCATATTTATACCCTGTTCGCACCGAATTAGCGTCATTTTTTTTAACTCTAATTCGGTGCAAAACTAACTCCATAATTATATTTTGGTGCTAGACACATCTAGCGCCAAATTTATGGAGTTAAAGTAATTTTATGGAAGTGGAGACCTACCTTGCCTTAATGAGATGCAAGTTAAGCGTTCCCGTTAAAAAAATGACTCTATGGCCTTAACGCCATATTTAGGGGCATATTTATACTCTGCGGCATATTTATACTCTGTTTGCACCAAATTAGCGCCTTTTTTATTACGCTAATTCGGTGCAAAACTAACTCTATATTTATACTTTGGTGCTAGACCCGTCTAGTACCAAGGCCCTGATTTATACTTTTTTTGCGCCGCATTAACGTAATTTTTTCACACAAAAGTGGCGCAAACGTACAAAATATTGGCCCTTATTTATACTTTTTGCTGCAAAACTGCACTAACCCAGTTTCGCACCAAAAAGTTTAGCACCGGCTTGCACCATTTCTGTGCACCAGCCCGGCACAATATTTATGGAATGGTGCACAGATACAAATACAAATATGCACTACATTATATCCACATTTCTTTAGGAGTGTATTGCAGTCTAGCCGCTCAGGCCAATATCCATACAATTTTTGTGTCCACAGGCTCAGTTTCTGCATACAGTGGTATAACCTAGCATACATGGAGCAGTATCATAATGATGATAATAGGCTAGGTCGTCCCAACCACTAGAGAACACAGAAAGCATAGAGACTAGTGGCATTATCCCAACAAATTCAGAGCAGTATACATTGAAACATTAACTATGGAACATAACACTGTAATCTTTAGTTATCACAGACAAACCTGAAGTGAGAGCAACGGATATCATCCATTCATCCATGCCAACAAGCACATGCGGGGGAGACGCCCAGAGGGAGGGGGCAGTAGGACATCAGCCCGTGGAAGAGCAGGGATCCATCAGTAGTCAAGAAAATAGGAGGGCCAACTCATGAAGACACCAAAAGGGAGAGATGGAAGCATCCTTTCTCTCAAAAACTTTAAAACTCACAACCATACCCCCTACCTCCCATACTTATTACTCGAGCAGCCTAACCAGGGCTGGAGCTCAACTAGCGGAAGCATCTCTTAAGGAGTCCTCCCCCTCACTCTCCCGCACACTGGGTAACTCATCAATCATACTTCGCCAGAACTCCAGATCACGTTCAGCATTTTCATCCACTCAAACCTTTCGTAGGCAGCATTCCTCTGCGGTCGCCCATTCAGTTGAATCACCTGGCCAAGTAACATGGAGCGGGAGG
This sequence comes from Pleurodeles waltl, assembly GCF_031143425.1. NCBI lineage: Eukaryota > Metazoa > Chordata > Amphibia > Caudata > Salamandridae > Pleurodeles > Pleurodeles waltl. Next base: position 171,032,880 of record NC_090446.1, on the reverse strand, counting down.
TTCGGGCTGGCCCACCGGATGGCAATGCGCCTTTTCGCCAAAATAAGCCCCAACTGCACAAATCTATTCACCATTTTGCGTCCTTTTTTGGGAATGGGGAGCAGACCCAGCAGGCAGTGCTTCATTGTGGCCTTCACTCCAACAGCTGTCACCTCCCTCAGTGTCCTCACCACCTGTCGCCAAAAGGGTTGAAAAGAGCAACAGATCCACGTTATGTGGTCAAATGAAGCCGAAGGCACACCACAGTGAGCACAGCTGTCAGGCCTTGATGGGAATATTCTATGCAAGCATTGAGGTGTCAGGTATGGTCTATGCAAATAATAAAAGTGTGTCAACTTAAATCTAGTGTTGCTAGTCACATCCCATACCAGGGAACAAGTTCTATTCATTACCCATCCGTAAGTGTCGTTCCCAGGCCAGCCTCACAACAGTCCCTAGTTCCCTGTATGCCTATCAACCTACCTCCTTTTAAAACCTTATATGTTCGGGGTAGGAGACCACGGTCACCGCCAGGATTAAGAATTGTCACCAGGAGGTGGGATTCGGTAGGTTCCTCAGGAAAGGATGTCCAAATCTCTCTGACCATCTGCGATATGTTTGCATATTGCAGGAACTGCCTCTGATCTATTCCAAAAAGGGATTCGGCCTCCTCCCTCGTGATAAATGTGCCATTTTGATATAAATCACCTGCACTGTTACAGCCCCCTGCATGCCACTGCGCAAAATCCATCCCCTCAGCAGCTTTGACAAAGGGCAGGATCCACCATAGCGGAAGCAGACGTGTGTATGGAGCCCTGTGCAGAACCCGCACAACCCTTCGCTCCCAGGCCCTCAACGCCTGCTCCACCAGGTAGCGGGTGCCCTGCGGACACCCAGAATCACCCATTAGAAGATGCAGGAGACGCGCCACACATACAGAGCCATGTAACAAATCTTTTCCCCATGTTGGGGCATCATCACGCCACCGGACTGCACACTGTAGTAACCCAGCTAGGTAATATAGATATAGGTCTGGCAACCCCAGGCCTCCACAGACTAGGTCTAGCTTCAATACCTCCATCCAGACTCTACATCTCTTGCCTGCCCAGACTAGGGACAATAGCAGTTTATCAAGTTGTCGGAACAACGAAGGGGGAAGTTTACAGAGTGAATTCTGCATAACATACAGGCACAGTGGGAGTAAGATTTTTTTACTAAGTACAATTCTACCCATAACCGATAATAGGAGGGAGGTCCAAAATTGCATAGAGGCTCGGAGGCCCTCCAGCACTCTCCCCATATTTAAAGTAAATTGCAGTTGAGGGGAGTGCGTTATCTGGATGCCCAAATATTGAAAGGACTCAGGGCCTCATTCCGACCCTGGCGGTCTGTGACCGCCAGGGCGGAGGGCAGCGGAAGCACCGCCAACAGGCTGGCGGTGCTTCCTGGGCTATTCTGACCGCGGCGGTAAAGCCGCGGTCAGAAAAGGGGAACCGGCGGTTTCCCGCTGGTTTTCCCCTGGCCCAGGGAATCCGCCATGGCGGCACTGCTTGCAGCGCCGCCATGGGGATTCCGACCCCCTTCCCGCCAGCCTGTTTCTGGCGGTTTTCACCGCCAGAACCAGGATGGCGGGAACGGGTGTCGTGGGGCCCCTGGGGGCCCCTGCACTGCCCATGCCATTTGCAGACAGTGAAAATCGCGACAGGTGCCACTGCACCCTTCGCACCCCTGCAACTCCGCCGGCTCCATTCGGAGCCGGCTTCCTCGTTGCAGGGGCTTTCCCGCTGGGCCGGCGGGCGGCCTTTTGGCGGTCGCCGGCCGGCCCAGCGGGAAAGTTGGAATGGCCGCCGCGGTCTTTTGACCGCGGGCGGTCATTCGGCAGTCGGGGGGCGACCGCCGCGGTCAGAATGACCGCCTCAGTCTCCCAGGTCAGACCCGATTGTCGTAATTCTGATGCTGCCACTGTCGACAGACATGCCACTGGGAATACCATTTTCGGTTGGTTAAGTTGAGGGGAGTGCGTTATCTGGATGCCCAAATATTGAAAGGACTCAGGGCCTCATTCCGACCCTGGCGGTCTGTGACCGCCAGGGCGGAGGGCAGCGGAAGCACTGCCAACAGACTGGCGGTGCTTCCTGGGCTATTCTGATCACGGTGGTAAAGCCGCGGTCAGAAAAGGGGAACCAGCGGTTTCCCGACGGTTTTCCCCTGGCCCAGGGAATCCGCCATGGCGGCGCTGCTTGCAGCGCCTCCATGGGGATTCCGATCCCCTTCCCGCCAGCCTGTTTCTGGCGGTTTTCACCGCCAGAACCAGGATGGTGGGAACGGGTGTGGTGGGGCCCCTGGGGGCTCCTGCACTGCCCATGCCACTGGCATGGGCAGTGCAGGGGGCCCCTAACAGGGCCCCATACAGATTTTCACTGTCTGCTTTGCAGACAGTGAAAATCGCGACGGGTGCCACTGCACCCGTCGCACCCCTGCAACTCTGCCGGCTCCATTCGGAGCCGGCTTCCTCGTTGCAGGGGCTTTCCCGCTGGGCCGGCGGGTGGCCTTTTGGCGGTCGCCCGCCGGCCCAGCGGGAAAGTTGGAATGGCCGCCGCGGTCTTTTGACCCCGGGGCGGTCATTCGGCGGTAACCGCATGGCAGGCGGCGACCGCCGCGGTCAGAATGACCGCCTCAGTCTCCCAGGTCAGACCCGATTGTGGTAATTCTGATGCTGCCACTGTCGACAGACATGCCATTGGGAATACCATTTTCCGTTGGTTAACTCAGAGGCCCGATACCTGACCAAAAACATCCATCATACTTAACAAGAGGGGGACCGACCGTTCTGGGTCTGTTACGTACGCTAGAGCATCATCTGCATACAGTGATATAATATGTGTTCTCGTCCCTACTCGGATGCCCCACCTATCTAGGCCAGTCCGCAGCTGTATGGCCAGGGGCTCAGTGGCTAAAGTGAACAGCAGTGGCGACAAGGGGCATCCCTGCAACGTGCCCCATTTGATAGTAAAGTAGTCTGACACTATCGCCCCCGTACGCATCCGTGCCTGAGGTGCTGCAGACAAGAGACGCACCCATGATAGGAAGTTGAGACCTATGCCCATCCTGCGCATCACCTCCCATAGGTATTCCCAGGATAAAGTATCAAATGCCTTCTCTATCTAAGGCCACCAGTGCTGCGTGAAGCGCAGACTCACGAGTCTCGTGCATTATGGGGGTTATTCTAACTTTGGAGGAGTGTTAATCCGTCCCAAAAGTGACGGTAAAGTGACGGATATACCACCAGCCGTATTACGAGTTCCATAGGATATAATGGACTCGTAATACGGCTGGTGGTAAATCCGTCACTTTTCCGTCACTTTTGGGACGGATTAACACTTCCTCCAAAGTTAGAATAACCCCCTATATGTGATAAGCGCCGTATGTTCATATGAGTCCCCTTCCCAGGTATAAATCTGCATTGATCTCCCTGCACTAAATGTGCCACCACTCGACTTAAACTAGTTGCCAGAACTTTAGCTAGCAATTTAACATCAACGATAAGCATGGACAATGGTCTATAGGAGCCTGGGTCCTCAACCTCCTTCCCTGGTTTCGGTAACATAACTATCAATGCTTCTCTACTACTGCAGAAAATGTTCGGTAAAATTAAACTGGTATCCCTTCAGGGTTAGGCGCTTTCCCTGACACCATACCTCCCAGCGCCTCCTGTAACTCCTCCAACGATACCTCACCTTCTAGCCCCCCAACCTGAGCATCAGTAAGGCGGGGCATCCGGACTCCATCTAGGTACTCATGTATCCAAGCACCACCTACACCCCATGGTGAGGCATAGATATTCCTCAAGTGCTCTTGCAGATGCAAATTCACTCATAACTGTCCTAATATCTTTTCCCCAGAAAATCCGCAGAGAGTCAGGATGATGGGGATGGGACGTTCCCGCCGGACGAGCCAAGCCAACATACGCAACGATCGGTCCCCCTCCCCAAACAGCCACTGTCTAAAATTCCGGCGGACATGATTATTCAGTCTACCCCAAAGGTACCACAAGGCAGTCAGACTCCAATGTGTCGCCATTATCTACTTGGTGCTGTAGGGCCGCCAATGCGTCTTCCTGTTGTGTGAGCTCCCGATCTAGCCTTTTCTTGATACCATATGATTTACTAAGGCTTTCTCCTCTGAAGACTACTTTTAATGCCTCCCATTCTAAGCCACAGGTCTTAGCCATGCCCCAATTCGCACTAAAATATCCATTCAGCACATCTAGAAGATCTTTTTTATATTCAGTATCGCCAAGTAATTCACGTCTCAAACGCCATAGGGGAATCGCTGGTTTGGGTACGTGTGTCTCACATTCCAATAGCATGGGGTCATGGTCCAATAGGAACCTGACCTGGTAAGCAACTCGGCGGACGTCAAGGTTGCCATCGTTGGCAAGGAGAAATCTACCCAGTCTGCTGTAAGCCCCATGTGTAGCTGTGTAACAAGAAAATGTTTCGGATGTAGGCTGCATTTCTCTCCACACATCTACGAAGTGTAGATTCCTCATAATGTCTCTTAGCTTTGCAGTCATATGTAACTTAGGCCCTCATTCTGACCTTGGCGGTCGGCGGAGAGACGGCGGTCGGACCGCGAACAGACCGGCGGTATTAAAAATGGCATTCTGACCGCGGCGGTCACCGCCGCGACCGACCGCCACTTCCCCACTCCGACAGCCACGGCGGTCATGACCGACGGGCTGGAGTCTGCGCACTCCGGTCCGGCGGTCGACCCAAGACCGCCAACGGTATCATGACCCTGCTTACCGCCGCGGTTTCTGGCGGTCGGGAACCGCCATGCGAACCATGGCGGTAGGCACTATCGGGGCCAGGGAATTCCTTCCCTGGCACTGATAGGGGTCTCCCCCACCCCCCACTGCCCCCCGAGTCCTCCCCCCACACCCTCCACCCCCCTGCCACCCCCCAGAGGTGGTACGAACCCCCTCCCCACCCCCACCCCGACATGCACATACACGCACCCCGACATGCACACACCCCCTACATGCACATATACACACCCCCTACACACACACATACACAACGGGGACACATACCCGCACACATACATGCCGACATGCGCACCCGCCGAACTACACACATTGCCCATAGGCACAGCAGCACTCCCCGCCCGCATGCACGCACTCACACACCCCCTCTACACACTCCCACGCACACCCCCATGCACGCACACATCACACAACACCCCCCCACCCCCTCCCCTCACGGACGATCAACTTACCTTGTGCGTTGGTCCTCCGGGAGGTGACAGGAGCCATGGGGAGGTGACCGCCAACAGAAGACCGCCAACAGAAGACCGCCACACAGAAATGTGGGTCGTAATTCTGTGGGCGGTGTTCTGCTGGCGTGGCGGTGGAGGTTGACCAGTCTCCACTTTCCCGCCGACCGCCAGTGTGGCTGCTGGCGGTTTTCCGGCGGAACGCTCCCAGCGGTCAGAATGCGCACAGCGGCATACCGCCGCGGTCGGCGGTCTTCACCGCGGCGGTAACTCGGCGGTCTTGCGAAAAGACCGCCAAGGTCAGAATGAGGGCCTTAGTGTTCATCTTCGGAGGGTCTCTATCTAGAGTACCTTCCAAGACGCAATTAAAATCACCCACCCAAATGATGGGCATCCCTGTGGAAGGTATTAATTCCTGTTGGAGCTGTTGATAGAACCCTGCATCATCTGTGGTAGGGGCATAAATATTTAAAATGCAGAGTTCTCAGCTATCCAGTACTCCGTGTAAGAATATGTATCGACCTTGCACATAGGCCGTTAGACTTTTTAATTTAAAGGGAGTTCCTGGTGCAACCCAAATAGAGACCCCTCTGGCGTAGGATGACTATGTCGCAGAGTAAAGCTGACCGCGACACTTTTTCTAAACTTTTTGCGCTTCATTCTTCACCAAGTGTGTCTCCTGTAGAAGAGAAATATGTACGATAAGCCGTCTAAGATATGTATGTACTCTGTAGCTCTTCACAAAGGAGTTCAGCCCTCTAACATTCCATGTAACTATACGCTTTAGGATACCTGCCATAATCTGTGCCAATCCACATACCACTCATCAGGTCCCGACTGCCCCTCCCCCTCACTGCAGTCACCTGGTTCTGTGTACTTGCAACAAGGTAAGTCCATGCTTCTTCCTCAGTATAATGCCCACAGTTTTCACAGTGTCAAAAACAGAACTCCAACTCCAACTAGAACTCACATATAATTCCACCATCCCACCCCGGGTAAAGACCTCCCACAACTAGTGTCTGCCCAACCGTGTGTGTACCCCACTATCTTCTCTAGTGCCCAGAAGAAGGGAAAGCAATCGCAGTCCCTGCTTAATAGCCAGGTTCTGGTCCGGTCTGCGTACCGACACTCCCACCACATGCAGATCGTCCGAACCACGCACACACTATACCCAAAATGTTGAACAATAAAGGGGGGTATCGCTGACTCACCACACTGCCTCAGCCCCCAGTCTAGTTGCCGTCTCAGTCCCCCGCCCACCCAGCACCAAAAGGCAGCAGGACACAGAGGAGAGGGAGGTAGTGAGAGGAGGGAGAGCCAAAAGAGAGGAGAACATAAGCTCCAATCCTGAAACAAGACAAACTGTCTACAACCAATTCTGAATGTCTACCAGGTCCCTCAGGTGTCTGCATTGTCCGCTTCTGGAGACAGTCTGCCCGTGCCACACGGGGACCTGGAGTGCGAGGACTCCTCTGACGTGACAGATTTAACCAACAGTTTAGCCTCCTCATGCTCTTGCCTCCCACGGTCAAGAATCAGGGTGCCATCCGGGCATACAATCACTTTGCCTCCACGGTCGATGCAATGGCGTCTGGTAATTCTGCGTGCATTGGTCTGCATCTCAGCTGCCCCTCGAAGTCTCCCGCTACTTTCCCGTGCAGGGATTCCGGTGTTCCAGTCCCATCACTCTACTCCAACCAATCCCACACTGCTTCGGGAGACTGAAAGAAATGGGAGCTGCCCGTCTGGAGAACCTTCAACTTGGCTGGATACAGCAACATATAGGTATAACCCAGTTATTTTAGCTTTCGTTTAATACCTGCATATGATTGTCTTTGGAGCTGCACCGCCCTGGTGTAATCGGGAAAAAAGTGAATGGTGTGATTCTCATAGGTAGGGTCTCGGTGTTTGCGTACCTCCTGTAAGATAACGTCTCAGTCTTTATAATTGAGGAGCTTGACTATAAGCGTTCTCGGAGGGGCTCCCAGTGGCAGAGGCGATGCCAAGGCCCTGTGAGCACGCTCTACTACGAACACAGATGATAAGGGGGCGGCAGGCAATGTTTTGTGAATACAGTCCTCTGAAAAGGCCTCGACGTTCGCTCCCTCCACACCTTTGTGGAAGCCCACTATGCTGAGGTTACATCTTCTCGCCCTACCCTCCGCATCCTCGACTCTTGCTTCCAATTTATGCGTTTTAACTTCGAGGGTGGCCACTGAGGCCTTCAGTGTGTCTATATCAGATTGCATACATGTCACCTGTTACTCAGTGGCCACCGAGCGTTCTGCCACAACCCTCAAGTCAGGTCTCAGTAGATTGACATCAACCGCTATGGCCGCAATTTGTGTTTGCACTGCTTGACCAGATGCCTCAATGGCAGCCAGGATTTGTGCCCCGGTAGGCTCAGCTCCCTTTTCCGTGGGGCCGGGGGGATGTTTTTGCAGACTCTCTCCCGTGTTCTGGGCTGTGAATTGGTCCATTCGGGTTTGCTGCTTTGCTCAGTCCTTGCCCATTGCATACACCTTGTGGAGTGCCAGCTACCAACGAATACACCGGGTACTGGGATGCACGTTGCCAGCATTGGTTCAAGAACTCGATCTCCGTACCTTCACCACTCACCGCAGCATGGTCACTAAAGGGCTTGCCGTCATGGAGCCACTCCGAGGTGAATTCCAGCACAGATGGTATCAGCACAAGCATTTTACTTGCCCTAGTCTAGTGGCCCCACCACCGGCCGGTCCTGTATCCTAGGAACTGATCAGCGCAGGGCCATCCAGCCAGAACGTCGCAGCCGGGGTGCGCACTCGTATCTCCGGTCCAGCAGCAGGTCTAAACTGCCCTCATAACTCCGGTGCAGTTCTGCAAGCACCAGACTCCTGCAGCCAGGGCACCCACCTCAGCAGACAGTCCACTGAGCAGGCATGCCCCACTCCCTTCGTCGCACCAGCTGCCACAAGGCCAATCTCCTGCCAGGGGCACCTCCACCTCCGTCAAGCTGCACACTTGCTGCCTCCAGGCCTCCTCTGTGGGTCTCCAGGCCTGGGGGAGGGCCAACCACCAGCTTTGCTGCTCTACATAGGGGATGGGCAAGAGGGGGTGCGGCACCAAGATCGCGGTCAACTCCTCACCTCAGGCGACCCCCCTGTCGGGCCTCCCGCTCCTAGGCTGCACTGCTCTGTTGCTGTGTTCAGCAGCTTTCGGCCCCATTTACTGCCGCGATCACAATCGCGGCCGCCATCTTAGGGTCAGGCACACTCCACACGCGCTCCCCTGCGGCACGATTGCAGTGCTTTTTTGTTGTCTCTCGTTCCTAACACCCCCATCCTCATCCTGGGGACCACCACGACCATTCCGTTAGGTCCGGGGGGGCCTGAGGCGACAGGATAATCCAGGATCGAAATGCCGGGCCCGAAAGCACTCTTCTAGGGCTGCTGATCGGCCATCTTGCCGGCCACGCCTACCCCAACAGGGGACTACCTTAACATGTAGTAATACAGTTATACTATGATGCTAATAGTGTGACACTGTTACTCGCACATGTTTGCCTATAGTGCATAGCTATGTCCTATTAATACATATGTTACTTGAAGTCAAGGTAATATAGGTGCTAACTACAAAAATACATAAAGTTGAAGTGGTGTTGTCATTACTTACATCAGAAATGGTTGCACGTGATGTCAGCACGTCTTAGCCTGCCCTCTACAGCACTGCTCCTGTCTACTGGGTGAAGGGGTGGTAAGGGATCACCATCCTCATCTGATTCCGGCTCCGTGAGTTCCACAGGTATGCCCCTTGTCATTGCAATGTTGTGCAACATAGCACATGTAGCCACAATTTTGCAGGTCATCTCTGGGCTGTACTGTAGTGCACCTCTACTCTTATTGATGCACCTGAAGCGGCTCTTCAGCAGTCCGAAGGTCCACTCCACCACGCTGTGGGTTGCCCTGCGTGCAGCATTGTACCTCCTCTCGGCTGCCATTGCAGGGCTCAGGTAGGGCGTCAGTATATAGGTTCGCACTGCATAGGCGCTGTCTCCTGGAATGAAAAGAGAATAAAATGAGTACCTTTGATATCTGACATTACATTTACATTAATGATGCATTGTCAACTATTAAATTACCCAGTAGATAACCTTCGCCAAACTCCCCAGCTAGTAGTCTTGTATGAATTCCGTTGTGGCGAAAGATGTAGGAGTCATGTGTGCTACCTGGGTATCTGGCCACAAGATCGGTTATGATGTTGGAGGCATTGCTAATCACTTGTATGTTCATGGAATGATGGTTCTTACGGTTCCGATAGACATACTTGGTGGCCGATGGTGGACAAATAGCTACATGTGTCCCATGGATGGCAGCTATGATGTGGGATATGGGCAATCTGGTAAAAAACGATGTTTGTCTGTTGCAATTCCTGTGGTGTGTTGGGGAATCTTATGTGCTGTTGAATGTTGCTGAACATGGCATTGAGAAATGCATTGAAAAATCATGAGAGGGCACTCTGTGAGACCCCTCCTGCTATGACCCCTTGATAGCTCCCTGAGGCTAATAGGTGCAGGGAGCATAATACCTGTACATGGGTGGGTATACTATTGGTCCTGTGTGTGGTGCGCTGCAGTATGGGTTGTAGATCAGCTATCAGGTCAAGTATCATGGCGGAGCTTAACCTGTACTTCTCATATATCTCCTCCTCTGCCTGGTCAATAAGGGTTTTGCACACTCTGAAAATGCGCTCCTGTCTCCTGCTCCCTCTCCTCAAACCTACCAGGATCCTCATTCTCCTCGCCATCACGTAGAGTACAGCCATTGTGGAAAAGAGGCTGAGTCATTCTGGGCCTCTTTATATAGGTTGCACCTGGTTACCACCTAATTTCGATTTCGTGGTAAATTGCATGTGCAAAAGGCCACTCTGCGAATATTTGCTATTTGCGAATTTTTGATGCATCGCATTGCGAAATGGAATTTTCGTGTTGCAATCTGCGTATCGCAAATAGTGTTATGATTTTGCGAATCGCTATCTGCGATTTGCAATTCTAGGTCGCAAATTGCATAACACAGATAGCGATTCGCTAAATCATGTTGCTATTTGCAATACGCAGATTGTGACACGCAAAATCATGTTGCAGTTGCAAAGAATCGCTATTTTAGCGATTCCTTGTTTTCACACTGCAAATGTCTTTCATACATCGTAATTACCATTTTTGCATTCGCAAACAGGCGATTTTTGCGATTCGCGCCGTTTGCGAATGCAAAAATGTTTCATACATGTGGCCCATTATGTTCTCCTACCAAGCAAGTTTGTGATTTCAGGGACAAGCCTAATCTACCACCGATGGCATGCTGAAGGTTCTAAAAGGAGGGCAAATAACAGAGGAACCAGGGGGCATCTCTGACATGCTCTACACAAGGTAAAGGAGAGTGAATGGTGGCCATTTTTTACAAGTCTTGTCATGGATCATGCAGAATTATCCAATGCCATATTTCTCAGATCGAGTCAGAAAAAGCAAAACAAACACGTTAAACTAAAAGGCAGAGTGACGAACTACAACCAATATTCACTTACTCTCTTTATGGAGAGGCCTGATGACAGCAGTCATAGTCACTGCCTGGCTCTGTGGTTGTCCCTCTATTTTAGCCAACATGGAACACTGAGCAGAAATATTCCTGAAATGTCACTTCACCCTAATTGTTTGTGGCCTGTTGCACTTCCACTTTTTTAGAAAAGCAGAGGAATTTTACCAGGATATTACTGGGTCATTGAGCACGCTTAGTCATTGGGGAATGACCAAATCTACTGTCTCTAGATGCAGCCGCTCATCAGAAGAGACAGGAAAACACCCACTACATAAGCCCATAGGTCGGGTTTTTTGCTGCCCTTTTCAGGCCCCTAATTATCATGTTCTGCTTTAGGGACCTTTTATCCAGCTCCTTGGCCTTCAATGAGGCATCTGCCAGCTTAGCTTTCACACTGAGCAACACCTTTTCTGTACCTGCTCTTAACAACTCTGATTCATCCACGGTCTTGTCCATGTCTAAGAAAGTGGCACTCAAGTAGTCTACATCAGTGGTTCCCAATCTTTTGACTCCTGTGGACCCCCAGTTTGGGCATGATTACAGGTTTGGCGGTCTGACCGCCAGCGGTCTGATGGAGTGGACCGCCATATTACGAGTTTGGGAGTTTAATCCACAGAAGACCGCCAGCGGTCTGCAGCCACCGCCCGGCAGCACAGACAGCCAAAGTCACAAGCAAGCAGAGCCTGTGTTTCCGTTGGACCCATTATGAGGTTGCACACTGCCAATGTGACCGTGGCGGTCCAACCACCATGTACAAGCTGGCGGAAACAGTGAAAATGGAGACACTCACCTGCAGGCAGCCTCACACATCCGGAGCTGCCATGGAGCCTTTTGCAAATGTCATGCCACTGCTACTGCTCATCCAGAGACAACAAAATTAAAGTCGACATGGGTGACACTAACCATAAGTACACACACTTACCTGTATCATTAACCCATTAAAAACTGCACGAATCGCCGGCAAACACATCATAGGAGGGGTTGAGGGTGCCATGAGCAGAAGGCACACGTTTTATACAATGCAAACTCACTGACACACAGCAACATGAACACATACACACTCTCAATATGCACATTTTGGCCAGCACACACACACTGCATGGCAACACCAAACAAATACACAAGACCAAACAGTTCAGGTAGGGGGACACTGAAGGCTAACCAACATTGTCACACACAGCAACAACCACACACCTACAACACATATACAAATACAACTCACACACTCACATGCAACACTTGCCAGTTACTGTCCCCACATACAACACACATCTCAATCTCCATGGCATGAAACACAAACACCACCACCAGTAAACAACACTGCAATGGACACATACATCACATCACAAAGGAAGCACAATGCCATGCACAAAAGACAGAGAGACAAATAAACCAGGAACAACTTCACAACTATAGCTACATATTTGCGATGGGGCCAACTGGGACACCCAGGTAAGGAGACTGCACTGGGACATATCACACTCCCAACAGTACCCTCAATCCACATGTCCATAGGAAATAGCCCTACAGGGATCACCCCTACAAACAATACTAAAAACATTTGTCATGCACAGCTAAACAATGAGGAAGGGCAAGTCAACAAGGCACCACAACTCCTACTGTCACGCATGGGACAGACCTCTAGAGGAACCAGCTGCAAGGGACACACACCTAAATGGACACATGCACAGGCAAATGCAAAGACAGCTAGCACAACTGAACACACCCCATGACTGCACATAAAAAATCAGTACAGAAGCCATATCATGGGGTCAAGTCTGACACCATACATGCCAACACTGCTCAACACCATGAGAAATACATACCACAACAAACACTACATAATGTCACAATACCAACATTGCAATTACACACATATACCTACACACACAACACATAACCTCCTCTTGGGGGACACAAACACTGCACAGAAACTCACATACTGCAAACAACACCACATGGAGCAGCAAGCAGGCTCAAACACACACAAGCACTGCAAGCACACTTCTTAAGTCACTCGGGACCCACATAAAGCTAGAAAAGGAAGTGCAGGACAAAGGTGCACCCCAAAATAAACACCTATTTGGGTTTATTAAGTGTAAAAACTCAAAAAGTCAAAGGACATAAGCCAGTCCATCAATTTTGCCTAAATGGCACAGTGTTGAGCCCCTACATGACTCCTAACTGCCATATAAACTCCAAAGGAAGGGGCATCAAGGGGGTAGGCACCTCAGGAATTATCTGGGGTGGGGGTCAGACTTTTTTATTCTTGGGAGGGGTGGGCTTCTTCTTCGATGGGTGAGGGGTATGGGTGCTTGCAGGGGGAATGGGAGGCCTTTGAGGTGGAAGGGATGGCCTTGGACAAGACAGAGGACCTTTTGAGTGTGGTACAGGGGGACGGGTTAAGGCCAAGGTCGTGTCTGTGGGTGTGGTGAATGGGGGTGATGATCTTCTGGGATGGTATCTGCAGGTAGGATAGGTGTAGGGCTGTATTGTTGTAGTTTGACTCGTGCTCTTGGCAAGGCTGCTGGTTTAAGGATGACAGTACTTATGTTTGTAGGCGACTAGGCCAGTCCTACAACAAGTCGCAACTGTTGTCCCAACCTTCCCGGCTCACAAACAGCACCTCACCAAAAACCGAAACAGTAAAAGGTGATTTGTGGCAGCCTTTACGCAGGGACTCGAGTGCGATGTCTCAAGGAGTGTCATGGTTCAACGGAGATTACCCCTTTCTGACATGAATAACATGTCTCAATAAAACACAGGCAATGAAGGAGATGCAGTAAAGTTTTAATAGGTTTTTCTTACCAAAACTGCAATCTACGATAGGTTACATGGGCTGCAATGGTTAGGATAATGAACAGTGCAAGAAACAGAATTGTAAAGACGGGACTTACTAATACAAAGACCCCCACCATCTTGCAATAACATAAAATGACATGAGATGTGGAATATGTCCTAAGACCCAAATAATGTGAACCTAATCCCTAACCTAAAGAGAGCTAGGTGTGATAAATCTAATCTGCCAATGCCATGTTCATGAGAAGAGCCCCCCCATCCCTTGTTACCTTGGAATGATGTCTCTAACTCAGACTCTGTAGGGGCACAAAGACTGGGTCAGCATCAAGACGACATCTAGCATTGATAGCAGCGATGGCATTTGGTTAGAATCCCTCTGAGTATCTGTCTATGTGAGGAGCATTTATGCAGATCTGCTCAGACCTCTGACGTAGGTCTGTTCCCAAACAATAGATAACAAGACATGCTTGGAGCGACAATGATATAAACAATTCCTCGAAAGCAAAAAGTGGGAAAGTACCTAATGTGAATACCTACATTTTATCTATCTACTGGCGCTGATAGTGACGCCTTAGCAGAGAGGCACTGATAGCGAGAAACTAAAACATTGTCTTATCTAGAAACAATGCAGCCATCTTGGAAACATATAATTAAATAATTGAGCTAAAACAGAGCAAGCTAAGTAGGATAAAAGTCACTGGGTGACGGGGGCACAGGTCTGCAAGCCAGAAGGCTTAGCTAACTCCTGTTTCCCATTTAAAACAAGATAGGATTCACTACACCCTCCCCATTGCTGTAACAAGTAAGATGCCATTGGAAGGCACCACTGAAAGTAAATGAATCCTAGCTAAAATACTCTGGACTAAAAAAAATTAAAATCAGTAAAAACTATCTAAAAATTGTGTTTAAAAACATGTTAAAAAAAAACTAGCTAAAAACATACAAAGAGACATAGGCCTTCATTACAACCCTGGCAGTCGGTAATAAAGGGGCAGTGATACCGCCACAGGCTGGCAGTAACTACCGCCAAATTATGACCATGGTGGGGCAAACTCAGATAGACAGCCACTTTACCACACTGACCGCCAGGGCGGAACCAACAGGCACCGTGGCGGTAGCCACCTACAGCCAGGCGGAAGTCAATGTTCCACCCACCATATTAAGAGACACGAATCCGCCACCTTTTCCGGGGCCGTACCAACGACAGCAAAAGCTTGGCGGAAACATTGCACAGAAAGGAAAGGACTCATCTTTGGAGACACAGGGAACAACCACAACGCCCTGGAACCTGGGCTGCAAACCTTCCCTATGATATTTTACGTCCTGCTCCACCATGAACACCAACAAAGGCAAAGACGACCACAGTGAGTACAGCCGCCTAGCACACAGGGGATAGGGGGGAGGAAAAAGAGAGTGACACACACACGCACAACACAGACCCCCAACACCATACACACAATCAGCTGCAGTAATAAAACATATTTACTCCGTACCCCTCAGGAAGAATGCAAGGACAACACCAATAGATGAAACTGAGTGTAATAATATAAATACAGTAAAAAATATTAAAATTCAATCTAAACGTATATACATATGTGCAGTTCAAGGGGCACTGCCCAGTCCTCAATGTGCATTGGCCACAGGGCCATATGACAAATTCCAAGGCCCCACTTGTCTCCTGCAACAACACGGAGAAAACACTGCAGGGGCATCAGTTGGAAAATAGGCAGACACCTCAGGGTGACGGGTGACGGGGGCACCTCAGCCGGCAGAGGATGGAAGACCAGTGGCTCTGGAGGGGCAACATGCCCAGTGCTTGGTCCTGGGGAGTCCAAGGCCACAGTCTCTCAAGTGGGTGACTTGCCCACTGGCTCTGGAGGGGGCAACATGCCCATTGCTCTATCCTGCGGAGTGCAACGCCACAGTCTCTCAAGTGGGTGCCATACCCACTGGTTCTGGAGGGGGCATCGCGCCCTGTGCTTCTGATCCAGGGGAGTGCAAGGTCACAGTCTCTCAGGTGGGTGTCATACCACCAGGATTTGCAGGGGGCAGGTTGCACAACAGCACATGGAGGCAGGTCTACAGACCGTCCTCCAGCGGTGACGGCTGCTCAGTGGTTGTAGTAGTGCTGCTGCTGGTGGTGGTTGTGGGAGGAAGCTCCAGCCCATTCCCTGCAGCCTCAGATGGCTACCCACTGCTGATGGTAGTGGTGCTGCTGCTGGTTGTGGGGGGAAGCTCACGCCCATCCCCTGCAGCCTCGGACGGCTGCCTACTGCTGGTGGTGGTGGTGGTGCTGCTGCTGGTTGTTGTGGGGAGAAGCTCGTGCCCATTCCCTGCAGCCTCGGATGGCTGCCGTCTGCTGGTAGTGGTGGTGCTGCTGGTGGTTGTGGGGGGAAGCTCCTGCCCATTTCCTGCAGCCTCGGACGACTGCCCACTGCTGGTGGTGGTGGTGCTGCTGCTGGTGGTGGTGGTTGTGGAAGCTCCAGCCCATCCCCTGCAGCCTCAGATGGCTACCCACTGCTGATGGTGGTGGTGCTGCTGCTGCGGCTGGTTGTGGGGGGAAGCTCCTGCCCATCCCTTGCAGCCTCGGACGGCTGCCTACTGCTGGTGGTGGTGGTGCTGCTGCTGCTGGTTGTTGTGGGGGGAAGCTCGTGCCCATTCCCTGCAGCCTCGGATGGCTGCTATCTGCTGGTAGTGGTGGTGCTGCTGCTGCTGCTGCTGGTGGTTATGGGGGGAAGCTCCTGCCCATCCCATGCAGCCTCGGATAGCTGCACAACCCTGATTACTGTTGGGGGCTCCGACTGAGTCCCAGCACCAGGCCCCTTGTCCTTCCTGCCTGCTGGTGCAGGCCCCTTGCCCTTCCTGGCAGCAGCTGGGGATGGCTCCTTGCTCTTCTAGGCAGCAGTTGGGACAGGTTCCTTGTCCTTCCTGGCAGCAGCTGGGGATGGCACCTTGGCCTTCAGGGCAGCAGCTGCCGAGCAGCACTTGGGGCAGGCACCCCTTTTCTTGAGGATGCCTGGTGCCCTGGATCCTTTCCCACCACGAGTGGGTGTGGAGACTACTGGGCCCATGGACTGGGTGGCTGAGGTGCTTGCCTTGGTTTTAGCCACCCTGGCCAGACATGATGGACGGGGGAGGGGCAGGGTAGAGGTCAATGATGGAGAGGAAAAGCTGCTTGGGGACATTGGGGCTGGAAGAGGGAGAAGGTTTTGGAGTGGAGGAAGAGGGAGTGGTTGTGGTAAGGTGTCTGTCTGCTGTGTTTAGGTGCAGGTGCATGAACTGGATGCTGTTGTGAGGTGGATGGTTGTTGGGTGTCTGAGTGCTTGCGTTTGTGTACCTTGGGAGGGGAGGGGACAGACACAGTGGGAGAGAACACAGGGAACATGTGCATGGCTGTTGTGGTGGTGTCTGCCAGTGAGGTGGGTGTTCTGATAGGTGTGCTGGTGATGGCGGTAGTGGATAAGGATGTAGTGCATGCAGGTGTGAGTGTAGACGCAACTGGGAGGGAGGTGGAGAAGGAGGAGGAGGGGGGCACAGTGGAGGCAGTGGATGTTGGTATGTCTGTATCTGGATGGTGTTTGTGTGAGTGCCTGTGTGCTTGGGATAGGTTGAGGTTGAGGGGAATGGGATTGGGAAGAGGAAGTTGGAGGGTGGAAACAGGGACAATGGCTGCCATCAGAGAGGAGGCCAGAGCCTGGATTGATCTCTGTTGGGCTGCCAAGCCAGTGTGAATGCCCTCCAGAAATGCCTTGGTCTGTGGTATTTGGGCTGCCAGCCCCTGGATGGCATTCATAATGGTTGACTGCCCAACAGAGATGGATATCAGGAGGTCAAAAGCCTCCTCACTCAGGGCAGCAGGGCAGACTGGGGCAGGGCCTGAGGTGCCTGGGCCGAAGGAGATGCCCACCCTCCTGGGTGAGAGGGCACGGGCAACTTGATGAGGGGCTGCTGGGAAGGCGGTTCTGGTATGGGGGTGGCGCCGATGGTGGGGCTGGGGGTGGTCACAGAAGTGTCCGCCACCACCAGAGAGCTTCCATCGGAGAAGGGATCTGTGTCCAAACTGTCCCCTCCAGTCTCCGCCGTGGTGCTCCCCTCACCCTCCATCCCACTGGTGCCCTCACCGTCTGTGGACTCTGCCTCCTCGGTCCTGTGGGATGCAGCTGCCTTCGTCACCAGTGCCTCTGCTCCTCCACCAGATGATGCTAATGCACATAAGGACAGGGTGACAAAACAAAAAGGGGAGGGAGAGACAACGGGATACACTGGGTCAATGGCTGCACCAACAGCACCATTGGCGTACATGCCACCCTCACACACAGGGAACAGGCCGACGCACTGTCTAATTCACTACCAGTAACAATGTTAGCCACAATGGCATGGGGAGGGCCAGTTGCAGCATACGAGGGACCCACATAGCCCTGCCCAGTAGTGGATGCCTACAAGCTAGGTAGGAGGAATATCACATCAGAACCCTGGCCAACATAGGAAGTACTCTGCAATGTCAGGCCTGGCCTAGGGGCACCCACAGACACCCCCCCCCACCCGGACACCACCCTACCATGTGTAAGTTGTAATGATGGGCATAGAACTCACCCCCTTGTTGCTTCTGTGATGCCCTCAAGGGCCCATCCAGCTCCGGGTAGGCCACTGCCAGTATGCAGGCCATCGGGGGGGGTCAGGGTTTGACGGGTACCCCTTCCTCGTTGGGAAGCCATCCCCAGCTGGGCCTCCGCCGTCTTCCGTACCCAATGTCTCAGGTCCTCCCACCGTGTCCGACAGTGGGTGCTCCGCCTGCCGTAGACCCACAGGGTCCACACGTCCTTGGCGATGGCATGCCGTATCCCCTTCTTTTGATGGGCACTGACCTGCAGAGAAATACACACAGGGAAAGGTATTTGTCAGACCGGCCTGCCTGTTACACTTATGGCGCTCCATACCCCTTCACATCATCATTTGCACACACAGGGTCCAGCACACAAGCTGCACGCCACCCAGGGGACATCCACCAACCCTCCTCCTCTGCACAAGGCCATCACACACACCACCCCATGCATTCATGCCCCATGCATCGTGCTTACGGTGTACTCACCTGTTGGTCTGGAGGCCCATACAGCAGTCCGTACTGGGGTATGACCCCATCCACCAGTCTCTCCAACTCCGCCGAGGTGAGGGCAGGAACCCTTTCCCCAGTCATACACGCCATGGTAGGTTCCAGACACAGGTCACAGCAGCACATGCAGTGTAGGTCCTCTCCTGTTGTAGCAAGTGAGAGAACAGTTAGAAAATGGCAGTGAAGTCCGCAGCAGTGCATACCGTCACCGCCGGCGTACATTACCATTGGCCACTGTCCCCCATAGGGTCCAATATTATCCAATGCGGTGTTGCACTGCGGTTCCCGACCGCCTCCCGCAACGGCGCACAACGTCAGCGGAATTACCTCACTTCCACCTGTCCCTCCACACAGGACAGGCAGACGCCATTTCGGGGGGGAGGGGGTAGGCCCTGGATCACAATTGGACATACAGGACAAATGCCACATATACATTTCAAATTAACATCATGCATTGTACTGTTGTGGCTCCAATGTTCAGTTTGTGACTGGCTCCTCACTCTTTTGCCCATAGATTGCTAAAGCTGCAGATGAATAGGAGATCGAGACAAACCCCCGTGTACATACCACTGGTGGACTTGACAACAATGGAGGGCAGGTACATTATCCTCACCTACAAACTTGACAGGGCCACAATCACGGAGCTTTGTGCCCAATTGGAGCCTGACCTGATATCTGCTATCCGTCACCCCACTGGCATCCCCCCTCTTGTGCAAGTTCTATCAGTGCTCCATTTCATGGCAACTGGTTCTTTCCAAGCGACAGTGGGCTTGGCAGCAGGAATGTCACAGCCAATGTTCTCAGTAGTGCTGACCAGAGTGTTGGCTGCCCTGATCAAACACATGTGCAGCTACATTGTTTTCCCCCAGGTGGAGGATTTGGCCACAGTGAAAGCTGACTTCTATGCAATGGAACATATCCCCAAGATAATTGGGGCAATTGATTGAACATATATTGCATTTGTACCCCCCCCCCCGGCAAAATGAACAGGTATTCAGAAATCAAAAGAGTTTTCATTCCATGAATGTCCAGATGGTGTGCCTGGCAGACCAGTACATCTTCCATGTCAATGCTAAGTATCCTGGGTCTGTGCATGATGCTTTTATTTTGAGGAATAGCAGCATCCCAACTGTCATGGGCCAACTACAGAGGCACAGGGTGTGGCTAATAGGTGAGCCCTGGTTCCCACCCAGTGGGATGTTGGTGTATGGGTATGGTGTAGGCAATATGGGATAGTGTGTGCCAAAATATTGTCCCTCGATCTTTGCTGGTGACTCTGGTTACCCCAACCTATCATGGCTACTGACCCCTATGAGGAATCCCAGGACATGGGCATAAGAACGTTACAATGAGGCACATGGGCGTACAAGAAGGATAATGGAACGTACCTTTGGCCTCCTGAAGGCGAGATTTCAGTGCCTCCATCTAACAGGTGGATCCCTGTGCTCCTCACCCAAGAAGGTCTGCCAGATAATCGAGGCATGCTGTATGTTGCACAATCTTGCTTTGAGACTCCATGTGCCTTTTCTGCAGGAGAAGGAGGCTGGAGATGGCCGTGTTGCAGCAGTTGACCCTGTGGACAGTGAGGATGAGGAGACAGAGGATGAAGATGAGGCCAACAGAACTGCAGTGATCAGACAATACTTCCAAGGACACACAGGTAGGACAGAGTTACTTCATCTTTCATTGACATTTTCTTGTTTATCTTTGTCTCTGGCATGCTCTTATTTCCCACTTCTATGCCCACTCAATGTGCCCTTTGGTAACTCATTTTGCAGATGTTGGTTCCCCACTATCGCTTCTGGTGTGATCACTCCAGCCAACTACAGGTCTTTCCAATGTGAACATTACTAAACATTTGAAATGCAATGTTTGACCCTGTTTAAACGAATACATACTTTAACCATTTGACATACTCCATACTTGTATTTTTTCAAAGGGTGTTTATTTATCTGCTAAGAAGTAGAGGGGCAAGTGTATTGGGCTGGGGTGATGATGGAGGAAAGTCCAGGGTATAGTTCCAGTCTATTGGTAGCACAGGTGCATTGTCCAAGGGGTCATAGGAAGGGGATGAATGGCAGTTCAAGGTGGACAGGGTGACAGAGTGGGACACAAGGGTGACAATCAGGAGAGTCTCATTTCCAGGCGGGGGTCTTTGCAATAGTCTCTGGCTTCTGCTTGGTTCGCAGGGAACATTTGCGGGGTGGTTCACCTTCTGCAGGGGGAGGGGTGCTGGTGGCCTGTTGGTCCTGTGGCAGGGCCTCCTGTCCACCAGTGGCAGCGGAGGTGGAAGGCAGTTCAGATGTCTGGCTAGTGGCAGGGGCCCGCTGTTGTGAGGCTGCCTCCCTCATAATGTTGGCCATGTCTGCCAGCACCCCTGCAATGGAGACCAGGGTGGTGTTAAGGGCCTGCAAGTCCTCCCTGCTCCCCTGGTACTGTCCCTCCTACAGCCACCTGTTCTCCTGCACGTTGGCCAGGATCTGGCCCAGCGTATCCTGGAAATGTTGGTATACTCCCAGGATCTCAGTGAGTGCCTCCTGGAGAGTCGGTTCCTTGGGCATGTCCTCCCCCTAGTGCATAGCAGTCCTCCCAGTTTCCCTGTTGTCCTGTGCCTCTGTCCCCTGAACTGTGTGCCCACTGACCCCAGGTCCTTGATTGTCTTGGATGTGAGGTGTGCCTTGGGGTCCCTGTAGTGGTGGACACACTTCTGATTGATGTGTCCTGGGGACAGAGGTATGGGTACGCTGGGTGGGTGCTGTGGTGGTGTTTCCTGAGGGAGAGGCTCTGTGGTGGTGTGTGACTGTTGCTGGGTAACCGACTGTCCAGAGGTCCCTGATGGGCCAGGTTGGTCATTCAGATCCAGGTTGGTCATTCAGATCCAGGTGACCATAGTCGCTCCCATCACTGTGGCCCTCTTCTGTGGGGGAACTGGATATTACTGGCATCTCCTCTCCGGTGACATTGGCTGGGGTACCTGTGGGGATGTAGATGCAGTGTTAAAGTTTCTGTGTGTGACATATTGTACATCGGTGGGTTGCCCTCTTTGGTTTTATTCACCCTGGCAGCTTTCACTTGTGTGAGTTGGTATATGGTGGGCTAGCTGATTCTCTCTGGTGTGCATTCTTTAGTGATAGGTGTCCATGCAGAGCTGTGAGTGGTGTCCAAGCATTGGTGGGGCATGCAGGGCTTGGCACTGGGATTAGTGATGTGTGATGGTAGGGTGTGTGGGAAGTGGTGGAGTGATGGGAGTGAGGGCGAGGGTATGTGATGGAATTCAGGTAGGGGGATGATAGTAATAGAGAGTTGACTTACCAGAGTCCAGTCCTCCTGCTACTCCTGCCAGGCCCTGGGGATGCATGATTGCTAATACTTGCTCCTCCCATGTTATTAGTTGTGGGGGAGGAGGTGGGAGTCCACCGCCAGTCCTCTGTACAGTGAGTTGGTGTCTTGCAGCAATGGAACATACTTTCCCCTTAGGTCATTCCACCTCTTCCTGATGTCATCCCTCATTCTTGGGTGCTGTCCCATGGCGTTGACCCTGTCCACGATCCTCTGCCATAGCTCCATCTTCCTAGCAATGGATATCTGCTGCACCTGTGCTCCAAATAGCTGTGGCTCTACCCGGATGATTTCCTCCACCATGACCCTTAGCTCCTCCTCTGAGAATCGGGGGTGTCTTTGTGGTGCCATGGGTGTTGTGTGAGTAGTGTGGGTGAGGGTGTGTAGGGTGATGTGTTGGGGTGTGTGATGTAAGGTGCGTGGGTGGTGTATGGGTGATGGTGGTGTGTGGCTCTGGTCTTTTCTGTGGTCGTGGTGTCTGTCTCGTGCCAATGGTTTGTATTCGTAAAGGGTTGTGGGCAATGTGTGTGTGTGTTTTATAGTGGTGTGGGTGTGTTGGCATGGTGTGTGTTGTTTGAATTGTCCAATGTGGTGTTGTTTTGTTTGAGTGTGTGTATTTTGAGCGCAACGGTATGTACTGCCAATGGTTGTTGAACAGTGTTTCTACTGTGTATAGTTAAATAATTATCTATGTCTAGTTGCACAGTGCAGGTAGTAATGTCCCCAGTTGTTATTGCAGAACATTTCCACATAATCCTTTGTATTGGTGTATACATCATCACTTTCAAATACTGAATAGTCCTTCATTTCAGTTAACATTGAATCATCTGTCTGGACATCCCAATCATCAGATATAACACCAGGTGTAATTACATCATTCATAGAAATTTTGAAGACATATGGATTTTGAATGACCTCAGTAAGCCCGTATATAGCAAATGGAACTTTGTCCCACACAATCCCATCAGGAATCGGTACAGCTTAAATGTTCACAAGGGACAAGTCTCTTTGGACCTTCTGTGAGGAATGATATGGAGTTAAGACTTCATCCACAGGCTCAACAGAGAGCGTTCAAGAAGTAAATGACCATTAATAAGCAAGAAAAAAACAGTCATGAAGAAATAATGCAAAAAATTTCAAACAGAACCATAAATAGTTCCATGGGTAAATTAAATAGTTCTTTTTAAGCCATAAATATAGCTTACGCGTCTTTGAAACATTTTCAATCGCAGGGGTAGATGAATCTAAAGAAAAGTCATCAATGTCGATGAAGTAACCAGAAGCAGTCTCTGCAAACGCAGGAGCATGTGCATTACTGGTGAATGCTTCCACTTCGCGTGGAGGCTCATGGTAGATGATGTCGACAGTTTGTGTTGTGTTGGAGTAGAAGACAGCCAAATCTTGAACAGATGTTGTCATTGAAGTGGCAACTGGAACCAGCAAGAGCTCATTTTCTGCCCTCCCCACATAGAGGAGGTATTTGTAGCATTGTGGACATGCTTGAGTAGTCAGAAGTAGTGTTGTTATTTCTGCTTTAAAGAGATATGTCCTGGTGGGTAGTGAGAGGGTACCAGGAACTACCCCAGGGTCCTCTGGGTCTACTGTGCAGGATCGGCCACAAGATGAAGTTTTCAATGAAAATTAATCTGTTTGCTTTGGAACTAGGCAGTGGTGATAATATGACAGTTCTGGTACCTTGTATTCCCAGGACTGGGACCGGTCCTGTGTAGGATGGACCAAATTCCTTCTTCACAGTGATCTTCTCACGAACCAGATCTCTGCCTTCAGAAATCAAGCCAGTAGAAGTTGTTAGTAACTCCCTTATTCCTAAGGTGGCATCACTGGTGGATGAGTTATCATTACGAAATTGCTGAAGCTCCTGTAAGACAGTGAGATGTTCATTTATGTCAAAAGGTGTATCTGCTGCCACCAAACCAGGGCCATCTAGATCTGGGACTTACATAATTATCCTAAAGAGAACTTCATAGGGAGTGCGTCCCCCCAAGGACCTTCTTGGCAGATTATTCAGTATTCTCTGGACCCCATATAGGTGATGAAGCCAGCTGGTGCTCAAACCTAATACTCTAGCTGTTAAGAGCTGCTTCAGATCACAATTCCTCCTCTCCACAATCGAATTTCCCTCGGGATTGCTATGGTGAGGAGTAATGGAGTTCAACACCCATCGTCCCCATGGTGTCCCTGAGTGCCTCAGAAGCAAATGCAGGACCCTGGTCTGAATGGAATGCTGCAAACGCATATGTACAGATAAAGATCAGCAAGTATTGTATAACAGTGCAAGTGTCATCCGACCACTGAGGCCATACCCACAGGAATCTAGAACAAGAATCTACAGCGACCAATATGTATTTGTATGCACCATCAGGTTGAAGGGGACCGCAATGATCCAGGTACAAACATTGTAGTGGCATGTTGGACACTAAGAGGGATGTCTGTGGTGAGCATTTAATGTTGGAGCCCTCAATCTGCTGGCAAATGTCGCAACACAGGACATATTGTGTTGTCTGTTTATTTAGACCTGGCCACCAGAAGCGTTTCTGTAAGAGTGTTACTGTGGCTGAGAATACCAGCAGGTGCAACACCCTCATGTGCTGTTTTGATTAAATCTACTCTCTGGTCTTGGTTGGGGATTATTCGATCTCCAACCCCAGGAATTGTTGCATAAGCAACATTCTGTGCACTGATGTAGTAAGAATATTTTGTAGGGTATGCTTTGGGGAGTGGCTTACCTTTAACCGAACCTTTCACACAGTCAGAATTTCATTATCCAGTCTTGTCTGAGAACGAGTCACTGAAGCCACAGAAGGCGTAGCTACTGCAGATTTGGCTGCTTCATCAGCCAAAGTATTGCCTATAACATGTACTCCTACACGTTGGTGGCCCAATGTATGTACTACATGGACACAGGGTAGCTTATCCTTAGGATCAGCCACCCTCCCCCACAGAGTTCTGTGTTTTATGGTGTTCCCTTTGGAATCTCTAAACCCATTCAATCGCCAATGATCAAGATAATCATTGAAGGACTGGACACAGCAGTATGAGTCACAGACAATCAAAGTCAGGAATCCTGGCTCTGTGTGTTCTAGCGCTTGTATAAGGGCTTTGAGTTCAGCCAGCTGAGCTCTACAGTCCCCTAAGGTCTGTGTGTTGGTATTGTGAGCATGGAAGACTCCATCCTTCAGCACTCGGCTTAAGGCTGCGCAAGCGGCTGAGCATTGATGTTTGGTACCTACAGCTGGTTGTACTGAACCATCCAGTAAATGACAGCATGATATCTGTCAAATGGCAAAATATCCAGAAGTGCGGGGTACTCTTTTTCGCATTGGAGAAATTCTTGTGTCTGAAGTTTTGGATCCAAGATGTAGTCAACATCGGTGGCAGTTTGGGAGGTTGCCCACTGAATCCAACATGGATGTAATGCTTTAGCATTAGGAACATTAGCTTTGGTGACGGTCTCCAAGGCTGCCACCGGGGTAATGAGGGGCGTTTCCCTTGGGCAAGTGGTCTCTCCTTAATGACAGCCATCTGAACTGCAGTTAGAATTTTTTCTGTGGGTGCAAAACGTTCTGCTTTGGAGTATAAATG
Organism: Pleurodeles waltl; assembly: GCF_031143425.1. NCBI lineage: Eukaryota > Metazoa > Chordata > Amphibia > Caudata > Salamandridae > Pleurodeles > Pleurodeles waltl. The sequence goes on along the minus strand of NC_090446.1, from coordinate 171,007,203 downwards.
ATTTATATGCTATGGACACGGTGTCTCCTTCGTTAAAGTGACATAAGTGAACCCAATGGCAACAGCAATTATTCTGATGACCAAATTTGTTTTGTTGTCACAGGTGTGCAGGTGTTTTGCTTCTAGTATGTTCTGTTGCAATTCCCTGAGGATGCATGTGTGTTCAACTGTCCAGTGTCTGCTAGAAAAATCAGGATGTATTAAGTCATAGAGTGGCTTGATACGTTGTGCATAGTCAGGAATGTAAGTTCTGCCAAAATTGAAGAAACCAAGTAGAGACTGTATTTTCTTGATTGTATTCGGTGGCTGGAGTTGAGCACATTTTTCTAGAAAGTGCAGGGTCAGGCTCTTGTCCTCGTTTGATAGCTCATATCCCAGGAACAATACGCTGAGAAAGGCTATTACAATTTTCCTAAAGTTAAATTTGTAACCGAGGGCTGCTAATCCTAAAACAATCCAATCGACCCTGGCAAGATGAATGTTGAGGTCGTCATCTGTGAGATAGATGTCATCGACGTAAGACAACACCTCAGGATCAATATCATGTAATATTGATTTTACATGGGCTGAGAACAGCCCTGGGATGTTCTTGTAGTCTTGTGGCAAACAGCAGAAGCGTGTTTGTGAGCCAAATGAGAATGCACTCAGGTCCTGACTTTTGTGTGCTAAGTTCTGGCAGAAAATAACATTGGAAATATCCAAAGTTGTTTTGTATTTTTTGCGCACTATGTTATTAATTAGTGCCGTGCTATGTGAATTTTGTATAGCGTATCTACGTGTATGACTGTTTAAGTGTCTGTAATATAAGACTATTCTATAGGAATGGTCTGGGTTTGCAACAGGGAATAACGGGTTATTCATTGCAGAGACACAGGGCTCAGTTACCCCCTGGTACTCAAGCTGAGTGAGGATCTCCCTCACCAAAGCTTTTGCTTTGTGTTTTACAGGCTATTGTGGCTGAGGCTGTGGTGTAGACCTGATAGGTATTACATGACAAGGTGAGTCCTTGCCCCAACCTATATGATTGTGATATACCGCAGGTACCTGTGCTAAAGCCCAATTGACAGCATAGGCTTGTTTTACCGCTTCTGGAACAAGATCAGAGAAAGAATACAAAATTACATCTTCCCCATGTGGGACCTTGCGGACGTGCTCGGGTGGCCAGTCTTTTTCGGTCAGCAGGATATCACAACTAAGTTCATCCCAGAACATCACACCAATGGTGCGCTCTACGTTTCCCTCAATTTGGATTTTTAAATCAGAAACCTTGTTGGGTGGGAGAACGCGCCAGTCCGCAGTCTCAACTGCAATTTAATTGTTACTTGCTGTCGCATCCAGATGATCTTGTCACTGCCCAAGTCTTGTTCTTCAGCAATGTTCTCAAGTGTACTGGCATTTTTAATTGACAGTACTGCAACATTTTTCTTTTTAAACTGTGGCTTTTGTTGCGGGGACTTGTCTTTCTTTTTGTCTGAAGACTTTGGTGAGTCTTTCTTCTGTTTCACGCTTTCAGAACGTCGATCAAGACAGTCCCCTCTCTCACTACGTCTATCCGGGCTGTCCTGAAAGGAACGAGAGGGATATGGATCAGTATATCTGTCCGGAGCTTTTATATTTTCTCTATTTCTGAGAGTATATCTCCTGTCGGATTTCTCTGGGTGTAGAGAATCTGCTCTCTGACTTCGTCTGTCTTTAAACTGTTTTTATTTATCCCTGTGCTTTTTAGAACCCTCCTGTGCTTGTTTAGTACCTTCCTTAGAGGTGGTACTCTTTATTTCTAGCTTTTTTGGCTTGGCCCCCAAACTATCCCGCCCTATACTGATATAGGTGTCGGAGATAATTTTCGATAGCTGTTTCTCCTGGTCCAAATGTGGAATCTTTTGGAGGCGCTGGCGTATAGCCTGTGCTACTGCTTCCCTTTTAATATTACTGAGTATGATTGAGGAGACTGCGCGGAAGTTACGCATTAATTTCACCCCCAAGTCTAGGGCTTGAGCAGCTCCATGCTCATTTTGATTTTGTTTTAACAATTCCGGTAAATTGGCAATTGTCGGGGTACCATATGTGGTAGTATAAATTGCAGCAAAGACTGTATCCCATGTGGCGCAGTCACCCACCAATGGAACCATCCCGAAGTGCAAGCACATCGTGAGAATTCCATGTTTTTCCTGTGGTCTCGGATGGGGAAACACAGCTTCCAGCTGATTTATTTTCTGGGCTATTCAGAACAGAATTTTCTCTCGTTCCGTGGGTACCTTACCCATGATAGGATGCACTGTTTGTGGATTGATCCCAGTAGTAGCCAGTTGGTATCCAGCAGGTGCTGGTGGTGCTGGACACGCTGATGTTGTGTTCAGAGTTCGCATTACGAACAGAACAAGTTGTCTATATGGTGTTACTATCTGAATGTATAGATTTGGCAGATCAACTGCCTGCACATTTTGTATTCCAGGGTGAGGTGTGTATGTGGTGAACACCAGCCACGTTGGTCCTTCATTACCTAAGGGACCTAATCTCACAGTTTGCATTACGTATGGTAGGGCGCTATTAAACCAGTTCTGGTGTTCTTAATAAGTAATCGGAATTTCAAGATACTAGTATGCTTGGTACCATTGAGGTCACGTTTGCAATTCTGTATGTGTGGAATGTGAATGATCTTTGGTCTTTCTCAGGAAAGGTGATCCAGGAGTAGAATCTTTCTGATTGGTAAGCTTCACTAGCTTTACTATGAATGTGACACCCCCATCCCCGTCTGTTAAGCCATACGCTACTAGACGTAGAGTTAATTCTTGTCTAGCATTCTCAGGAATGTCTGTGGCGTTCGCCATATTGTGAAGTGAGTAAAGAGATGCAACACCAAGTGGGAAGAAAAGTACTTTTAATGGTTCGAACTCGATCAACCTACAGCCTAATTAGGTGCTCCTGTTTCAGCTGAGGAGGATCTTCCTCAAGACCACGGACGTCTTTGTATAATGGTACTTAGGGTACCTGTTGTATGTGGGACAGTGATAGTCAGGGTATCCGTAAATTAGTGCCTAAACACCATCGTCGGTGGCACCATGTCGTAGTTTGACTCTTGCTCTAGGCAAGACTGCTGGTTTAAGGATGACAGTACTTATGTTTGTAGGCGACTATACCAGTCCTACAACAAGTCGCAACTGTCATCCCAACCTTCCCTGCTCACAAGCAGAACCTCACCAAAACCCAAACAGTGAAAGATGATTTGTGGCAGCCTTTACGCATGGACTCAAGAGTGCGACATCTCAGGGAGTGTCGTGGTTAAACGGAGATTAGCCCTTTCTCACATGAATAACATGCCTCAATCAAACACAGGCAATGAAGGAGCTGCAGTAAAGTTTTAATAGGTTTTTATTAACAAAACTGCAATTTACGATAAGTTGCATGGGCTGCAATGATTAGGATAACGAACAGTGCAAGAAACAGAATTGTAAAGAAAAGAGTCATCAATTCAAAGACCCCCACCATCTTGCAATAACATAAAATAACATGAGATGTGGAATATGTCCTAATACCCAAATAATGTGAACCTAATCCCTAACCTAAAGAGAGCTAGGTGTAATACCCTAATCTGCCAATGCCATGTCCATGAGAAGAGCTCCCAACCCTCGTTACCTTGAAATGAGGTCTCTCGGTCAGACTCCGTAGAGACACGAAGACTGGGCCAGCGTCAAGGCGATGTGTAGCATCGATAGCAGCGATGACATCTGGCCAGAATCCCTCTGTCTGTCTGTCAATGTGTTGTGCATTTATACAGATCTGCTCGGACCCCTGACGTAGGTCTGTTCCCAAATAATAGATAACAAGACATGCTTGGGGCAGCAATTGAATAAACAATTCCTCGAAAGCAAAACATGGAAAAGTACCTAATGTGAATACCTATCATTTTATCTATCTACTGGTGCTGATAGTGACGCCTTGGCAGAGTGGCCCTGATAGCGAGAAACTAAAACGTTGTCCTAACTAGAAACAATGCAGCCATCTTGGAAGCATATTATCAAATAATTGAGCTAAAACAGAGCAAGCTAAGTAGGGTAAAAGTCACTGGGTGATGGGGGCGCAGGTCTGCAAGCCAGAAGGCTAAGCTAATTCCTGTTTCCCATTTAAAACAATATAGGATTCACTACAGTATCAATGATAGTTGATGTGGAGCCTGTAGGTATGCTTGATGTCATGTGTGTGATGCTGGAGGTGGTGGGACTGTCAGGGGAAATTGTGGCTGTTGCTGTGTCTGTGAATGGATGTTGTCTGTGTGTGTGTGCCTGTGTGTCTTATGGTGCTTGTGTTTGTGTGTGCTACCTTTGTCTGTTGAGGTGGATGCTTGAAGGCCTGTTTGTGTGTGTTGGGTAGATTTGGGAAGGGGGGATTCGGACTGGGAAGAAGGAGGTGGAGGGGGAGGGGGAAGGTGGGGGCTGACTGGCTGCCATCAATGTGGAGGCCAAAGTCTGAAAGGATCTCTGACGTCCAGCCATTGCACTTTGAATTCCCTCCAGGAACGCGTTTGTCTATTGGAGTTGTGTCACCAGTCCCTGGATGGCATTCACAATGGCTGACTGACCCAGAGAGATCATCCTCAGGAGATCAATAGCCTCTTCACTAAGGGCAGCAGGGTTAACAGGGGCTGGGGCAGAGGCGACTGCTGCAAAGGAGACGCATGTCCTCTTGGATGAGTGGGCACAGCCAACTGGGTGGGAAGCAACAGAGATGGCGGTGATAGAACTGGTGTGGCAGACAAGGCTGGTACAGGGGTTTCCCCGGTGGGTCCGTCACCACTAGGGAGTGGCCACTGGAGGAGGAACCTGAAGATGATGACATGGTCCCGGTCTCCCCTATGGCACACCCCTAACGCTCCAGGCCACTGGGTCCTTCTGTGTAGGTTGTATCTTGACCCGAGGTCCCAGAGGCCAGATGCTACCGCACTCGGCACAGCCCCATCTCCTTTGCCTCCGTCTGCTGCTGCTGCAAATATAAAGAGAAATAGGGTCATAACAAGTACATGACTACCCTTTAACCACAACGTGGAGTGACAGACAATACCATCATGTCAACTAGCACCCAGCAAGACCTTCAACTAAGTGGCACTTTCATGTGCCATCACATATGCATGCATGTCATCTGGTCTTACTAAAGTTACCCACCAGAAAATCTGGATCTCAGACAACTAAAACTGAATGGATGAAGTCTAGCAACCACAAAAACATACCTACAACTTGGTGACCTCTCCATCCTCCAAGATGTGCCACATCCAGCAACCCCAAGTCAACTTGTAGTCAACAATGGTATCCCACTGTAAACTACTCTGCCAAATTTCACACACCAGCAGATGCACACATCTAACTTGCATTTACATTATGTACCAACAATTAGAGAAGATGCCAATGAAAACCAGCTGACTCAGATTCCTATCTGAAATATCCTGGAGTAGGTGACATGGAAATACCCATGTCACAATGGACACATACCAACAATGTCCAGCTAAATAAGTTACACCTGTACCAACTGAGTCAATGAGGTAGAAGCAGGGTTACCCAGTTAGGGCTCAAATGTAGCATGAAAAGGACCAACAGGTCAGTTCTAATATGTCAGGGAGAGATGTCTCTAGAAAGCACACAACAATGAATCAGCAAGCCACAGGATAGCCACCACTAATGTCTGACACCAATCACAAAGACATCATCTGAGAGTGTCTGTAGTAAACATCTGGTCCTTGCAAGTGGGAGAGTCACAGAACCTGCAATGACCAATTGAAGGACCCAAACCCATTGTCCAATGTGAAGCCACATCACTACCCACATCTCAGAAATGGAACGCCTGCCCTCTGTCTGTGGATGAATACCTGAACCCAAACACATGTTAAGTCAACATCACTGCAAATCACTCCATGATGCATGCCTACAGTCAGGGCATAATCTCCAATCACTACACAGGTCCAGTGCACTAATCAACATGATGCCACATCAAGGGCATGGGAAACACAGAGTTGTTTCACAACCTTGGGCTACCTGCCATGTTCCTCAGTGTAACTGCAGTCCTTTATATTAAATGACATGCTGTGACAATAACCAAAGGTTGCACACTCCTGGCTATCGCACAACATGAAATTGATCACCTATGTAATTGTAGCAATCCACTAACTGTTTTCCATGTGCTTATATATGTGTGACAACATATATTATCCCATCAACATGTGTGACATTGCAGAATGGAATGCATCTCTAAGAGAAAAGGACACATGCTGACATGTAGGCAGAATGGTATTTTGGCTATAGTCATGGGACATAATTCTTGTCAATGGACATTCCCCACTTACCAAGAGAAAGCAGTGTTCTACACCTGCAGGCCTTTAGCCATGTAAGCCAAGTCACATCTTTGCTGGGCACAAACGTATCACAGACTGCAGTGAGGCACCAGTATCAATCATATACAGAAGATCACTTGCTTCTGGGTGGCAGATGTCTGCATGCAGATATGATCAGACACATAGCAAGGGACAGTGATCTCTCACCCACTTACCTATTGTCTTTGACATTCAGTGGAAGTGATTAGTTGTTCAGAGATTACACCCATACCAACTGAAAATAGTACATGATTGTTCACTGCATACAGCTATGTGTTGACCCTGCAGAGGAAGTGGCTTGTGGCTTTGCAACAGGTTTGCACTAGGTTCCACTAACAATCTCCCGTTAACTGTGTGACACATGGCTCAGCCCTCATTGTCAGAGGAAGCGGTCTGTAACCCACTCATTCACCTGGCAATGGAACAGACAGGGAAATGCTGTGTACTCACCCCCTTGTGGCTGCTGTGCTGTCCTCAAACACCCATCCAGCTCCAGGTAGGCCACCAGAAGAATGCAGGCCATTAGGGTTGTCATGGTCTGATGGGCACCCCACCCACGTTGGGAGGACAGCCCCAGCTGGGCCACTGCGATCTTCTGGGCCCAGCGTCTCAGGTCCTCCCACCTCTTGAGATAGTGGGTGCTCCACCATCTGTGGACCCACAGGGTCCGTGCATTCTTGGAGATGGCTCTCCAAATATCCTTCTTCTGATGGGCATTGACTTGCATGGATGAAAAAGACAAGACAGGAAATCCTGTTCCATCCAAATTGGCAGAATCACATAAATGTCTGTACACTAAGCTAAGCACATCCTCGTTTGCCCAGACTGGCCAGATGTGGCACAGATCCGTCATTGAGTACAGGGACATGACAACAAACACTTCTTAATCAACAGACCAACCCACCACCCTGCTCAGGCCCTCCACTGACCAGGGAGGCCAACTGACATCTTGTGGGACATACCCAAGCAATCAGAGTGAGCTTGGATGCACAAAAGCACAACGGGATACATGACAACTCTTTAGCTTTTGAGAGGTGGATTCCATAGGCACAAAAGTTTCAATTCACTTGCACTCTGTGATGATGGTTATCCATTAACACTTACTCCAGCCTAGTGCCAGGGCACAATACCCAACCCCACATATAGGTAACAATGAAAGGACTGACTTCATAGGTACAGGAGATTCCCAACCTGTCCGTGTGTGGACATGTGGAGTCACAGATGTATACCTCAGGGGGTGGGGTAATGTATCATCTACCTGTGACACAGAACATGCTTCTAGAAATTTGTTTCCATCCTACAGTGATTGCATCCAACAAACATAGGCATGCTTTGTCCATTGTCAGCCATTTAACAGAACAATCGGGTCAGATATCATGGCTTCACAGGATTGGTCACACTGTCTGCACTGTGAGACCGACATGTATGCTATAAGCCTGCACAGAACAAATTTGACCTGTGTAATGATGATAGCAGGGCTGTGTGAGTAGGGGACCTTTCAGGGGTCAGAGACACACATTGATAGTGATGCCTAGTGCATATTGATCACATAGCTTTGACTCCATCCAATACCATCAACATACTCCTCTGTGAAAGAACCTCATGAAGCTGCATCTTAGCACAGAGACCAGAGTAGTTCACATGACAGGATGTCCTGTGAGACAGGTAGTGGACACAGTGTCACAGATGCATAGCAAAATGACTCAACTAAATCCTAGACTTAAACCGATACAGTGAGATACAGTTGACAGACGCTGGTCTCTGCAGGCTGAGAAGACAGAACCTGCATGAAAATCGATTTCCATCAATTCCATGCATGACAGAACATCATGTAGCCAACAGCCATTTACCATGTGATGTGTATGTGGCAACTGGAAGGGCAGAGTGAGTCCGCACATGCCTCCAAAATTACATATTAGCATGGCCAGACGTGGTCTGGAGCTCAGTGGCAACATACACATAGCTCAGTTTACACACACCTCAAACATACAACATGCCCATGCTGCCCATGCTGTCATGGATATTCATGTGCTATCACATTGTCGACATCCATGTGTCAAGTGTTGTATGGGCATGGTTGAGGAGTCCCCTCGCCTAGTTTAGTACATCCCACATAAGGACCAACATGGTACAATCAAAACACACACAAGTCAGATGCCTCAACATCTGGCACTCATCCAAGTTACATGCACAATAAGTCTCCTATTGATGCCACACCAATGGCACCCCTATGGCCCTGACTTTACATATTGTTCACAGTGGCCCTAACTTAGCCTGTGAGGAGTAGAAATATGTTGAGGTACAGGGTAAAATAGTGTACATGAGGCACTTACCTGCTCCTCTAGTGCACCATAAAGCTATCCATACAGGGGTAGGACCTCCTCCAATATATTTTCAAGCTCCTCCTCCTGGGAGAAGGCTGATTCCCTATCACCTGCAGGATGTGGCATGATTGCTCCCAGAGGCAGAATACAGCAGCTCAGGTAGTGGAGGTCTTGCTGGCAGCAGTGTCAGGAGTCAAGTGAGGGATGTTACAGAACATGGCAGTCACGTTCCTCATGTATGCGGCTGTCATTGACGGTGGACACAGCCATTGACCTAAGACCGCCACTGGCAACAGTGTTAGCTGATGGCAGGGTCCTCTGTGGTAGCATCCTCCTACTGCCATGACGACTTCTGCCAGCGGTCAAGGGCAGTTCACAATGTCCAGTGGAGTAGGTAGGCAGTCGCCATTTTAGGGGCATGACATGCGGTTTATAGCCAAACAAAATGCATCACAAGTACAAAAATTTTGTTAATGCTAGTGGTAAGTGCTGGTCTTGTTCTGGCATGTAGGCCCTTCGCTATGCACATATGGCCACTTGCTTTGGGTCACAGCCCCCCCTGCAAAAATGATGTCATGTGACATAAACTCACAGTCCAAATGGCAAGTCTCATGTACAGTTAGTTGCTGTCCGGGTAGATGATGTGTACACAATCGTGGGACTGCAAGGGGGAAACGTGTTACTTCTGTGTGATTGACAGTGGTGATGTGTACTGTGTATCAGTTCCTCTAACTCTGACATGCCTTCTTACAGTTTGTAAATGACATGAATATATATGTCTGTTGCAAGGGACACATTGAATGATGCCTATAGTCATATTGTTGTCCCACATAGGCACCTAGGGAGGGGAAGGATCAGACATCCTCCTGTGTACTGTCCACTGGCAGACCTTCAGGCTGTGGAAGACAGACACATCATCCAGATCTACTGCCTGAATAGGCAAACAATCATGGATCTCTGTCGTCAGTTGGAGCCAGATCTGATGCCTGCCATTACTCATCCAAGTAGCATACCACCCGTCTCACAAGTCATGACAATGTTGCAATTCCTGGCTACAGGGCTCTTCCAGAATACAATTGCACTATCTGCTGGAATGCCCCAGCCTATGTTCAGTATAGTATTGAAGGATGTACTCTCAGCAATGTTGAAACACCTGGACAGCTACTTCTGAGTTCGTCAACGTGACTATTTTGCCCATGTGAAGGCTGACTTCTGTGGTTTGGCACACATCCCACATGTGGTGGGAGCCATTGATAGTACACATGTAGTCTTGGTTCCACTACATGGCAATAAACAAGTCTATTGGAACAGGAAGAATTTCCATTCCATCAATGTCCAGATTGTTTGGATAGGTCAGGTGGACCTCAACATTTCACAGGTTCGTGCATGTTAGAAATTGGGTCTTTGATTGGCAGTCAGGTTATCCCCTGTCCAAGCAAGGACCCTCACTCTATTCAGGGCAAAGGCGATACACAGCTGGTTAATGGCCGCTAACCCCCTTGGTAGCTTGACATGAGCAGGCAGGCTTAACTCAGAAGCAATGTGTAAAGTATTTGTACCAACACACACAGTGAGACAGTGAAAACAAAATGGACACCAAACCAGTTTCCAAAATAGGCAATATTTATCTTAATCAAACAAGACCAAACAACAAAAATCCAACATACACAAGTTAAAATATGAATTTTCAAAACAATAAGATTCTTACTCCACAGAAAACAATAGCAACAATGATTTTGCACAAAGTACCTGGTTAGCGTCAAAAATAAAGCCACACATGAAGGTGATCGGAACAGGCATCAATGCATCGATTCCTTCCTCGAAAGGGAGGCAGTGCATCGTTTCTTCTCAGGTCGGGTTGGCGATGCATCTTTTTTCTACCTCGCGAGAGCTTTGTGTCAACTTCCGGACAGGGCACCTTGGATCTGAGCAGAGTCAGGTTGACCTTGACGCCCAGGGACGATGCATGGAAAATCCAGTCGCACGGTATTAGAAATCCACGCTGCATGGGGTTTGCATCGTTATCAGCAGCTGCAAGCAGGTGCAGCATAAATTTTAGCCGCGAAGCAGCCAGAGAGCGTCATCAGCTGGGTTGCAGATGGTGTGTGTTGAAAATTTCCCCATATGGTGTTCTGTGCCTGGAGTTTCAGCTCTTGTTCTGCCAACTTCACTTTTCAAGGGCCCTGGGACTGGATAGGACACCACTTGGCAGGGCAGGCGTCTCAGCAGATAGTCCAGATGTTAGCAAAGATAGTCTTTGATGGCCCTGAGACTTCAAAACAGGAGGCAAGCTCAGTTCAAGCCCTTGGAGATTCTTCACAAGCAGAAATTTCCCACAAAGTCCAGTCTTTGTCCCCTTTCACAGGTAGAAGCAGCAACTGCAGGATAACCCAACAAAGCACAGTCACAGGAAGGGGCAGCAGTCCTCCTCAGCTCTTTAGCTCTTTTCCTTGGCAGAGGTTCCTCTTGGTTCCAGAATTGATCTAATTTTCAGGGATTTGGGTTCAATACTTATACCCCTTTCTGCCTTTGAAGTAGGCCTACTTCAAAGGAAAGTCTCTGTTGGTCACAAGATCCTGCCTTGCCCAGGCCAGGCCACAGAAACACACCAGGGGGTTGGAGAGTGCATTGTGAGAGGGCAGGCAAAGCCCATTCAGGTGTAAGTGACCACTCCTCCTCTCCCTCCTAGCACAGATGGCTCATCAGGACATGCAGGCTACACCCCAGCTTTCTTTAGAGGGGATTCACAAACAGCCCAAGTGTCAAACTGTCCCAGACAGGGAATCCACAAACAGGCAGAGTGACAGAATGGTTTAAGCAAGAAAATACCTACTTTCTAAAAGTGGCATTTTCAAACTAACAATCTGAAAACCAACTTCACTAAAAGATGTATTTTCTAATTGTAAGCCCAGTGGCCCCAACCTCCATATTTCTATCTGCTTTCCAAGGGAATCTGCACTTTAAAGTTATTTAAAGGCAGCCCCCATGTTAACCTACGAGAGAGATAGGCCTTGCAACAGGGAAGACTGTATTTAGCAGTATTTCACTGTCAGGACATGTAAAACGCATCAGTACATGTCCCGCCTTTAACATACACTGCACCCTGCTGAGGGGCCTACCTAGGGACTACCTTAGGGGTGCCTTACAAGTATGAAAAGGGAAGGTTTAGGCCTGGCAAGTTGGTACACTTGCCAAGTCAAATTGGCAATTTGAAGCTGCACACACGGACACTGCAGTGGCAGGTCTGAGTCATGTTTACTAATGTGGGTGGCAAAACCAGTGCTGCGGGCCCACTAGTAGCATTTGATTTACAGGCCCTGGACACCTCTAGTGCACTCTACTAGGGACTTACTAGTAAATCAAATATGTCAATCATGTATCACCAATTACACATACATTTTCCATAGGAGCACTTGCACTTTAGCACTTGTTAGCAGTGGCAAAGTGCCCAGAGGATCAAAAACAGCAAAACAGAGTCCAGCACACATCAACAACCTGGGAAACAGAGGCAAAAAGTTAGGGAAGGCATGCCAAGGATGCAAAGTCTAACAGTGCCTGTTATCCGGGTTCAGTCCATGATGCCTTCATCATGTGGAACAGCGCAATTCCACAGCTGATGTCAGGACTAAACCCAGAGAGGACCTGGCTGGTTGGTAAGTCACATATGTCATGTAATTTTTTCTAAGGCAATGTCTGTTGCTATGAAAATGATGAGAGGGACTCATAGTTGCCTTACAGGGGACTCTGCATACCCAAACTGTCCATGATTGTTGACACCGATGAGAAACCCAACTACGCCAGGGGAAATCCACTTTAACGATGCCCATGGAAGAATACGGTGTGTCATGGAGCAGGCCTTTGGGCTCCTGAAAGCCAGATTTGCTGTCTGGACAAGACAGGTGGACCCTCCTCTACTCATCCAAAAAAGTTTGTAATGATTGATTAGTATGGCCTGCTGCATGCACTACAACATTTCCCTGAGGAGGAACATCCCATATATACCAAATAAGGTGGAGCTAGCAGTGCCACTGGGTGAGCCCCCTGAAATGCCAAGTGAGGATGACAGTGATGAAGGGGAAGGTGAAGACTTACGGGTAAATTTCATCAATCACTACTTCAACTCAGTGTAAGTATGTCATGTGATGTGATTTCTGTGACTGTCTGGGGAAGTGTAGGGGTCAGGATGTGTTAAGTGGGGTTGGACATCCCATGCTATGCAGTATACAGATTTGCTGCCTTAGTCAGACTAGGACTTGTAACTACCTTTAGGATCTGCCTTGTTTGTGTCAGTCTCATTGCTGTTAGTGGATCTACAGTACTTTGGGATGTGGTGTGGGTCATATGTATGAATTTTCATGCCTTAACTCCCTGTGTTCCAATTTTTCACCCAGGTCTCTTCATCATGCCATCCTCATGTGGGCATTTCAGAGTTGTGGCATTGGCAGGTAGATGTAGCTGTTCTGACATATGAAGTGGACAAGAATTGATCTGGGTAATGTTGGTCACAGATTTGAGGTGTATGGGTCCTGTGTCAAAGGAGGCTGGACAGCGGGTGGGGGGAGAACTGAAGTGCACACTTTTGAGTTGTGGTGTGATGGACCAATTGTTTCATGTGTGTGACCATGTGGCCTTGCTACATGTCATCCAGTGCAATCTCTGCATTCTCCCTTCATATTGTATGTACAGTGATCCTGACACTGAACTTTTTGTGTCTTTCAGTGTGTTCCCACATAGCGGGCCAGAGTGCCTGGGCCAAAACACTGACACAGGTTAGCATCATACCATCAGATGCTTGGTCATTGTAAGAGGATGCACCTAGGATCAGGAAATTATGTATTGCCCTCTGGCTGTGCCCTGGTGTATGTAGAGTTGGCAGACCTGGTTTGGTATGTGGTAAGGCTCAAGCTAGTGACAACATCCACTAATCTGTTGGCCTATTCTACAGGACAAGGTCTGACTAAGCACATTCTACTGTAGTCTGGGGAACGGTCCCTTCGGGATATCTGGCCTGACTCAATGTGGTTCAGACGTTCTTGGCTATGGCAGTCCAGACCTTTTAACAACCTATGTGCAGTACAGTGCAATAAAATGTTTGGTGTGACCAGACCTTTGTCACATTGTGTTGCTAGTCATCCTCAGCCTGACACTACCCTCCTTCCATTAGCATTGTATGTCTTCCTCATGTGCAATATATGGGTTTAACTGTCGACATTTCAAAATTGTTAAAAAAGAGGTAGTAGTCAGTGTTTTGGTGATAGGTGTGTTTATTTATATATGTGCAGGGAATAATTGTGAAACTCTGAAAAAAAGTAAGGTGAAGTGATCAGTCATGGTGGATGTAATCAATAGAGTAGATGCCACAATATATGAAGTCCAAAGGCCAGTGTCGTACTGCCCTGGCAAATGGTAAGTGGTAAAAGGCCAGTCAACAGAGTGAATCTGTGGTACACAAAGGATTTCAATCAGGAAGAGCTCACTTCCTGGCTGTGGTTGGTGTCTTTCCATCCATACCTCCTGGAGTCTTGGTTGAAAGTCCCCACTTTTGGGGGGTTCAGTAGCTCCAGAGGCAAAAGTGTCTGAGGCAGATGCTTCCCCTGACAGGCCTCCCTTCCAGTGACTGCCACAGATTGTGAAGGGGCTGGTGTTGCTGGGCCACAGGAAGCGGTATGCTCTTGTTCACGGTCCCTGATCAGGATACTGCTGATCTCCTTGAACTCCCTTGTTAGCGAGGTCAAGATGATGTTGGAGGCATCCCACTTTTCCATGGCTTCCCGAAGAAAGTTCCTGTAGCAGCTGCTTCATCTCACTGAGTTCTGTAAGTACCTGGCCCATCACACTTTGGGATTGTTGGTAGGCTCCCAGGACTTGGCTGATGGTGCCCTGGCCGGGAGCATCACAAGCAGCTTCTTGCTGCTGAGCCACACCATCCCTCCCACGACCCTACCCCAACGTGCCTGTGCCCATGGCACATCCTGCCCCCTTCCACTGGTTCCAGGTCCTTCATTGTCAGAGTTGGCTTGCTGTGACTTAAGAACCTGGACTGGGAGTATAAGATGTTAGTGACTGTCCTCGGGATACAGGTTTGGTGGCGACTGGCTGCCTGAGATGTTGAGGCCACAGGGCTGGGAGGAGTCGATGTGGTCAGGGTGAGGCTCACTGGTGTCTTCTGACCAGGTTGCCCAGATGGGAACAGAACAGTCATCCATATCCAATGTCCAGGAGTCCTTTCCTCACTGAAGGCTTCATCCAGGGGGGGTTGTGGCAGTCTCTTCAGTAGTGTTGGTAGTCGCACTGGCTGCTCGACCTGTTGATGTGAGAGATACAATGTTACAATGTGACATCTACCTCCAAAAGATGACAGTGACATTTGCTAGGGCCAGGTACACATTGGGCTTAGCAGCTTTCCCTTTATGTGACAGATTCCAATGCCATTCTTTGTAATGACCTGAGATTTGAGTAACATACCTATTCCATTTCAGTCAACTGGCTTCAGAATGTCTGAGTACCTTATCACTTGGTCATAGACTTATATCTTACAAGGCATGCAGGCAAAACAGTGGCTGGGCAGGATGTGGTTTTGGTCATCTTAAGACCTAGTTGGCTGTTATGCAGGCAGACCCAATACCTTGCAGTATATGGGATAGTTGTCACCATGTGGTCAGTGCATTGTGGATCTGTCTGCTGTTAATACCATTCAGTTGATGCATCTTGGGGCCTTTGATCTGTCATAAGGTTTTACAGTCCACATTTTGAGCTGCCCTTCCTGCCCACAACATTTCATCTGGGCATAACTGCTCAAGATAGTTCTGGGTGTGTAGCCACATCACAGGGTGTGCCATGACGTGTATCTTGGTCCCTCCCAGGTGGTTAGACTTCTTTAGTGAGTTCACAGACAGATGCACAAAGTCACATGGCCACTAGCCTGGTGATAGAAGTTACATCCCATGGGATTTACAGTGATGTTTCTCCAAGTACTATTCACAGTATACATGGGTCATCCTGTGAGGTGAGTACAATTGCATGGCAAATTAACCTACAAAGATATTTGAGCATATGCAGAGTGGGCTGGTGCTTTGAATTGGATAGACATAGCCTCCTGACTTAGCAATCATGTGACTCCCTGTTCCTCATGCACTTATGTGTCATCCCCTAAGGTGAGTGCACTTCATGTGTGAATTTACAAGAAAATTGTATTTTGGCAGGTATTTACTGGACTGGTACTTTGAGTGGCAGTTAGGTGTCCTCCTGTGTAATGTAGCCATTTGACTCCGTGTATCACAGGCACCATACAGACATGATCCTTTCTAGGTGAGTACAGTTCAATGGCTGAGTAGAGGTGGAAGGCTTATTATGGCAGAGAACAGTGCGTTGGCTGTTTGGGGTAACACTACTAGTTCATCATGACTTTTGCATTCCTGTCAGTGCCAGTCCTACACCCACAGTCTATACAGTTATGATCCTTTCTAGGTGAGTACAGTTCATTTTCTGAGTAGAGGTAGTAGGCTCACTGTAGCAGAGGACATTCTGTTGGGTGAGTGAGATCACACTACTAGTGCCTCCTGGCCTTGGCAGTTCTATCAGTGCTTGTGCTACACAAGCACACTGTACAGTTGAGCTCCTTTCTAGGTGAGTACACTAGTTTGGGGCTTTGCAATACATGGTAATTTTGTATATGATACACAGTTCTGGTTTTACGAATTGTAGGACAGTGCCTGCTGGGAAATGGAGTGCTGTCAGCCCCTGTCCTACACCCAGTATACACAGATGACATTTCCCCAGGTGAATCTAGTTCACATGTGAGATGGCAGACAGTGTTTTTTGGACAGGTGGAGAGTGGACTGGTGATTGGGGTGCCAGTGAAGGTGCCCAAAGGTGAGCATGCATGCCACTACATTTTGGTGCCATATTTGTTGTTGTGACTTACCCGACTCCACTCCCCCAGATATTCCTGTCAAGCCCTCAGGATGCAGGATGGCGAAGACCTTCTCTTCCCATGATGTGAGCTGTAAGGAAGGAGGTGGGGGACCATTACCAGTCATCTGGAGCTGCAGCAGGTGGCTGGATGCCAGGGAACGAACCTTCCTCCTGAGTTCATTCCACCTCTTCCTGATGTCCTTTGTGTGTGGTGTGGTGACTAGAGCATTCACTCTGTTAGCGATCCTTTGCCACATTTCCATTTCTAGTGCAATAGTAGTTTGCTGGACTTGGGCTCCAGATAAATGTGGCTCTACTTTAATGATTTCATCCACCATGAATTTTAACTCATCCTCAGTGAAACTGGGATTTTTATTTTGTGGCATGGGGGTGTTAAATATAGTTGGGTGGGTGCTGGGAAAGTGAACAGGTGACGGAGAGTAAATGGTGCAGGGAGGTAGCGGATAGTTCTGTTAGGCGTGTGTTGAGGCTATTGGGTGTGTTGTTGGTGTAACCTGGAGGGGTGCCTATTTTAGTGGATTTTGAGTTCCGGGAATTTTGTGCTGTGTTGGAGGCTCTTACTGTGAACTGCAAATGATTGTAGTGTGTGTAGGGGTGTGTTTTATGGTATGCTTTGCTGGTGTGTCAGTTGTGGGAATGTGTGTTAGCTGTGTTGTTTACAAATCCATCCAATTTGGTGTTGTGTATTACTGTGTGGTGACCGTGAACCACCGTGGTTCAGTCCGCCATTGGAAGACCGCCATGGCTGAACTGTCATTGAGGCTTTTGACTTGTAATCGGTTCGATGGTTGGTTGACAGGCGGGTGGTCCAAGTTGTCAGACCGCCTATTGCCTGCCGTCACAGGTCCTGGCGGTGTCAGTTTTTTGGCTGGCTTTTAGCGGTCCCTGCTGTGGTACTCATGATACTGCAGTCTGCGTGACCACCAACACGGCAGTCTTTTGGCAGCTGCCAGTATGGCCAAACTCATAATGAGGCCCTTTATCATGACTGGAACCCAGGGACCCCTGCTGAATCACTATTGCAACCACGGGACCCCCCTGATGATGTATTACTGGGAGCCAGAGACTTGAAACGCTAACAATACACAAAAAATACAGAAATAAATATTCACCAAACACATACACAAATAATAACAGGTTATTTAATTTGCAAACAAATATATAAATAATAGGAATGTTGGAGCTTCTCTAAATTCAATTGAAGCCACACATCATCCATACTATGTTCTGTTCGATGCACCTGCACTGTTCCCATAAATAAATCTAAGGATACTAATTTAATTTTTAGCCTCCAATTTCAAATTCCTTGACATTTAGAGTACATTTAAAAAAAATCATTGTACATTTAGCCACCTTATTTATATGCACTTTTTAAATCTTTTAATATTATTTAATTTTCTAAGAAGTCGCAGACCCACTAAGGAGGCTTCGCGGGGCCCCGGGTGCCCCTGGACCACCAGGTTGGGAAAAACTGGTCTACATCTTGTCTCAAAACGTAAATCATAGACCTCAAGTCTATGCTAAGTTTTAGCAAGCTTTTCTTGATACTACTTTTGAGTTCTTTCTTTAATTCATGCTTAAGTGAGAACTGATGTTATGTAGCCTTTACAACATAGATGTTACAAAGTTGGGCCTCTACCACACAGACTTCACTATGTATTTATGTCTACAATGCATGTCTTTGCTTCACATGACTTTCCTGCATTTACTTGTAAGTACAGGTAAGTATTTTTTTAAGGGTTTAAGAAGAGTAATAGTGGGTCAAGGGAGGTGGACAGAAGTTTAGAGAATGGGATGAAAGAGGTTTTGGGTGAGATTTACCCCAGCCAAAAGGAAAAGTAAGTGGTAAATAATGCTTTACGTAATAGGGTCAAAGGGTGCTTGGAGTGAATACCCTAAAAGTAAAGGAAAGCAGTAAATAGGGCTTTAGGGAACAGGGTGAAAAGGGATTTAGGGTTTTGCCTCAAAGCAAGGGAAAGGGTAAATAGGGCTTCAGAGAATGGGACGTTGCCCCACAAAAGCAAAGGTATGCGGTAAACAGGGTTTTTAAGGGAAACGTGTTATTTTTATATTGTTTATATTTTTTGGCTGTACATGCTCTTAGTAACAAGATGCAAGGGTTTTAGCGGATAAGACTGGGGAGTGTTTTAATTTTTGGGTATTAATTTTGTTGTTGTGGGCATTTATTTTTGGGGTGTGGGTGGTTATTTTTGGAGCTGGTGTATTTTTCTGTCAAATTTGTATTTTTTATTCTTTTGAGCTCACGCTCATAGGAGCAGAATGCATGTGTCTTGGGGATAACAATGGGAATTGTTTCGGTTTTGGATACTTTTGGGGTGCAGTTATTTATTTTTGCTGCATGGGTGGTTATTTTTTTAGGGTCTTTTTGCTAATTAATTGTTTAATTAATTAGTTTTTGCTTTTTGCACTTAAAGAAGAAGAGTGTTTTCATTTATAGGGTTTTAACATGGGGTGTTGGTATATATTTTTGGGGAGTGGGTGTTTTTGCAAACATTGTTTTAATGAATAATGACTTCATTTTTGTATTTGCTTTTTAGGGTGCTTACTCTTGGGAGTGTGATGCAGGGGTTTTAAGGGTTAAGGGCCAGTAGTGATTTAATTATTAAGTATATTTTTTGGGGGTGTGGGTATGTGTTAATATTGTGTGGGTGGTCAATTTCGAATTGAGTTGTATTTTTTTGTCAATTTGGTCAATCTGCCAATTTGGTTTGCCACCTCCCCTCTGATGGTATCCTCGCCTTGCGCACGCCCACATATAGGGTTAGCATTTGAATTTTTGTGACTCATGCTGGAGTTTGGCGTTGGTGTTTGGCCTGTATTTATGCACACAGAGATTCATCATCCAGAATCTGCAGCAAATGCCCCAAAGAGCGATTGCAGAATTGGTTGCCGGAAGCTAATAGTGAACTTGCATTTCTTCTTTCCTCATGCGCGGTAATGGATGAAGGGTGTCGGCCTTTCTCTACATTTTCTCCACTGCCAACTCAAGGGAGGTGGGACTGCTGAGCCTTCACTGTGCTTGACCCTGGGGAGCCAGGGCCATTTGCACAGCAGAGTGGCCAGTGGTACCCCGACGGTGGCTAGGTTTGCAGACGTTTTTGAATGAGTAGAGGAAGTCAGTCTGGAGAAGGTTTGGAGGAGGCACTTTGTATCTTCCTTTTCTTGGTGCCCAGAAGCCTCAGGACACTCTCTTTTCAGCGGATTCTTAGAAGGAGGTTTTTAATTTCCTGAGCAGTAGCTGGCTGAGGCAAATGTTTAGTACTTCCATGTGGAGGTGAGTAATTTGTTTTATCCTGTGTACAGTCCAACAATACAAGCAAACCACTGATTGTATTTCACTACATGCTTAAACTCACTGGTGTATTTTGACAAAAAGTATTGTTTCTGCACCTTTCTCCTGAGTCTTGCTTAGAAGCATGACTGTTAAAAAGCTAAGGAGCTGTACTATTCATTTGAAGAGACAAACCCCGCAAGGAGTAAAGGTGGTGTGGAAAACATCCCTACATGTTGTATCTATCATTGGTTTACCTCCCATTCAAACATTTTTCCCAATGATAAAGATCATGGAAAAAGAGGTATATAGTCATATTAAATTTGAAGAGTATGACTCTCCTATACAAGTAGATTCTCTTATACTAATATCTGAAAGGGAAAACGCTATGGAAACACAGTTGTTCTCTGCTTCCAATGACAGACATGTAACCAATATAAGATCATTAAATGATAAGCATTTTTACTGATGCCAGTGGATTATACTGTCTGATATTAAGATTGGTAACTTAGGGCCTCATTACGAGTTTGTCAGTACGAGGACCACCACACTCGCATTGACGGTCATACCGCCACGCTCCGGGTGGTCTGACTGTCCAATTCCGACTTAGGCGGACGGACTGGCCTGAAGACCGACCAGTCCTGCCAGGATCACAGATCTCGAGGGAGTGACGGCGGCCTGGCTTGCAATCAGCCATAGCGGGCTGAACTCATTGCTGCCTGGCTGATTACAACCCCCCTTTCTGCCAGCCTTTTTATGGCCCCCTTGCCCAGCAGCATTGGAATGCGCACTGTCTGCTTTGCAGACAGTGCACATTCTGAGGGTGCTGGACGGCCCCCTCTGTGCTACGATATAGGACTTGGTTCCCTTATTGGGAGCTGAGTCCTATATCATAGCCCGGTTCCCCCCAGACTGATGGTGAGAATGTGTATTACAATGTTCCCGCTGGACAGCTCAGCAGGAACATTGTAATGTACACGGTGGGGACATTACCGCAATGACAATGGCGTCCTCCCCATGAGTTTAGCGGTCCTGCAGAGGGTCCGCAAAACTCGTAATGAGGATATTAATCTATCCAGCAGGGAAAAGAGAAGTGAAAGAGACATTAGAACTGTTCAACAGTACTCCAAGCAATGAGGATCCAAATGTTGATAAACTTTCCAATAGCCCTGAATTCCCTCTGAATATCTCCTTGCGTCATAAAGCAGAATACAAGCAGCTTTCAGAAACTCTACAAATTTTACAGAGAATTTTAGAGTAATTTTTTTTTTTATTATTGGATCATTCTCTTAATAATAACAATGTTCCCTTAAGGAACACTCAAGTTCCAATTGAGTATCAAAAAGTGGCAAATGACGTGCCTAAATCAATGGGTACGCTATTACTGCTTGATACTAATAATAATATTACTAAAAGACCAATGGGAACTCGAGCTGGGAAGCCAAATGTAGTATAGAGTAAACCTTTAAAAGCAATCGATTTGAAAGAAGTCTTAACCTCAAAAAAACTTTAGTCAGAGGATCTAATAAAGACACATACATCATCAATTGTTCAATCTAGTTCTTATGTTCCCTGCTATTCAATTTCCTATAAAACCAATAATGAATCTATACACTGAAACATTTTGGATGAGTCCTGCTGAGCATTGAGGCTAATCCCTAAAGAAAATATATTAGTAAGAAAGGGAAAAGAAATAAATGCAGAAACACAAAGAAAATCATTGTTGTATTAGATTTAGGGCCTCATTACGAGGGTGGCATTCCAAGGACCGCCAGCCTAGTGGTGATGGTCAGACCACCGCAACTCTGGCGGTCCAACCGCCACATTACAACCCTGGCAGACAGGTCTGCCAGGGAACCGCCTTCTCCACCGGGAACGTGGTTCCCAACGGGTAGATGGTGGCTGGAGTGGTACTTAGTCACTGTGGCGCTGAACTTAGCGCCGCTGTTCATGCTTTTCATCAGCCTTTCCATGGTGGGGACCCTGCCATGGAAAGGTTGGCAGCAAAGCCAGTGCAGGGGGTCCCCCTGCCCAGCACCATCGGAATGCGCACTGTCTGCTTTGTAGACAGTGTGCATTCAGAGGGTGCTGGAGTGTTAGGCTATTGGCCTCTGCTTCCTTTAGGGAAGCCAATATCCTAACACGTTTCCCACTGGTCAGCCCAGGGGGAACACATATTACAATATTCCCACCGGTCAGCCCGGCGGGAACTTTGTAATACTCTCAGTGGGAACGTCACTGCTATGGTGGCGGTGTTCTCCCCATGTGTTGTAATGATGCAGTTAGTCCGTTCATTTGAAATCCCTTGATTTTTCCTAAATTATTGGAGGAATCTTAATTAATGGAAACATTTCACCCTATGTTCTGGCAAGACCTAATAGAACTAGCAGAAAGTGGGTCATCAACAATTGATTACATAGGGCCTAATTATGAGTTTGGCAGTCTTCAGGTCGCCAAACCTACAGTGACAGTTGGACCGCCGCAGTCCTGGTGGTCCAACCGCCGATTACAACTCGGGTGGCGCCACCACCGCCAGGATCATGGATCCCAATGGTTTGGCAGCAGTCGAAGTCATGGTCAGCCACGGCAGTGCTGAGTTCAGCACCACCATGCTGATCACAACTTCCCTTTCCACCAGCCTTTTTAATGGCAGGATCTCTGCCATGAAAGCCTGGTTGAAAGGCAGTGTTTGGGGCCACAGAGGGGCCCCTGCATTGCCCACAACTATGTTGTGGGCAGTGCAGGGGCTTCCCTGCCCAGCACCCTCGGAATGTGCACTGTCTGCTACAGCTGACAGTGCGGATTTTGAGGGTGCTGGGGGCACACTCTGTGTGAGGGCATTGGCCTTAGCTCTCTGTGGAGCCAAGCCAATGCCGCCACACTGTTTCCACTGGGCTAACCGGCAGAAACCTCCTAATACAGAGGTTTTTTGCTGGTCAGCTCAGTGGAAATATAGTAATTGGTCCGCTGCGGTGTCCTCCCCATGGGTCTGGCTGGCTGACAGTTAACCTGACAAACTCGTAATCAGGCCCTTAATCTCTAGTTAAAATCTATTCTTTCAAACTTTCAAATTGAATTAAGTCATTAGTGACCATACAATGATCCAAGCTTTGATCAAGCTTCTGCTTTAGTATACTTTGGAATGGTCTGTAGAGCTTGGTAATGTCCAAGTTGGTATTGCCCCAAAACAGGGTCGTTTTCATTGGAAATATAGAACATAAGCCTGTTCAACAAAAAAATTAGGATGTTTGGTTCTGGGTAAAGCTACAGAGTCCAATATAATTAAGGAGTTTGATAAATTTATTTTGAGGGTTGCAGAGGAGATGTCAAGCCTTGTAAAACCACATAAAAGAATAGTAATTGGTAGAAAGGATGACACAGATGCAATGCTATCTAAAGAAATAAATATACTCATAAGAAAACAATTTATGTACCAATCAAAATCTTGGAGCAAAGAAATTCAGGTTCTAAAGTAAGAAAAACATTGTTTCTCTCTTAAAAGAAAAATATATGATCATCACTGGATTATTTTACATCAAGCTGAAGTTAACCGGATCTCTGGACATTTCTGGAGGTTAGTGGCATTCAACTGTGTGACTAAAAAACATTTCTGTTACTCCTATCCCACCCCAGATATGCCAGCTCTGTAATGGTGGCAAACAGAATCTAATTAATGTTGTTTGTATCTGTCCAGCACTTGTTGAACCTCAAAAGCAAGTTTTAACATTAGTTTAGTATACATATGATTTAACTAACATGGATGAATTTATGCAGCTGATATTTTCTGCTCCAAATGAATATGTGTGTTGCAATCCTTTTACATTTTTAGGAGTTTCCTGAATATAAGTTAATTGGAAAATGGGTTACATTTTTCGGCTATATTTTGTATAATTTATTATAGGACTGTTGATCTCTACTGAGGTATGAATCAATCCTAAACAAATAAACTTGGGACTTCAACTGTCAATGAACTTGTGTTTTGGATCCACACTATTAGGATTGAGAAGCAGGGGTTTTAGAATGTAAGGGCGGGCGTGTTTTAATGGTCGGGTTTCTCCTTATGGGGGGTGGCTTTTTATTTTTATTTTGTGGCATTTATTATTTTTTTTTTTTTTTTTTTTTTTTTACTTTTTAGGAGTGGGATGCACTGGTTGTAAGGGATAGGGAAGGTAGAGAGTGTTTTCATTTATGAGGTTATTTTGGGTGGGGGATTTGTCTGCTAATAATTTTAATTGTGTAATTATTATTTTAATTTGTTTGTGCTCTTGCTCTTAGGAGTGAGATGCAAGCATTTTCAAGATTAGGAGCTAGAAGTGTTTTAACTTTGGGTACTTAATTTAGGGGTGAGAGTAGTAATTTTTGTGGGTTGTTTTTTTCAGTGGGACATTTCTTTAAATAGCTATTTTTCATTTCTAAATAAGTGTATCATTCACATTGTTTTAAATCACATACATTAACTAAGCACTCATATTTTAATATATCACTTACAAATATTCCAAAAGATATTACACATACAGGGATTTTAAAGAATCGTTATCTAAGGAATTTAGGGGGTCGTTATGAACATGGCGGTGTTTACTGCCGTGTTCATGCTGGCGGTCATTCTACTGACCGCCAGCGCCCTCGATACCCCGCCGGCCGCATAAACAACATTCTGCTGGGCCGGCGGGTGGATACATTGTTTCCGCCTGCTGGCCCAGCAGAATGCAAGGCCGGGACTTTGCCGGCGGCTCCACATGGAGCCGCCGTCAATGCCATTTTGCGGCAGGTGCAGCACCACCCGTGGCACAGGCAGATCACTGCCTGTCAATCGGGCAGTGACCTGCGCGATGGGGCACTACACGGGGCCCCTGCACTGCCCGTGCCAAGTCCATGGGCAGTGCGGGGTCCCCAGGGGGGCCCCGGAGAACCCTTCCACCAGCCTTTCCCTGGTGGGGAAACCCACCAGGGGAAGGCTGGAGGAAAAGGGATCAGCTCTGCCCTGTCGGAAAATGTTTTCCGCCATCGTCAGGCTGCCTGTCGGCGGTAGCCTGGCGGTGGTGGAAGGCCGCCTGTGGCGGTCCCCACACACTTCATTATTTGGCGGCTGAGACCGCCATGCCGGTGGCGGTTATTACCGCCACCACAGGAATGGCGGTCTCAGCCGCCAATGTTCATAATGAGGGCCTTAATGTGCAAACTTTTTTTTATTGGCACAATATAGTAAATAAATATAATATTCATTACAACATTTTTAAAAAACGTTTCAACTTGATGGAACAATTTTTAACATAATTCCCATATTTTCCCAATCAGAAATTGTCCTTTTTCCTTAATTACTACATTAAAAGTTGTTTATATCTTTCAACTTTTGCTTTTATTTCGGTAGCTGGTGAACGTTCATGGTTGAGGATGCAGGGATGCAGCAAGCGCTGATCAGAAATGGATTTGTTTAAATGATATTAATTTCTTGAAATGATATTGTTAGTCTGGTGGGTACATATATTTTAATAGGAGTCAGAGGCATGTAGGGGTTAAGTAATTTTCATTTTGTTAGTGCTTGTATGTTTTTAATGTTTTATCCCTAAGCAGGTTGCCACAGATGTTTCCCACCTGAGTCACGTATCATTTACTCGGGTCTCGTGTTGATGGAACGTTTTTACAGTATGTTTTTAAAACTAACACTGGTGGATATATTCTTCACCTATTTTAAAGGTAACATATCTCAAGTTTTTCAGGTTTTTCTCAGACCACAAACAAGCAGTATGTGGGTTACAATTGATCCTGCTCCAAAAGGGATAGTCAAATCTGAACCACAATTTCCTGTCCCCTCCAGAGAGGACACAAACAACACTAGGCTGGGTTGAGCCTCGTTGTGCCTCATCAATGAAATGCAACTTGAGTCCAATGGCATAGCGTGCATAGGTCCCACATATGGGTTATCCATTGCAGTGCTCTCTTCTGTGGCAATTTTCAGCACAGTTTGGATTATGCTGTGGGTTTTTGGGGCACTGAACACTAGCCTGGCTGTTTTATAGGTGATCCTTCAGGGGACAAAGTGGGACTTCAGAGAGTGGTTTAAGGATGCACTGTTTATATAACAATAAATATGCACAGATAAAGGTTTCTCTGCAAAGAATGAAATGAAAGAGTCCATGTGATCAGCTGCCTCTGAATTCTGGGTTTTGTTATGTGCAGGCAGTGGCACAATAAAGAGCTTAGGCTATGGGTTAAACACATATATGCTTCATAAGCATTTTGTGATGAGCTGTCACTTTACCAATTTACTCAAACACATAAATGCTACACTATCCTGGTATCGTCCCATTCATATTCTTCACAGGCTCATCTTTTCCAATTCTCCATCCAGGGACTCAAACTTGCATCTTTCGGTAATCCATATCCTGGAAAGATCTGAGATTTGCATGTCTGCTAGCGCTTTTTCTTTCTGCAAATTCAGGGCTTATAAAACGCTATTGGATAAATCGTAGTGCATAACTGAGGCTGATCAACAAATCATTACATTCAAGAACTGTGAAGCACATTAGTCTCCTCAGGAAAGACAGAGCATGAATACATTTCAAACTATAAAAGGTTAAAGGTTTACAGAAGTCAAAATCAGATTAGTGTCAAGGAATCATATGAATGTATGAAATAATATGAAGTTTAAATCAAGTGAAAGTCATGTAAGTAAGAGAATAAACTAGGATGGAGGCGCTTCAAAAAAAGGAAAAAGCATGTCAATCCTCTCACTCTCAGAGAGCACTCTAATCTCCTACTCTGCTCTGCTCTGAACTGCATCGGGCGAAGTATACGTCACTGACTACTCTGCATTACACTAGCTTGCATTACACAATCCTAGCATTTAATACACCTACAGACAGTTCTCATGAGACGGTCCAATCAGATTAAAGTAAAATGATGTAATTATATGCTCGTTAGGTTGTCAGAACGTTCAACAGCACAGGCTTCTCTCCGCATCCTTGAAACTGGCATTTCCTGTACGAAGATGAGCTACAGGAACCAGCCTGTACCCCGAAGGTGTCTCTTGGATGTGCTAGTCATTAAAACATTCCATTATTATCTCAAACAAAATAAAACATTTCTCCTAATGGGAAAGAAAACAGAATTTCCTTCACATAAACTGTAAAAATAAACTGCCCATATTGCTTAGCTGGATATGCTGAACAATTGTACACCTCTTATATCGAGATACCATCTGAGCTTTTCCATATTTGTTTGCTATATTTTTTCCCACTCAATGTTTTACAACTATATATAACATCTTGTGAAGTAGAATTTTTCAAAACAATGTACTACTGAAAGCATTGCTCTACATTAGAAGATCTACCTGTCATCCATAAACACAAGTCTCAAGGGGCTGCCGGGAGACTGCTGAGAGACATACTCCAGCCTAGAACTTAGGCAAGAGAACAGATCTACAGCTTGCTGTGGCAGACTCGGGGTTGAGTGCTGACAAGGTTTTGTAAAAATGTTTTTTATTTTGTTTTTGTGACAAATAAAAAATGGGCGCATGGATGTGCGAACAAAAGAACATGCAGGCAATGGCAATTCTTCATTAAGGATCTGCAATAGCACAATACATCCGAGTCGATCATCAGGTTTCGAAACACACATCAAATCACAGACCATCTCACTAAAAGCTTCTGTAGTAGAATTATACAACATTCCAGTGAGGACACAGCTTCTTCATACATTCATAATTTTTACCCTAAGGACCCCAAATTTTAGCATATTTCTTGGGACAACCTCTGGCCTTTTATGTTACTTCCCAGTGTTTTTCGACATCATTTTTGCCACCACTAGACCTAGATTACAAATTAGAAGATGGGCTCTCGGATGATCCACATCTGTGGGGATACCAAGGAGTACCTACCTGGGATCTACCTCTAGGGGTATATTCAGGACCTTACCTAGCTCAGCCAATATGTCGGCCCAGGACACGTGGATGGTAGGGCACTCCCAGAGTGTGTCAAATAAGGAGCCATCCGTCTCCCCACATCTTAAGCAGTTCGGAGTTTCGCCCTCCCAAATTTGTGGAGTCTGGAGCAGTGATAACTGTATAAGAGCAGAGTGCTAATAGTGTTGCATGAGAGTGCATGTTGTGTTTTGCATGGAGCTTTTTCCCGAACTTTCGCTTGTTTTCCCCCCCAAGAAGAATAGAAAATGCTAATTCACGTAGCAGTAAACAGTAATTATTCCACAAACTGTTTGTTTGTTCAAGGGACTTTTGTTAACTGCAAAACACATTTCCATATTTCTATAAAATTAATTGTTGGAAAATACAAACCCGTCTTGTGCGCATTAATGAGTTCACAGGTAACACTCTTTTAAAAATACATTTCCTGCCGGCAATGTTTTACACCGGCATTAATGAATAATTAAATTAGCAATTCCTCGTCTTGAATAATAAAAAGTAACTTGTAGAGATGTATGCCATTTAATATGTACATTATTTTGTTCCTTTTGTTGAGGTGCATTGCAGTTCTTTCCTCTCTCTTCAAACTTTGAGTAATCTGCATGAAGTGCAAAATGGACTCTATATCTGCAGAACACCTGCAGGCCATGGGAATCCCCAGGTTTGCACAGCAGTTGGCAAGGAGGAATCCTAAGAAAACCCATGGGCCCAGGAAACCCAAGGCACCATGGTAATTCAGACATTTTCTTGACGGGAGCATGTTCCCCTTCCACAGAATGCGAGGCAGGTCAGAGGAGACCTTCTATGGATTCTGTGAGCTACCGGGAGAGAGAGAGAGACAGGGATTCAACCAGCCCCTCCCCCCCACCATCCTCACTCCCCAACAAGGCACTGTGAAAATCTGGTAGCCAATATCACCACTCGAATCCCAGGATGTTGGAGTGACCGAAGCTGCGATTGGTGGCCTTCGCACCTCTGCCTCTAATTGGTAGGTGTTGTTTATAAGGCAGCACCTTGCCAGAGGGAAGAATCTGCATCCCTCTGTCAATGATTAGCTAGAGTCCTTAGAGTGTAAGTGGAATGATACAGTGCCTAGAGCTTTGCCAATGCTAACAAACACATCTCAAGTTGTGTGTCATGTCTACAGATTAAATTTACTGCACATTTGCACAAACCAATGTCACCAAAATTCAGCAATAATATTTATCTTCCTGTTTCCAACTATGCTATCTTCACAAAGTGCTTTGTAAGACGAATGCCACTATTTCTAAGATGACCATCACGTCCTATGAACGGTAAATAACATTTCCTGAAGATTGCCAAATTAATGAAAACTACCTTTTTGAACTATAGAAGTAAAAAGCACCGAGACTAGTCAGCAGAATTCCAGTTTTTGATTTACAGATTTCACAGTCCTATGCAACAGGCGCGCAAGCCCACTCCTCCATCCTACATATGAGACTGGTGCAAGAAGCCCTTTTATACATTTCAAGGGAAGAACATAGTATTATGATATTTTCTATTCTAAAAGTAAGCGAAAACGATGCGATTCTAGGCCTAAATAAACACATTTTGTTTTGTTATTATCAAAATATCATGAAAACCATAGCACATTTACCACTACTTAATCTGAGCCGGTGGTTGCCGGTGGGGGGCATCGGCACTTATTTTTCTGCATCAGGCAATTATTGCGAGCAAAACATACATATGGAACAGACGGAGCAAAGAAGGACGGAAAAGCGTCACAAAAGGAGAAAGCAGTAAGCTGCAAGAGTGAGCTGAAGGGGCGGGAGGTGGCTGTAAATGGATGAAAGAGCCCCGAGATGGAATTACGATAACGCTGATTCAGTATTCTGTGGTCGCACGTTTAAATAAAGTAGCCGCATGTTTCTGAGTTTTGGGCACCGGCACGTTTTTATTTACATATTAACCACTGACATATACACCCCCACAAAATTCAACTTAATGTGTAGTTGGTGGGTTATATTTAATCTCTTTGGTTTTGCTATACATTGTAGACATCCGTGATAGTGCTTATTTTCAGTCCCTCGGAATTGTATACTATATTTACAATTGAACTATGACCTTGTTCAACTTTTTCCGAAACCTAGGCTCTGCCACATATTTACCAGTCCCGTGTTTGGGGGAGAGGGCTGGCCAAGCAGGTACACTAGCATGCAGATTATTCATGTTCTCTTGCACTGGTCCCCTCTTCTCTGAGTCTCAGAGGTGTCTTCCAGAGAAAGGCTGGTGAATATGCAGCACGAGTCCCTGACCTGGAGCGGACAGTAAAGTGTGCGCTCCTCGTACATCAGTGCAGGGGCAATGATATCTATCGATGCTCCCAGACAGTAATCAGTATTAGCGGCCCACTCAAAAACAGACCAGCATGACAACTATCACGACTCAGTACAGTATTGCCATTAATAGTCACTAACAATGACAAACATTAATGGCCCCAGGCAGCAACGAACATTACGGGCCCTGCCCGGTGCCAACTTTAATGACCGCAGTTTAATGTACACCAAACTGTAACGACCATTAGTGGCCCCACACAGGTGCAAAAGATGGCCAAACATAGTAGGCAGTTGTGAGGAAAAATATGAGATGCTAATGACAGACTGAGAATCAGCAATAAAAGTCGAAGTGCGTCAGAAACTAGGGGCTATATGTACGAACACATTTTCCCATTGACACAGAATGGGAAAAACTCTTTGCTACATCTGGCCCTAGATCTCTACAAAAAAAAACTTGCCAGACCTATAGTACGACTGAAAGATGGTTAATTTTCAATGTAAAACTTGAAATTAATGCGAAATGTACACACTTTTTAAATGTAGTGTTCACATTCGAAGTGTGTATGTACATATATGTCAGTGACCTGGCCAAACAAGGAATATAAGAGCTGAAATTTGATCATAAATCCTAAACTGTTTCGAACAGGGACCTTCAAAATACGTTTGGCCCAGGGCCCCAAAAAGGCAGAATTTCACATTAAAAAGAGACTTTACTTTGAAGTAGGCCTACTTCAAAGGAGAAATTGGGTATAAGAAGGGCACCAAAACCACAGACTTTAGATCACTTCTGGACATCAAGAAGAACCTCTGCCTGGAGAAGAGCTGAAGAGCCGAGAAGAAGTGCTGCCCTGCCTGTGACTGTGCTTTGTGGAGCTATCCTGCAGTTGCTGTTTCTGCCAGAGTAAGAGGGCAAAGACTGGACTTTGTGTGCCTTCCATCTTGTGAAGAAATCTCCAAGGGCTTGATTTAGAGCTTGCCCCCTGTTGTTTGAAGTCTCAGGGACAGCAAAGACTTCTTTCTGCCAGCACCTAGAGTCTCTGGAGAGACTCCTGCTCTGACAAGTGGTGCCCTATCCAGTCCCTAGGCCCTTGAAATGAAAGCTGGTGGAAATCCAAGGAAATCAACTTCGGACAACTTCGGACCGCCGCCGCCGCTGAATCCGGTGACGCCGCTTTCAACCGACTCCGTGATCTCCGCTGGAACGCAACGACCTTTGCAGGCCCGATGCCGCTGCAGCCCCGCTGATGTCCGTGACTCCGTGGAAGTCGCCGCACCACGTCGTGTCCGACGCCGCTCAAAGTGCGCGGATTCAACATTTCACACAGACGCCGCGATCCCCGACTTCGCGCATCGGCTTGTTTTCACTCTTCACCAAAGGTACTGTACCTGGGGGTCTACGCGACACCGTGTCTGGCGCCGCTGGTGTCGGATTGTTGGGAACGACTCCGTCACGATGCCTAACACCTCATCGAAGCATTGTGTGTTTCTAAGCGCTATTTTTTTTGTTTAATCATTAAAAATTCATAACTTGACTTGTGTATGTCAGATTTTTGTCGTTTTGGTCTTGTTTTGTTTAGATAAATATTTCCTATTTTTCGAAACTGGTGCTGTATCATTTTGTAGTGTTTTCATTAGGTTACTGTGTGTGTTGGTACAAATACTTTACACCTAGCACTCTGAAGTTAAGCCTACTGCTCTGCCAAGCTACCAAGGGGGTAAGCAGGGGTTAGCTGAGGGTGATTCTTTTTTACCCTGACTAGACTGAGGGTCACCTGACAGTCAACCAAAGACCCCATTTCTAACAGAGGTCAAACTCTTTTGGTGAATGTAGTTCAAGAGGTCAATGTGATCTGTATATTCAGAAACCACTCTCGTGGGTGATGGTGTTCAAAATGAAAATGAGTACTGCAAGACACCCCGTATCTAAAATCCTTGATGATAATCAAAATGGATTCCAAGCACTCTAAAGGAACAACAGTAGCAAACATTATTTTATTTAGTTATACTCTTCCCAGATTAGCCCCAAGGGGCTGTAATGATACCTGCAGAAGACAAGGAGACATGCCCAACAAGCATTTGCAAACCATTGGGTCTCGCGTTTGCTCGAGTTAGAGCTATTAGCGTTGTAAACTCCTAACTGGACTTTTCTTGCCACATAAACTGAAAATGAAAAGTAAAACAGTTTCACATAAGCGAGCGGACAGTCGGCATTATCGTGAAGGAGACACAGAAAAGGAAACAGAAGTTCGCTCGCAATGAAACGTATGGGCAAAAGTGCAATTATCCATGTAACCAGCAAACCTGCAATCATCTATGTAACCAGCAAAACTGCAATTATCTATGTAACAGGGTAGATGTCATGCAAAGCGCTCCACTACTGCCCAGCAAGATCTCACTGCCTAGGAAATAAATGGAAAAAGTAGTCCAGAAACCAAACGGAAAACATTGAGCCTCATAGGTTTTCAATAGTTGGTCGGTGCGCTCGAGGAGGGCTAAACACCGGAAACGGCATGACGTATGCATGCCTTCCACTAAACAAATCAAGTGAATTTTAAAAGGCAAGCCCATGAACCAACCAAACTGTTGGGCGTGGTTACAAGCCTGTAGAGAGATATCAACAGGGACAGAGCACTTTGCGCGCTCGACCCTAAAAACTAGGTGAAACTCACTGATACAAGCACCACTACTGCCGAAATAGTGACAAGAAACAGCACACAGCAGCAACAACTAAGGCTAAGCAGGAAAAAGGGAACTGATGGACTGAGTTAGGAAAAGCAAAGCAAACGTGGAACGGAAAAGAGAGTTACGGACTAAAAGAATAGTGGAAAACCAGAGCAAAGCAAAATGTTGATTTGCTGTGAGTGGATGAGTTATACACTGCACTGTGATAGGAAGGGCCAAAGTGACAGGAACTCCTAGCAGTGTGGTGATGCACTAGACCACTAACCAATCACCTAAACCGCTGTCTTGCTATTCTTCATGACCTCCACCTTCTGTGCCAGTGTTGCAAGCATCAACCTTTCAAATCCCTACATGGAGCAGAAACAATCTGGATCATCTGGAATTGATTTACATGAGACTTACCTTTTTGTATGCTAGCTGAAAATAAAGTAAGTTGTGTTCCTTCCTGAAGCATTACTCAAACACTGCACGTTTGACTATAGAGTCCACTTCACATTTAAATCCTGCATACCGTTCTCAGGAGTTCAGTAAGAACTGTTTTAGTATCAATCATTGGGGTGGATAATTCTCTTGATGCACACGTTAAATTTTTTCTATCAAGCCATGCATGTTTTAATTATTCTTCGCCCCCCAGTGAGGCATCCAGTGTTGTTTCCTTTGTTTCAGTGTTTCCTCTCTTTCCCTGATGTTCCTAACCTGAAGGGCGCTTGCATTATTACTTGGTAATCATAAGACCTAGGAGGCATATACTGTGGTGGTGCAAAGCAACAAAGGCAAACTGATTTCATGTGTTTTTGTGACATTATGATTTCAATGAATTTTAGCACATTTAATTTGTGAGAAAGTTATACTGAATCAATGTTTGAAAACATTGCCTTAAGTGGCTGTGGCAGAACACTGAGCCCAGGATTACACCAATGGCTCAATTAGAAGAACAAGGAAGAAAGAATTGTCTGCTCAGGTTACTCTCAGCTGTGGCATTCTTTCAACAAAACAAGTCAGCCAGTCATGCTCATTCTGCAAAATAAGGTGCACATTTTCAACTTAATGGGCATGAATCACAAACAAGCCTGTTTGTTCAGTACAATGTACAGTCGTCGCTTCACATTGTGAGACCAATCCGAGCATCACACCGGTTCCCTAATTCATAAAGGGATCATTAATGAATTTAACAGCTCATAAACTTTCTACATCTGAGTATAATTGATGATTACATAAAGAGTAACCTTTATTCCCACTAACTTTACAACTTGGTCTGATAAGAAAAGTTTTCTGTTCTGAAATGGAAAATACAATTAGGGATGCTAGACAATTAATCCCATTCAAAACTAAATTGAAATTCAACCAAGTAACCATATGATCAATACGCTTGAGACACTCTTATTGAATAATGTACAATTAGAAACACAAAATTTCAGGGTTTAAGGGATATCTGGCCCAGCACTATTTCCTCCAAGAACACGGCCTGAGTAAAAATAGTTTATATCACCCTGTTTGAGGTAAAAGTTTGCTAGCGCGCCTTGTCCTTAGTAAGTAAACTTACAAGGGGAAGCGTATAGGTCGATTAATCTTTTGGATCACATGGAGTATCCTAGTCAAGTGTTGTGAGTAAGAAACATCCACACTAATAATTTTAATCAACACATAATACCAAGCCTAATCTAAATAAGAAAATACCATCACTTATAAGAAGGTTAGTTCATTTTATTCCCTATTAATTACAACTCTAATCAGAAACCTTTATTCAGCGAAACCATGATTACCAAACTTTACTAGCAACATGAGCAATAAATTATCAAGATTTTTATTAATATGCAACCAACATTAATCAAAGCATAGCAATTCATGAGCAATGAATTATTCAGCAATTTGAGTCGGTCAGTCTAAGTCAAAGTCACCATTAGTCGCCCTTGTCAGCCTACCTATCTCAAATTAGCATCAGCATGTGGGTCTTCATGCAAAAACATTTTACTCAAAAAACTATAATTTGGAAAAATCTAACTAAAAGAGAAACATTTTTTTAAAACAGCGCAGTTGGTACCTAGAAGAAAAAGCACACGTTAGTCAGTTGAGTTATAGCTACCTATCCAAAATAGATCAGCAATGAGTCAGTCTTCGTCTCCAGGTCATTAGTCATCAGCTAGGCTCGGGCTCACAGGGAGCAAGCCCAATTATCAGCACTTCGGACAGCATCTCCTGACGTCACCAATTTTCGCCTCTCCGTTCTGATTTCTCCTCTCATGTCATGACTTTTTATTAGGGTCTCTCAGTCCGTCCCACAATTTGCCCATAGGTCAACCTTATCAGGGGTTATGACTCTAACCTATAGTTTTTGATTACCACTTGTCTACGTTATTTTGAGAACCAAGTTCCATTAATATGATTGGTCCTTCTGTCGATGAGAACATCATCCGGCTCTTCAGGTAACAAAATTGTTGCCCTCAGCTCTTAGTCTGTAGCTCCATTGTTCAAGTCCTGGGAAAGTACATTTAGCCTACTCTACACATAATTGTATCAGTTTGTTCTGATCGTCTCCTGCCCGGGTGAGTTTGCAGATTTTTCTAGCAGTGCTCAATTGTGAACTCTGTACAGTTCAAGGTTCTTTTCTCCAGTTCCAGTCTGTGGTAGCTCATCGCATCTCCACGTTTAAGCAAGCAAGGCCCAGTGCCGGACAGGCCTCTGGTGTAGCTAAGCTAAGAATATGAAGCACCATAACATAAATTTAGCATATTATTGCATATTAATACAAAATATCAAGCTTTCACATCATTTAGTACTGTTAACACAGATGGTGACCACTCCCCATGGGCACATTTTGCACATTACACGTTATTTTCAATTACTGTTAATCAAATGTCAAATTTTCTCATTAGTAAATATACGCAAATCATTAGCATATTCTCATATTAGCATATAAGCTGCAACATTCCCTCCTCTGATGACTAAATAGGTCATCACACCTTTCTTCTGTCAAACATTACAAGTTACTTTCAGTTACATTTTGGTATCTTCTGTTTCTATTTTCCCTATAGTTTTTTCTTCTGGGCAGTTCTTCCCTCCTCTGATTATTCTTAGCTCTTTTTAATTGAATTTTGTGCCATAATTTGTATGACCCCCATAATCCTAATATAATAGTGATCACAATTAATATTCCTTGAACAATTTCCCACAATATCCCACCCCAAATTTGAATAAACCAATTGCCTAATGTTGCAAATCCATTTCCCACCTTTTCCCAAACTCCTGGTTCTTTCAACTCCTTCAAATCCTTACTTGCATTAGTTAAATTAGTAAGCACTTATTTTACTTCCTTCTCATTTGCAGGAATATAAGAACAACAGTGCCTTTCATTAATCATTTTGCAGACTCCTCCGTCTTTTGCCAATATTATGTCTAAAGCAAGCCTGTTTTGAACCGTCATAGCTCTCTCCGCAGCTAACTCAGTGTTTAGTTAAAGTATAGCTCCTGTGAAGTTAGTTAACATATTATCTACTATAGTTGACAACTTTCGTACCTTGTTTGCATTTAATATAACTCCTACTGAAGGAATTACTGCTCCAAAAATATCCCCTACTATTGCAGAGGTTGTTTCTCTTCTTTGTCTCATTCAGTGTAACTCAGTCATTTTTGGTATCTTCTTCAAATCATCTATTTGATAGATTTTTGGGAATACTTTCCCAAGTAACATGTCCCATACCATCCCTTAGGGAGACGGCAATAAGCATTAAGTACACAAATGTAATAGATCCCAGGTATCACAGTGTCGGCACCATTCAACATGAACTCCCATTTACTCTGAAACAAAAACACATGCCTACATTCACTCGTTCCCACAAATAAAGTGTCAGTGCGTGATTTTGTCCTGTATAACAAAGCTTCCCTACATGTAATGCATCTAAAGCTAACTTTTTTAATAGCAGTGTAAGCATAATCATTTTTGTAAGCCCTTTTCTCTAATCCTTTTTCAAGCTTTTCTTCCAGTGCTTTTCTCCTATCATCAGTATGCCCAATAAAGCTTTTTTCCATGAGAGTTAGTAAGCAAGTCAAATTGTTACGATGCGCATAAGCCATGCCAAATGTTAGTGTAGGCTTAAAGAATTCTCTAGCTAATACTATATCATGATCTTTACCTATCTTACTTAAATATATAATTATAGGAACAAAAGAAAATACTAAGTTGTAATTTGAGTAAAAGTACTGAATGTACTCCTGGTGATAGTAACAAACTGCAAGTTATACCGTAAGTCAGAGGTGGACTATGATAAGTAACTCCTTTTTCCACAGAGGAAGGTATTTGCGTACACACAAGACAATCCTTTGCATCCATTGTTTCCACATACTCACTCAATAGACAATAGAAGACGTTAGAAGACAATTCTCCCTTTGTGTTAGTATAATCATGCAAATATCGCTCATCTGATTCAAACTTCTCTATAGCTGTTAGCGTAGTAGTTTCATGAACAGATGTAACCCTTGCTTCTTTCATCTGATGAATTGACATACCCACAATCATTATTACAAACAATATTCCACATACAATCACCATTCCTACACTCAAATATCTACAATACCTATTATGCCTCACGTTATTATCTAAATCAGCCATGATCTGTAAAGAATCAGAAAGCAGAGTTTTCAACTCTTAATTCATATGCAACACAAAAATCTAAAATCTAAAATATACTTCTTTCTTTACACTTTTAACTTCACACGACAGGACCCCTTCTTCCTTTGTCAAAATCGGTTAGCAGCTGGTCATTTCCATGGTTTAAATGTGATATCAGGCTATTAATGTCTTTTCCGGTAAATCAGTAATCTCGATCTCTTTCTTTATTCAGCAACACAGTCTGTTGTTTCTCTCCTTCAAGTTGCATCGAAATACTGATTTGGAACTTCTCGGTCGAAACAAAAGGACAGACACTCGTTCTGCCAGTCACTTGTTGTGGCGTATGCCCACTCTGGTCCTGCGTACTTTCGACTTGCCACTCTCTTTCTTTTCAACCTCCTTTCCCCTGTCAGTTCTCCATCAGTCAGTTCATCTTTCTTTGTGGTATCTTGTTCTTCCTCTTTTGTTTCATTTATTACCAAGTCCTTTTTCTTGCCTATTTGAAACTCAAGCCTATGATCCCCTTTTCTTACACCTTCTGTCAACAATCTCTTAAAGATCGGACTTTTCTCTTTCACCTTGTCTGATGTGCCCTCCTTTGATGGGCCTGCAATGGGTTCAGGAGGAGTCAGATCACTTTTGCTTTGACCTGCCTCAACTCTTTCCCCCTTAGGCTCTGGCACTGAATCTCCTTGTTTTTCAGTCCCTTTTGTGTGTGTTAGCACTTCTCCTGTGCATGGATCTCTTAACGTGTCTTCTGCATTGTCTGCAGGTCCTGCCTCTTGATTTTCCACACCTTCGTCTCTCACCGGGATGATTGATCATTCTTCCGTCAGTTCTGGGTCTACTTCCGGCTCAACTTGTTCTGGCTCTGATTCAGGTAGAATTATTCACTTCGCTGCTGGTGTTCTCAGCAACACTTCTTCATGATCCTGAGGTCTCACCACTTTTTTGGTATGGCTTGCACGTATCCAATTTGGCAATCCTGCACACTTTACAGCTGTGGTAGTCGTCAACACCACTTTATATGGACCTCTCCAAAGCATGCTCTAGGCAGGTTTTTCACACATGCTTTTTGATCACGACTCAATCTCCGGCTCTCAGGTTGTGACCTGGGTCTTGGATAGGTGGCAGGGTAACGGCTTGTACCTGCTGAGAAAAAGATCGAACCACATCAGCTAGACCCTTGCAGTAGTCTAACACCATATCATCTGTAATATTGACTAGAGCATTGGCTGGTATTGCTGGCAGTCTCATTTCTCTTCCCATGAGAATCTCGGGTGGGGACAATCCTGTCAGTTACATTTCTCATTGACATCAACACTAAAGGCAATGCATCTGGCCATTTCAAATTTGTGGCTGCGCACATTTTGGCGATTCTTGATTTCGGGGTATCATTCATTTGTTCTACCAATCCTGATGCCTCTGGACGATAGCTGCAATGTAGCTTCTTTTCAATGTTCAGTGCTGCACATAAGAGTTTAATCACTTTGTTATTGAAGTGCGTTCCCCCATTTGATTCTAAAGAGATCAGAAATCCGAACCTTGATATCAGCTCTCTAAGCAGTAGTTTTGCGACTGTGAGACTGTCATTTCTACGTGTGGGGTATGCTTCAATCCAATGACTAAACACACATACAATCACCAACACGTACTTTAGTCCACCACATGCAGGCATTTGAATGAAATCCAATTGCATTCTGCTGAATGGTCCTCCTGCTCTTCCAATGTGGCTCAAATTTACCACTGTCCCTTTCCCCATGTTCATTTGCTGGCAAATCACACATCTATGGCACACTGCCTCAGCTGCTCTTCTGAATTTCGGATTGTGGAGAAGTGTGGCATAATGGTTAGCATGGTTAACTGCCTCAGCGGTTCTTGGGCTCAATTTCCCTGGACAGGATATTTCTCGCCTGGGTGCCTAAACTAACTCATGGGTCTCACTCTGCAACTCTGGGCAATAGCTTGCTTAATCTCCACAACGGCCCCAACAGCGCTGGGATGCCTGGCTTCACCTTGGGGGTTGCCCAGGACTGGGCATCTTACAGGGAAAGCCAGGAGGGGTTCCACAGCGGTATGCATTCAGCGCCTCGATACCTCCGGGTCGGAGTGCGCTTTACAAGTATGAATTTACATTGAACCAATCAACTTTGAACAACCTAATCATGGCATCCCTTCCAATGTGTGCCTGACCATGGTAATACTGAGCCATCTGAGACAACAGACAATTCGGTAGCACCATCTGGCCCTCCTCAGATACTGAGATCTCATCTGGTCTTTGTGTAGACTTCAGTTTTGCCCACAGCTTTTTCTCTTCCTTGTCTGCATTTTCTTCCAACATTTTCAATTCCTCTAAGGTGTCAATTACTTTTATAGCAAAATTTGCGTAACTGGTCTCTTCTTCTTGCCTTAGTTCCCTCTTATCCTTGAATGATATACAATTCAGGGCGCAAAATCTTGCTACCTGATCCACATATCCATTTCCTAAGGAAATGCTGTCTGGTGTTTTCTGATCTGCACTGCATTTTACTACAGCAATTTCTTCAGGTAACTGTATTGCGTACAATAACTCTTTTATTCTGTCACCATTTCATACTGGGGTTCCACTGGAGGTCATGAACCCTCTTTGTGACCACAATTGTCAAAAATCATGAACAATTCCAAATCTGTATTGGCTATCTGTGTATATTGTCACTCTCAGCCTAGTAGAGACGTAACATGTCCTAGTGAGAGCCACCAAATCTGCCACTTGTTCTGAATACACACCAGGAAGCTGAGATGCTTCTAGGGTTCCTGTAATTGTACACACAGCATACGTTGCTCTCAATGTGTCTGTCCCATCTCTGAGCCATGAACCATCAACAAAAAAATGTGATCATTTTCTTCTAGTCGGGTATCTCTGATATCAGGTCTAGGTTTTGTACAGAGGACCGTAACCTCAAGACAATCATGCTCTACATCTTCCTCCTTTTCGACTTCAACAGTATTGCTTAGCAGTAATGTTGCTGGATTAAACACTGTACATCTTTTCAAAGCAACATTTGGAGCTCCCAATACACTCGTCTCATACCTTGTCAGTCAGGCCCCCGTCAAATGTTGTGTTTTTGTCCTTGTCAGCAAAATTTCAACTGAATGTGGCACCATTACCGTCACTGGGTATCCCATGACCACCCCTTCACATTGGGAAAGACTTTAACCAGCTGCGGCTACTGCTCGCAGACAACCTGGTAAAGCTGCTGCAACCGGGTCCAAGGTAGCTGAAAAATAGGCTACTGGGTGATAAGCACCTACATGGACCAGTGTCAAGACAGAAAAAGAACAAGCATCATGTTCATGACAAAACAGTGTGAAAGGCTTTGTGTAATTAGGCATTCCCAATGCTGGAGCTCTGCACAGACTCTCTCTCAATTCAGTGAAAACCCTCATCTGATCTTCATCTAGAGTAATGGGTTCTGTAACTCCCTTGTGTGTAAATTGTTGTAAAGGTTTGGCAATCTCAGTAAAATCCGGGATCAATTGTCTACAGTATCCTACCATTCCCAGGAACATGCGCACATCCTTCTGGGAAGTCTGTGGATTTCTCTGCAAAATCATTGCAATCCTTTCTCAGGAAATTCTCCTCAACCCTTTCTCAATCTGATTACCCAAATATTTGACAGATTTCTGACAGTATTGCAGCTTTGCAGGTGAGACACTGTGACCAAAGTCTCCCAAAGGATTCAATAGGACAATCGAATCATGTTTACACTCGTCCCTTGTTCTGGATGCAATCAATAAGTCATCAATGTACTGCACAAGAGTAGATTGGCAAGGTAATTCCAATGACTCCAGATTCTTTTTCAAAACCTGATTAAACAAGGATGGTGACTCCGTATACCCTTGTGGAAGCCTGCACCAGCTGTAGACTTTATCTAGGAATTTGCAACTGAAAAGAAACTGACTATCCTCGTGAAGTGGTACTGAAAAGAAAGCTTGTGACAGAGCGACTACTGTGAACCACTCTGCCTCGCATGGAATCTGAAACAGTATCACTACTGGATTGGGTACAATCGGGCAACACTTAACCACCATGTCATTCACTTTTCGCAAATCCTGCACAATTCACACTTTCCCACAGGGCTTTTTCAATCCCATTATCAGTGAATTACATGGACTGCTCAACACTTCCTTCAAAACACCCTGCTTCAAGAAATCCCCAATTATTTGTGCCACTTTCATCTACACATCCTGTGCCATATTGTACTGTGGAAGTTTTAGAAACTCAACATTCGGCTTCAAGGTGATTTTAATTGGTTCCACACCTTTGATCAAACCCAATTCTTTCCTTGTCAAATCCCAAACCTTCTCCTTCACTGTTCCCTGTAAATCTGCGTGCAACTCCTTCAAAGTGAACATTGGAAGAATCTCAATCAAAGGGTACTCTTCAAATGCTTCATTAAGAACCATGGCTGATGCCTGCTCTTCCTCATCATCACTGTTTGACTGGACTTCTATTCCTGCATCTGTACAATTTATGGAACATTTGGTTTTGCACAATAAGTCTCTGCCTAACAAAGATACAGGACTTGAGTCGCACACCACAAATCTATGCAGTCCTGTATAATTTCCAATTTCAACCTGTACTGGTTCTGTGATAGGATTACTTAATTGCCTATTCTCCACTCCCACAACCTGCACTGTTCTTCCGGAAAGGGGCAAATCTGGTACTTCTACACTCCTCACTGTGGAGCGTGGAGCTCCAGTGTCAACCAAGAATGAAACTTTATGTTCCATTACCTTTCCCTTCATCTCTAAGGATGCGGCAAGAATACAGGCTCCTTCATCTGAACTGTCACTCATCCATCCATTGTTTATTTCATCCTCACTGTGAAATGGGAATTGGTGTACTGTATTGTTACTGTTATCTGATCTCTGACCATTGATCTGATGAGTAAGCATAATTTGTTGCTGCTCCATAGGAGCTTGAGGTATGTGCATTTGCTGTTG
Organism: Pleurodeles waltl; assembly: GCF_031143425.1. Taxonomy (NCBI): domain Eukaryota; kingdom Metazoa; phylum Chordata; class Amphibia; order Caudata; family Salamandridae; genus Pleurodeles; species Pleurodeles waltl. The sequence continues at coordinate 170,964,808 of NC_090446.1, read as the reverse complement.
AGGACCATAGAAATCTGCTGCTGTACCAGTGCTAAAGGAGTAAATTGTGCCAGTGGCACCTGCATCTGTTGAACGGGTAAAACGTTATGACCTCGAGTTTGGACATTCTGGGCTTGGCCCCTCACTCTGGGGACTCTCACTGTCTGTACTGTACTGACATCACCTTGCTGAACCATTCCTTCCTGCACCATCAATGAGCACTCCTGCTTCCAGTGTCCCACGTTTCTGCACAGGTGACATGGCAACATCCTTTTCATGCGCTGCATGTCATTCTGAACAACTACCGTATTCAGATCTGGACCACGCATCACAACCATACCTCGTCCTCTACCCCTCACTTGAGGCTAAAACGCGATAGCTCTCTGTTGCGGAGGCAGCGGTGGCACTAAAGCTCCTTGCACTCCTGATTGTGCTGCCTTAATCTGCATCACCATTGCCTTTTCCTTCATTTTCTTTTGCTTTAATTCAATCCCATCACTAAAATATTTAGCATACTGCAGCACCTCATCAATCGGCTTTGCCTGCCAACAAATCAAATGATTCTTAATCATCTGCCCTACGCCATGTCTCAACACCTCAAGAAATCTAAACACGAAATGCAACGTGTCCTTTAGTTCGACTGCTTCCTTACCGCAGTACTCCTTGGAAGCCTTTAACAATCTTTTGTAATAGGTGTGTATTGACTTTTTGGTTTTCTGAACCGTTCTGTCAATCCTCTGCCAATCAATGTTTTTCGGAGAAATCCTAGTTTACAGAAACTCAATCACCTTATAATAATTTTTCCTTACCTCAGGTGACGGTGCGTCTGTAATTTTATGCCTCTCAGGTTCGCTTGTTGGCCAATCTACTGCCCTTTTGCACTCGACCCACAGCTGGTACGACTATCTCAAACAAAGTGTTCAAGTCTTCCCACAAACACTTAGAGAGTTTCACGAACCTCTCTGTCTGTTGATACCATTCAACTGGCTTCTCCCTCAATTTAGGATAATCATTTGTAAAAGACAGTATGTTGCTTCGATGCCAAGGAACATGAACAAACTGCCCTCCTGGAATTTCCCTCATCTGTAGCATTTTGACTCCTTCTCCTTCCTCCGTTCCCTCTGTTTCCCCTTTTGAATCTCGTTTTCGTTTATCTTTTCTCTTCGACCCATCTGCCTTCCCACTTCTCTATTGCTCCCCAAATCTGCGCACTCTGCAGTAAATCCCTTAGATGTGGTTTCATTCCTGCTGACCCCATGTGTTCCAAATATTTTGCCTCGAAATGTAATCTATAACTTCGTCTCAAATGTTTCGTTGTCTTAAGATCAATGTCATGCTTCTCTGCTACTTCTGCTAATTTCTGATGTATTTTTCCCACTTCCTTTGTAATCCTCGTACACAAATACCTCAGCTCTTCTTCAGTATAGGATTCTAACCTATTCAATCCCATGGTTCCCTCAACTAATTCATTTGCCTCAATATTTAGTCCCACTCGATTCAGTTGCTCTTCCCCTTTTGAGGCACGTTGCGACGAGCTCAAACTATCCAGCCAACTATTTAACTGCTGTGCTGTTAACCCTTGTAATGAGATGTTACTCGCATTAGTCGCTGGCAGCTGCGGTATCCCTGATCCCTGTTCCCGAAGCTTGTGGTGTCAAGAGTCTCAGACTTTGATTAGCATCTGGCAATGCCACAAGAGGACTAAATCCTACTGGAGATTTAAGCTCACCTGGACAAGTACTTGAGGATGATGTCGACTGTACTAAGTCTCCCATTCCCCTTCTCCCCAAGTTCTGTGATGTCTCAATTTGTCCCCCTGCTTCTGATTTCTTCTGGGCATATAAGGGTACTGCTGGACCAACAGTAATCAGTAGCGATATCGCATCTGGAGCTGCACTGGAACCTGCACTTTGTGTAATTGGTACTCCCATTGCCTGATTCATAACTGGTGCGAGATCCACTGATGTCCCTGTTAGCTGATTAAACCTCAACATATTCTGTATCTGTGCTGGTGGCAATAACATAGGAGTCGGGTCAGTCTGAACCAGCATTGGCTGGCTTCGGATGCACCTGCTCCCTCTGCACCACAATATTTGAAACAGTCTCAAGAGTTGGTACATTCAGGTAAATTCCTGGTACTGAAGGTGTAGGTACCTACACTTGAGCTTCCACTCTCATTTCTGCAACTGGTGTGCTCTGCACTACCACTGGTATCTGTCTTCCTTCTGTTTGTACAGCGCCCGTGGCTCCTGGGATGTCCCAGGAGTAGCAGGAGGGGCTGTAGCAATATTCCCTGGACCCCCTGCATAAGTCGTCATAGGCGGAGGTCTATCTCTCAGTAACTGCGTGATGTAATCCTCAACATCAGAATCGTCATCATCTACATAGGACTTTTTCCTTTTCTTCTTTTCCTCGCTCTCCCTTTCCTTGTTATCATCTCCCTTGTCTGAATCGTCACCTGCTGTGATAGCAGGGAACATCTTAATCTCCTTCATGGTTGCCATTCTCCATCTCTTTTGTTCCCAATCCCAGCTTCAGCTAGTGACTTCTCTATCTTCTTTATCCTTCTTGCTGCTGTCTGGCCACTAGCTCCCATACTGCTAAAGCCTCAATCTGTGCCAGTCTCGGTAATGGTCTCATGTCATACAATGATAATCGTAATTGGTCTAGAACCCTTAAGTTAAATGTTCCATGCTCTGTAAATGCTAGGGTTCCTTGATTCTTAGTCGATGTGCTCCATTGCTTTAACCAAAGACAAGAAGCTATGCCCTTTTCAGCCATTACGAGATGTGTTGGAATATCCTCCGGGGGGTTGGTTCCCCCACTGAAGCCTTAATGTAAGATTCACCCTTCTTTGCACTCCTAAATGCCTTGAAAACCTTCATTTTGCCTGTGTTATGTATTACGATTCAATAAATGAAATGACTCGTACTCCCAAGATTCCCTTCACCCATTCACTCACGGACGGCTGCCAATCTGGTTGAGGCTTTTCTCAGTAACCGACCTATCCCAGCGCGGCACACACTGATGTCACACTAACACACAGCGGCTGACAAAGTCTTGCAGCTTCGCCTCCCTCAACTCAAATTCATTCAACTAATGCAATTTTTTGCGAGCGTCTTTACCAAATAATAACTAAAACAAATCCGCTGGTTTACTACAGGAAGGGACACAATCACTTCAGGGTCCTTACAGATTTTCACTAAAAGGCACTCTCTGGGACCTTAGCTATTCTTCTTTCTCAGTCCCCCACGTCCGCAAGTAAAATTCGACCCGCAAACTTTACTCTCAACTGATTTTTGGGTCTGTCCTGGCGTACATAGGACTCGCCAAATTTCAGTCGAAGCTTCTTTTATTCAACATTCATTCACTCAGACTTGTTGATCACGCCCAATCAATCTACTAAACCAGACAGATTACAACATATACCCAAGTGTCTCATTCACTTGTCAATATTCTCCGGAGTCTTAGACCATGCAGGGTCCGTACATCACCAACAACCATGTAGACAATTTTTAAGCACAAAGCACCACACACATATGAAGTTCGATGTCTTACCTACTCTCACATCTTTTTGGAATACGCACACTCCTACTAACCCTAAACTAGTACGCAAACTCCCTACTTTTTACCTCACATACATCACAATTCACCTGCGATCTGCTTAAGCCTTATGCAAGCGCAATTCTACTACTCTCATATTATTTCAAAATACGCTGGGAACATACCCCACCTTACCTACGGGATCCAGGATGTGGGAAAGTCATTTCTGGGCTTAAGGGAACATCATCTTTGCTACCATTATCATTTCAGAAAAACAAAATTCAAACCTCATAAATCTAAACCGCTATACTCAATTTCAAACTACCACCACAACCTTTACTCAACACTTAACTAGTTCCCTAAGGAAACCAACCATCAAGCTGATACCAAAAACTGCTAGCGCGCCTTGTCCTTAGTAAGTAAACTTACAAGGGGACGCCTATAGGTCAATGAATCTTTTGGATCGCATAGGGTCTCCTAGTCAAGTGTTGTGAGTAAGAAACATCCACCATTAGTCACCCTTGTCAGCCTACTTATCTCAAATTAGCATCAGCATGTGGGTCTTCATGCGAAAACAATTTAGTCAAAAAACAATAATTTGGAAAAAATCTAACTAAAAGAGAAAAACATTTTTAAAACAGCACAGTTGGTACCTAGAAGAAAAAGCACACATTAGTCAGTTGAGTTATAGCTACCTATCCAAGATAGATCAGCAACAAGTCAATCTTCGTCTCCAGGTCATCAGTCATCAGCTAGGCTAGGGCTCACAGGGAGCAAGCCCAATTATCAGCACTCCGGACATCATTAATTTTCACCTCTCCGTTCTGATTTCTCCTCTCATGTCGTGACTTTTTATTAGGGTCTCTCAGTCCATCCCACAATTTGCCCATTGGTCAACCTTATCTGAGGTTATGACTCTAACCTATAGTTTTTGTCTACCACTTGTCTACGTTATTTTGTATTTTCCATTAACATGATTGGTCCTTCTATCATTGCGACTCCATGTTTAAGCAAGCAAGGCCCAGTGCCTCTGGTGTAGCTAAGTTAAGAATATGAAGCACCATAACATAAATTTATATCTTTCATTATAGCATATTAATACAAAATATTAAGCTTTCACATCATTTAGTACTGTTAACACAAATGGTGACCACTCCCCACGGGCACATTTTGCACATTACACGTTATTTTCAATTACTGTTAATCAAATGTCAAATTTTCTCATTAGTAAATATATACACAAATCATTAGAATATTCTCATATTAGCATATCAGCTGCAACACGTTGATCCTAATGTTATTCACACAACATAACTGATGTAAAGTTGTCACTTAATGATCACATCCAGTAAGATTCAAACCGTCGTTCTTCAATAAAATCAATTTATATAGGAATCATCATAAACATCTGTTTCCCTCCAAACAGGGTGATATAATGTAAAAATACTTACATACTGAAACAAAAAAAGTTATCTGAAATTATCAGAAAGGCCTGCATTAAAATTGAGTAAATAATGAAGCCTAATGGTTAAAGGAGCGGTGGAGGAGCCATTATCCTAATTGGTACACATTATCGTGATATGATGGTAGAACAACATCTAGAGGATGACACAGCATAGCTAAAATCACACCAAAATCAGACTAATGAGAATGTAAGAATTTAAGCTAACGTGGCTAAAGCAGGTCAAATTACTGATCAGGCTGATGGAGTGGGAAATCTGCCGAGAAATGGTGGCTATCCGGTGGATTGGACATCAAACACTTGTTGGATTCTTTCCATCTGCCCACTTCTAAATAAATCCCTAGGGTTTCTTTAGTGCAAAATTCAACAGAAATTTCAGTCTTCTTTCTGACTTGAAAATACACAAAAATGCAAAATGATCCACCATTGTGTGTCATAGCTTGTGAATACATTTGATTTTCAGCCTTATTGCAATATATATATATATATTTTATCTAGTGGCAGTTGCCACTAGGTAGTTATAGTTAGGACTATGTTTCCATAGAAAAAGCGTTTTTGACTTGCCTATACCTTTGGCACCGTATGACGAATCTTCACAATTTTTTTTTTTAAAGTGCCCCGATAATTTTTGTTGCACACACAAAGTTTCGGGGTGACCCATGAAGTGGGGGCTGAGAAAAAGGGGGTCAAAAAAGTTGTGTTTCCTTTGTTAATTTCCAAAGTACCTTTAGACACGACTACAGCCTGAACCATTGAACGGAATTACAGCAAATTAGGCAGAAAGCTAGTTTTCGGTATGCAGATTACACTTGCACTTATTTTGTGTAAATCCATTAAGTAGTTGATGAGAAATGAAAGAAAATAAAAAAATGTATATCTTTGTTCGCGAATAATTTACAAATATACGCACATTTTTTATGAATGTGCGTGCAAATAGAAGTGCTGTAATTGGCTGGCCACAACCTGAACAGAAAGTTGCGGCTGCCATTTTATAGTATGGGAGAGGGTCCCTGGGGCTGAAAAACAAAATGAAAAGTAGTATAAGAGGTCAGGGTGGAGGTACCCTGACCCTAGGAGTGTGATAAAGGGGTGTTTGAGGGTCAAATTATGGGTATGAAATGATTTTTCTTCACCATGCGTGATATTCGTGATTAATTGCGATTAATCGAGATTAATCACAAATAAGCAAAAAAAAATTCTAAATTCACAGACTCATTCATACACTAATTCATTCACTCATATATGCAGAGACTCATGCACCCACTCAGAACCACTCATAGACTCCCACACTCACTTTCAGATCCACTCACTTATGCACCCACTCACAAACCCACGCAGACTCTCATGCACCAACTCACTGACCCACTCAGACACTGACACACCCACTCAGACCCACTCAGACCCTCGTCCCCCACTCACAAACCCACTCAGACCCTCGTGCCCCACTCACAGACCCCCTCAGACCCTCCTGCACCCACTCACAGATCCACTCAGACACTGAAACACCCACTCACAGACACACTCAGACACTGACCCACTCACTCACACCCCTTTGCACCCACTCACAGACCCACTCAGACCCTCACGCACCCAGTCACAGACCCACTCAGACACTCACATATTCACTCACAGACCCACTCAGACGCTCATGCACCCATTCACAGACTCACTCAGACACTGACACACCCACTCACAGAACCACTCAGACACTGACGCACCCACTCACAGACCCACTCAGACCCTCCCACACCCACTCACAGACCCACTCAGATACTCATGCAGCCACTCACAGACCCACTCAGACTCAGACACACCCACTCTCAGGCCTCCTCAGACCCTAATGCATCTACTCACAGAACCATACACTCACTTTCACACCCAGACAGTTACTCTCACACCCAGAGACACCTTCTCACACTTATTCTTACATGAAGAGAGACAGACTGTTAGGCTGTGCATGGTAAGGAGTTGGGTGGTTTTCAGGGATGGCTGCATGGTTGTGGGGTCGGTGTGGTCGGTCGGTGTGGTACATTGGCAGTTGGGCTTTAGCCAAACCATCAATGTCTTAATATGGAGAAAAGTACCGCCAGCTTGTTGGCAGTACTTTCCTCCATATTAACGCCGTCCGCCGGGGTCATAATGACCTCCTAAGTGTTTTTGTTTGAACTTGAGAATGTTTTTTATTGTAATATAATCAAAATAATGACACTTTTTATTTTAAAATAAGTTATTAATACTGTCACATTTTTAAATTGTTCTAAATTAAAAATAAGTATATCAAATTAATGATTAACATAAAAATATTTTTTCAATTTTTTATAACTTTAAGAAATGTTTAAACTTTTCTCTTTACTTAATCCTAGAGAGATCCCTATCCTGATTGCGGAGCTCTCCTCCAATTGTTCTGAACAACAAATACAGTAGTAAAATCACTAGTAGTAGAAACTTTATAGCCATATTTGAGGTTTTTGCCTCACCCCTATTTCAGTTGGCTAGGATATCAAGGACCGCACTCCAAGTGTGGCGGTCTAAGGACCGCCCCACTCAGTTGGACCGCCATAGACCCTGGCAAGTGAATCTACCAGGGGACTGCTGTCCCCGATAGGAACATGGCTCCTGATGTGGTGACCGTGGTCTGAGTTGTACTCAGCCAGGGTGGTGCTGAACTCAGCGCTGTCTCGCTGATTACAACTCCCCTCACTGCCATCCTTTCCATGGCAGTTCCACCATCATAGAATGGCTGCCGGTGAGGGTGTGCTGGGTGCCACAGGTGGCCCCTGCACTGCCCATGCCATGGGTAGTGCAGGGGTGCCCTTCCCAGAACCATCGGAATGCGCACTGTCTGCTTTGCAGACAGTGCACTTTCCGAGGCTGCTGGTCAGCCCCCTCTGTGCTCTGAGATAGCAATCGGCTCCTTTAAGGGAGCTGAGTGCCATCTCGAGGCACTGTTGGGATCGCTCTAAAATAATGTTTCCACCGGTCAGACCAGTGGGAACATTGTAATAAGGTGGAGGGATGCCACCGCCAGGGCGGTGGGGTCCTCCCCGCAAGTTTACCAGTCCTGCATTGGGACCGCCAAACTCATTATGAGGCTGTTAATTCTACACAGTAACTTAACACCCATAAACGGTGGATAGTCAAAAGTAGTAAAGTTACTCAAAAGTGTGAGTAGACTTACTTGTAGTAGATCTACATGTGTAGATCTACCTTTGTGAAAAAGCCCCTTTGTTTTATATTTTATGACATGCGAAGAGTATGTTTTCTTCCTTAATGTTCAGGGCCTCATTACAAGTTTGGCGGAAGGGATTACTCCATCACAAATGTGGCGGGTATCCCGTCTGCCGTTTTACAAGTTCCATAGAATATAATGGAACTTGCAATATGGCGGCCGGGATATATGTCAGGTTTGTGACAGAGTACTCCCCTCCGCCAAACTCGGAATGAGGCCCTCCGTGTCTAATGAACTCTTGAAACCAGTTTATTCAGTTTTTTCCCTAATGGTTTATTATTAAGGTTTTCATTAAAAATGACACAAAAAGAAGCAACACGAGTATTACATGTATTCGTATCACACGTCAACATGGCAACCAGTGAGCAATACAACTGAACATCTAATGGACTAATAGGCTGCGTACAAGGTAAACCAGGGACAGCGGTGCGCCATGTAGCTTCCCTAGTCGCATGCCTCTGTGCTAGGGGGAGGTGAAGAGAGGATACGTGAAAGGAAAGAGCATCAGGGACCAGAGCGCTGTCAGGCAAGACACTTGTTAGAAGCAAGGGGTGCCGAACAAGTGTGGTTATATCTAGGGTGGCATAACTGCAGGAGGGGGGCCCTGGGGCACTGAGTGAGGGAGAAAAAGCCAGTGGGCCCAGGTTTGGTGGTGGTAGGTGGAGGGCTGAAAAATGAGCCAAAGTTATTAGTGAGTGGAAGGGGTCCATGGATAGGGGGCTTCGAGCTGGAGTTCATGGGGGCAGGTCATAATTCAGAGTTAATTGGATAAAGTGGTTGAGAAGCGTATCCCATGCAGAGAAGATGGGGTGTGTGCGTATGTGCCAGACCTCCTCAAAGCAGGGAGCCTCTCTCTCAGCTTCCCCCAGCATTGCATCGCTCCATCCCAGGCCTCATGTTTAGAGGCCTGACTTGACTAACATTGCAGAGTTGTGGCATGCTTCTGAGGATCAGAGCGAGGCTGGCAAATCATACCCCCTTCACTGCCATTTGCTTCCAATGTTTAAAAATGCCCAGAGCACAGGTCCCCAAAGTGTGTATGTCAGAGAGTTCTGTCACCTCAAGGCGTGTTGGATGGATCAAATGTCAGTATGTGGTGAGGGAATGGCAGGACCACAGCATGTGTTGTAGATCTGCTGAGATCACGTGGCAGTGCGGGCAGCCCAACTTAGCTGAGGGAAAGAAACAATTGAGTTGTTGAGGTGTTAGGTAAGCCCTATGGAGGATGGTGCTCCACTGGGCATTGCGAGAATTTGAGGGCCCTATCGTGTTCGGCGTCATGGAGATCAAGGTGTGCAAGGAAGGCCCTGCGAGGAGAAGGCGGCAGCATATGGAGTGACATGGCAAGTAAGGCGGATGACCTGCCTGATGCATTTGTGAGTCATTGACAGCAGTTGTGACTGTGGATCTGGGGGGGCAGGGGCTGTCTGAGGCAACAGAAATCTCTGGAGCTCTGAAGGAGTGCAGAGACCCAAGCCTGTGCACTTCTCAACCAGGTTGTGCTGTGCCAGCCACTGTAAGGCCCATTGAAGTTGGACTGTCAAGTAGTAGGCTTCAAACGAGGGCTTGCAGAGGCTGCACCTGTCCACAGGCAGCTGCATTTTCTGTAGCTATGCCGCTTATTGCCCCAGATAGGTCTACTAAGCAGAGCATTGAGATCGTGGAAGACACTGTGGGGGAGAATGATGGTCAGGTTGGCAAAAAAGTAAAGCAGGCGGAGGAGGAGGATCATTTTGGAAACATTGATTTTGCCTGTTGTGGCCAGGGGAGGTACTTTCCAAAATCGCACTTGCGATTTCAGGGCTGCAACAGCCTTCCCGAGGTTACCCTCAAAGTGGTCAGTGGGAGGGTGGTACAAGTATATCCCAAGGTACCGGACAGTGTCACCTCTCCAGTCTAATATTCGTCCCCCCAACCAAACCTCAATGGGAGGCAGGGTGCTGCTCAAAGGGAAATCGCATAATTTTGCCCAATTAATGCACAAGCCAGCAGTGTGTGCAAATTATTGTACTGTGCTGTAAATTGGGGTGACATCCGTGCAGCTATCCCAAATGTAAAGGAGTAGGTCATCTACATACAAATAAACTGTGTGCTTTGCACCATCTAGGGGTATCCCCCAGGCCTCCCCATCAAGCGAGGTCTGGCTGCCAGAAGTTCCACTGCAAGGGCGAACAATAAGGGGCAGGTGGGACAGCCCTGTCTGGTGCCCCTTTTCACTGGGAATGCTGAGGAGGAAATCCAACCCAACCCGACCCTAGATGTGGGGGGTGCGAATAGCAGCTGAGTGTAGGTGCTTAGGCATTCACCTACCCCTATGGTGGACAGCTACTAGAAGCGGTCATCCCATTCTAGAGTATCAAAAGCCTTCTCCAGGTCCAGAATGAGGTAAGCTGCATAGGGGAACTGTTAGGGGGGCATGGTCCATCAGATGGAACAGGAAGGTATATTATGGGAAGTGCTGCATTCGGGAATAAAGCCATTTTGGTCAGGGTGCACTAGGACCAGCAGGATCTGGGAATAGCACTCAGTCAGGATCTTCCCCAGGATCCTATAGTCTGTGCTCAATAAAGCAATCAGGTGGTAAGAAGCAAGAAGGGTTAAGTCTCTGTTGGGTTTCAGTAGCGATATGAGTAGGGACTCTCACAAGGATGGTGGTAGCCTCTTTGAATGTAGAGCTTCTCCGTACATTTTGGCTAGGCAGGGATCAAGGAAAGAGCTGAAGGTACTATAGTATTCAATAGGGAGGCAGTCCAGGCCAGGGGTTTTATACCTGGCCAGGGCATGAATAGCTTGCTTGATCTTGCAAACAGTTGGGAGTTCATCCAGTTCCTCCCTGCTAATAGGTATGACCTTCAGAAGGGGGCACCCTGATGGGAATGATCTGACCTCCTCCGTAGGCGGACATGAATTTGCTGCGCAAACCGAAGAGTAGTAGGCAAAGAAGGCATCTAAGATAGCTTGTTGGATGTAGAGGCTGGTAGCAGAGGGCAAGGATATCTCAAAGATTGCTCTAGTATAGGAATCCTGGCAGATCAACAAAGCAAGAAGTTGGGTTGACTTATCTCCTTCTCAGCATGTTCTGGCTTCATAGGGTTTAAAATTGAAATAGCATAGTTGTTCTAGGAGGGTGGCATTGTGGGTTTTGGCCTCTATGAGCACCTCTGACCCGGAGGCGTCCGGGGCCACCGTTTTGTCCAGGTCTGCTATCTGGTACCCTGACTTCGCTATCCCACAGTTGAGTGTCTTGGGGACACCTGTTATTTCCTGTATGCAGTATCCCCAGGTGACCACCTTGAAAGTGTCCCGCTCAACCGCCCTAGAGGATGCCGTTCCCTGATTGTGCGAGAAGTATTGAGTGATGTGCTGGCCATGAGACTCCTGGAAGGATGGGTCCTTCAGTGTCTCCCTAGGCCACGTGGGCACTGGGGTATCAGAGCAATTCATGACATGTCGACCCTGTGAGTCGTGATTGTAAAGTGGGTGGCCAAGGTAGGCCAAGAAGGGTGGCAGGGAAGAGAGCACAATCAAGGGCCACAAACAAGTCATGTAATAGTAGGAATAAACCCACGTGTGAGGGTGTAGGAATCACCATGCATTCACTGATGCCCATTGGTGGGCCCATTTCTGAAGGTGTGCTACCTCAGCATGGGGAGCGCATGGCGTAGTGGTGCGGAAGAACTGTCTAAGGATAGGTCAAGTGGGTAATTGTAGTCACCAGCGAGGATCCATATGGTCCTCATTTTGTGTGCTAGTGCCTGAGACAGTGTCACCCAAAAGGCCTCCTGCTCTGTATTAGGAGCTTATATGCTCCCCAGAAGAACCCTAGAGCTGTTGAGGCAGATCTTTACTATGGCAAAACAACCTTCCCTATCTACTATAGGGTCCAAGGCCTGGAAGGGGACTCCGTGTCATATCCAGATAAGGGCGCCCCGAGTGTAGGTGTAGTAGGTGGTGGCTATGAGGTGTCCCCTCCAGCGTTTGTGTAAGTGCTGCAGTTCTGTTGGAGGGGCGTGTGTTTCTTGGAGAAAAATTATGTGGGCTTTTTGGCACTTTACGCAGGAGTAGATGCCATAGCGTTTCCTCACCGTATGTATACCCCTAACATTTAGGAAGAGGAGTAGTGTGTGTTCATTAGGGGCCATAGGTGCAGGGGCCCCGGATCTCCTCTGAAGAGCCGGTGCTAACCCCCAGCGATGCCACTGCCTGTATCGCCTGTCACCAGTTCACGATAAGTTGTTCAAGAGGGAGTGGCTTTGCAAGTTTGGGGGGCAGGGAAACACACCACTGCTTTAGGCTCTCACATCCACTGCTCTACCCCCAACTGCCGAGGGGTTGACCCAGTGTGATATTGGTCAATCTACTCCCAGGCATCTTTGGAGTTGGTAAAGAATGAGAGACTTGCCCTCCGACAGCAGTCTGAGGTGGGCGGGGAACAGTGTGAATATTGTACCCCGAGCTCAAAGAGTCTTTTCTTTGCGCACAAAAGTGAGATCCTTTGTCAGTGCAGAGCTGGTGTGTTTGGTTGCCCAGCTTCAGGGAGACAGCAGATCTTGCAGCGCATATGATAGCATCCCCATCCCTATAGTAGAGCAGTTTGGCAAGCTTGGGGTGTCGGGCGCCCCTTGGGCTTGGAGGCTATTTCAGGACCCTGGGCACCCTTCCCATGGAGAAAAATGGAGTGGGATCAGAGGCTGGCATGAATGGACATACCAACTTGTCGAGCGGTCAGCGTGTTGCTACCCTCCAGTCCCTCTGGGAGGCCTATGATGCGAACATTTCTTCTACACACGAAGCCTTTGGCATCCTCTGCCTGCACCTCCAGGGTCTTCTCTCGGACTTTGAGGTCTGCAAGCACACATTGGGCAACTGACATCTGGGGCTGCAGTATAGACAGCTTCTTTTCCCTTTCCGCAACCCAACCTGACAGCTTCTGGTTATCGTCTCTGAGAAAACTGAGCTCGGCCATTAGGGTGCTTACCTTCGACTCCCGGGAGAGGCAGGACCTTTCGATGGGGGTGAGGACCTTATCAAGTCTGACATCTGGAGGCTGCGGGCTGTCAATAGAGTTGTCAGCAAGAGAAGTCTCTGGCACACTTGTCTACTGTTCGGTTTCCTGTTGCGTCGGTGCTGTTGCCTGATGCTGGCCCATCACAGCAACCATGGGAGGCCTCACCCAGGCCAGGCGAAACAAGGAGAGAGGCAGTTGATGGTCCCCCAGTCTAGTGGATTGCCTGCTGGAGAGTGAGTGGTAATAGCCCAGTGGTGGCACGGATGTGAAGCTGAGTAAGGCTCCTTATAGGAGTAGGCCGCACTCGAGCTCGCAATGACCCAGCGGCAGGAGGAGGCAGGCTGGGGCACCATGAGGCAGGGCTATGGGAGTGAGCCCTCCAGTATTTGGGTGTGCAATAATGTCAAACTGCAAGGGGTTATTATCGCCTCAGGGTGTGAGCAAAGTGAGGTGTGAAAGGGGGGCCTAGTAGGGGATTGTTGAAAAGACATTGATCTCTTCTCCCTTTGGGGTTCTAGAGGGTTCCCTCTTCAAATGCCACTCATCAGGTATGTGGCAACATCAAGCTCCAGAGTTTCTGATTGCGCTCCAATCGATGAAATATGCATTCACCTCCACAGAGGATTTCAAATAGTTTTTCAATATAGAATCGCAGAGTAAACACACTTGACTTGCCTTTGCCAAGTCCAGGAGTTAGTATCATTTGTCCTTCCCAGAAGTGGAGCTTCAACTGGGGCAAATGTACGTTTATATTTGTAAGTGCTTTCTGTTGAGGTTTAATTTCTGTGAAATGAGCATCACGGCCAGAAGGAAGCTCACCTGCTCATTTATCTCACAAGAGTTCAAAGTTTGCACAAAATGTCTCCCCAAGTGGAGCACTTTCCACTGGCTAGTTAGTAAGTGCTACCTCGTTGGCTAAATGTGCAGACCCCCTTCCCAGGCTGATTTCAGCCCCAGGGACACCGTCTCTCAGGGCCCGTTGCATTCCATTGGGTGGGACCAAGATGGCCCACCTCCCTGGGCCAATCTCGGCCCCGTGGATCCCATTCCCCAGGTCCCAGCCTTCAATTCACAATTTGGCCAGAAAAAATAAATTGGGCAATTTTTTGCCCAGAACCTTCCATGTGTGCTAAGTGGTCAGGGTACCTGTATCCTGACCCCTTATGTGTTTTTTACTTTTTTTGCTTCCACCGGCCCAGGCAAGTGAGAAAATGACGGCTGCAACTTTCCTGTTAGGTTGTGACCAGCCAATCAGAGACTTTCTTTTACATGGGATCCGCAATTGCCCCGCAAGTGGACCCACAAAGGATCCTCATCCCTACATATCTATATTTCTTTTTCCTCTACATCATTAACTCCGAAACTACTGAAGGGATTTAAACTAAAACACAAAAAACACTCTTTCTGGACTAAGATCTAGCTTCCTGGCAAATTTGGTGCTATTTTGTTCAGCGTGAACGTGTGAACGTTTATTCAAATTGTGGCAAAGTTATTAGCAAACCAAAAACTGCTTTTCCTGTGGAAATTAGGTCCTAACTATAACTACATGCTGAACGTTTCTTAAGTGAACGTGTCTAAAATCCCTATGGGAAATTGCATGGGGATAACACGTTTTAGAAGCCCCCCTTTTTCTCAGACCCTGCTTAACTAATCATCTTGAAACTTTCCATGCAGAACTAGGCACAAAAGGGCATTTGTTTAAAAAAGGTTTGTGAAGATTCTTCAAATGGTGCCAACGGTATTAGCAAACCAAAAACTGCTTTTCCTGTGGAAACTAGGTCCTAACTATAACTACGTGCTGACGAGCGCCAGGAGGTCATATGTATATATATATATATAGGTATACCTGTGATGAAGGAAACTTGGTTTCCAAAACGCGTTGGGTTTTGAGCCATTAAAATTAAACTTAAAGTAAATTGACAAAGCCTCTACTTTCTCTGTATTTCTCCTTGATGACCACCATAAACTTGCAGAGTAAAGCAGAACTCTGAAGCATTTGAGGGAATGAAGCCCACAGTTTAGGGACTACAGGAGAAGGTGTCTGAACTGCTCCACCAGGTGGAACTCTTCGATAGATGAGCCAAAGATGCTGAAGGACAAAGCCACCGCAACAATGTCAGATTAATTGGACTACCCGAGAAAGCAGAAGGATCAAATATTGTTGCTGTCCTTGATACCTGGCTGACAACAGAGGTTGCTAGCCAAGGCCTGTTACCATTCTTTGCACTATGGAGAGTGCACAGAGTCCCCTTGTGACAGCCACCACCCGGGGCACCCCTCGCCCAGTAGTTGCCTGCTTGCTACATTACAGGGATACATACCTAATACAACAAAAAGCTCGGGAAGCCTGAATATTCCAAATTGAGAATGCAGAGGTGGCTATCTTCTGGGGCTATACAATGGCAGTTCAATAACAAAGGGCCTCTTTGCTCATGTTCCCTGTACGCCTCAAGGTCACAGTTGATGATTGTACAGTGTTCCTAAGGAACCTTTTTGCAGCTTGGGACTGGCTGGAGACCTACAAGACTGGCTCTGATAGGGGTCAAGGTCTTAGACTGTCAAAACTGAAATGCTGCACTCGTGCCCATCAAAGAAGCAGATGGGGATGGAAAGATTAGCAGCGATTGATGCAGCATCCTCTCATGGAGTAATGCCAAGGCAGTCTCCTGAGAAGCACCACTCTGCCTCCTCCTTTGAAAGTGTGGACTCTGAGGTTTCGCCTGAGGGCCTTGCCTGTAGACCCCAGATAACTCCCAGCATGGCAGATGACCGCTAACTATGGAGTGATATAGTCCCCCCACCTACTTGACTCTTCTCAACTGGGGAGGGGTTGAACAGTTAATTCTCGAGCATCTCCTTTAAGGCTGATGGAATGACCTGCGGGCCCACCTGAGACAATAGCTTGCCTATGACACAACCAGCAAGTTCTGGTGAAGGGTGATACTCCAACATCCTCCTACAAGGCAGTCAGGGCAACAAGCGTTCTCCACTGTAGATCCTGAGGAAGCCACCACCTTATGAGAAAACAGGTTTGTTTTTAGTTTTTTTTGTTTTGGCCCAGGGGCCCTTTGCTACTCTGACCTGGAGAAAGGGAGTCGGGTTGTTGTTATAATGTTTTTAACCAGTTGTTGTGAATTATCGTTTTGCTGTGAGGATCCTGGGATGGCTGGGTGTTGCATGGATTGATGGAGGGAGTCTGGACTGCAGAGATGCCATGATGAAGAAGCTGATGCAATACCCTTTTCTTACTTGGAATGTCCCCGAGTTGGGCTCTGTCAGCAAGTATTATAAAATACTATCCTACCTGAAGCGTAGGGGTTTGGACCTGGCTTTGGACCTGGCTCGACTTCAGGAGTCACATTTGGTGGGAGGTGACTTGTGAAGACTACAGAGGTGCTGAAGGGGACAGAATTATGTGACAGGGTACTCTCCTTTCTCTAAAGGGGTCTTGATTTGGGTTCGGCCACTGGCTCCTTTAGAGGTGTGTGTGATGTACGTTGATGCAGAAGGTCACTATGTCATTTTAATGGGGAGACATAATGGACTTAGAATTTTTATTGGTAGCATCTATGCCCAAGCATGGGTCAAATGCCATTTTTAACTGCACTCTCCCGATTCCTTTAACACAATCCTGATAGACCAATACTGCTGCAGGTGATTACAACTTTGTTGTAAATGTCTTGCTGGACAGGTCTATTCCCTGCCCACTCCCCTGGCTGATTCACCCATGGTGAAATTGGCACAAGGTTTCCAGGACTGGCTGAGCCACTGGATCCTTTGGGATGTATATTGGGACTGGAACCCGTGAAGGAGGGGATTCCCCTTTTATTGCCAGGTGCATGACTTGCATGTCCAGCTGGCCTCTATGACACTCGCTGTTCAGGTCATGTGCTCTGAATACCTGGGGTGCACGATGTTGGACCATTACCCTTTACAGTTGGAGGCCAATTGGGGCAGGTGCATGGTACCCATTCCTACTAGGAGACTCTCACCGACTATCTGTATGAACCCACCTTTAGGGACCCCTAAGCGATCTGATAGTTGATTACTTCAGTACAAATGCACACACTGCCTCTCATACCAACATCGAATGGGATGCCTTTAAGGTTGTCATTAGGGGCTATTGCCTTCGTCAGTGCTCGTTCCTAGCCAAGTTGTCCACTTTAGAGGAAACATCCGGTGCTTGGAAAACAAGGTCTCAGGGCACCCAAAAGTGGAATAGGGATACACTGGAGTGTTAGAAAAACTTCACTCCCTAAACAGGTGGGACTACCTAACCACTATGTTTTTAGAGGGTGGATGCACAGGCAGGCTATTGACATGGCTGATTTGTCCAGGGAGCATGGGGAATCCTATTAAGCAAATAGCAGGAGAAATGATCTACTTCCAAACAGCTATACATGGAGTCTGAACAGCTCACTATGAGACCTTATATAAGGCCAGTGATCTTCTGCCGGGAGAGGCCCTGGACACCTTCCTGAACAGAGTGAACTTGTGACAGTAGCCTGATAGAGAGATGCTAGGTGTCCCCATATCTGAGTTCAAAATTAGAGAAGCTATTAGGAGTGTGACTTGAGGTAAGACATCCAGGGCAGATGGCCTCCCAGTGGGATGTTACCATACCTATGCCTCGCTGCGTGTCCTGACACTGGCCAAAATGTAGTCAAGCAACTTAGAATGTGGTTACCTCCTGGACACAATAAAAGAAGCTCTAGCAAGCTCCACCCCTAAGACCACGAGTAC